>NC_134536.1:160069490-160384365 GCF_050624435.1 Tenrec ecaudatus
TCTGCATTGTCTCACACTTGACGTTACTCTTTTCTCCCTTTATCATGGTGTTACCTATTAGTCTAGTTGTGGGGGAGGGGGTCTTCTGTACACTGACTTGTAAACCCATATTGCAGGCTGCAATCCGTGATCTCTGTGAGCCAGTGCTTCTACACCTCCTCACTTTCAACAAGCAAGGTTGTGTCCTCTGCATATCGCAGAGTGTGAATATGCCTTTCCCCAGCCCTGATGTCTCGCTCTTCTTCCTCGACACGGCTTCTCTGATGATTTGCTCCGCACGCCGATTGAGTGGGTGTGGTGAAATGATACAACCGTGCACCCACAACTCAGCTGTAGGGATTGAGATACAGGTTTCTGGCTGCTTGACAAAGAAAACACAAACAACAGTGGTATACACAGCCGACAGTCCTCTCTGCCCCCAGAGTCATCCTTACAGTTAGGCAAGGGAGAGATAGATCCCCGCCCACGGTGTCTTGATCCAGCCTCTTGGTGGGAGTCTTCATGCCCCGCTTGGTGGGACAAGAGTTCCGAGAAGCCCTCATAGGTGCGCCTCTCCTGCTGACATGCACTCGGTTGACTTCAGACCAATTGCCACCAAGTCCACTCTGGTTCATGGTGACCTCGTGTGTGTGTGTGTGTGTGTGTGTGTGTGTGTGTGTGTGTGTGTGTGTGTAAAGAACCGCTTCAGAGGATTTTCAGTGGCTGATTTGGGGCATGAGATCACTGACCTTTGTTTCTGAGATGCCTCTGTTAAGGAGCTAGAGGCAGAACTAAGGGCTGTCCCTCTACACGCCAAATTCTCCCTCCCCCATTACAGGGAGTGGGAAGCTGCTGAAGGCGGGAGGGCGTGCACCCATGGGGGTCTTTGAGACAGGAAGACAGGGAACTGGGGTGGGACCCCATCTGAGCCAGGAGGGCTTAATTCAGCCAATCGGGTGGACCAGTACTGTCAACCACGCCTCCCAATGGGGTGGGGATTGGGGCGGTAGGGGAGGGGGGCGGGGGTGGCTGAAAAGCCAGAAACTTTGAGACCACCCACACTCTCTCCCAGGGGTACACACACAGCTCAGTGAGGCTGTGTCTTGGTCCACGCAGCTGTGCTGAGGGCTCTCCCTCTCTCTCTGGTTTGTATTCTGTTTACTGTACGCCTAAAATGGCTTCGATCCTTTATGCAACTCACTTGGATCACACACCAGGCTTCGGCGTGAATTCTTTCTCTCACGAAGCCAAGGGCCGAGGTACTGCCCACTCCAGGGAAATCTAACAGCTCTGATGGACTTGAAGCTCTAACCCCGTGGTTCTCAACCTGTGGGCTGTGACCCCTTTGGTGGTCCAATGACCCTTTCACAGGGATCACCTAAGACCATTGGAAAACACATATGGTCTTAGGAACTGAGACACGGCTCCTCTATCCGTCTCCAGGTGGGTCCACCCACATGCAGATACGCCCACATGTGAGTACCAGGCTACACGATGCTTCCAGACAAAATCTCATTTATTTGCAATTAGAAATAAATATTTTACAATATAGAATTACAGATTGCTTTTGTGATTAATCGCTATGCTTCAATTATGTTCAATTTGTAATCATGAAAATACACCCTGCATCTCAGATATTTACATGACGATTCATAACGGTAGCAAAATTCCAGTGATGAAGTAGCAACAAAAATAATGTTATGGTTGGGGGGTCACCACACATGAGGAACTGTATTAAAGGGTCGCGGCATGAGGAAGATTGAGGACCGTTGCTCTTACCTTTGGGTTAGTAGCTGTGAGAGTTAAGGTTTGGTGTCCTTTTGGCTGGGCCAGGAGTCTTAGTGGTTTGTAGTAAACCCTCTGTGTGGGGCCAGGTTGACTAGTGACACAAATCCGCACGACACTCAGATAAGTATGAGAGAGAGCTTTATATCAAAGAGTAACTGTATATTAAGAAAACATCCCAGTCTAGTCCAGATCAAGTCCATAAATCCAATATTAGCCCATATGTCTGAAACTAGTCCATCAATCCCTCTTCGAACTCATGCAGCACAGGCAATGATGCAGAATGCAGGAAGATCACAGGCTGGTGGGTACAGAGTCTTGTGGATCCAGTGACAGTGGAAGCATCACCAAGGCTCTGGCTGCCATCATTGCGGCTGGAAGTGGCTCCTCAACAGGAAGGTGACCCAGAGAGAGGGGCTCCTCCCAGGTCTCGGCAAGTCTCCACGTGGCTTGTCAACAGGAAGACGGAGGCAGAGAGAGTGTGTGTGTGTGGCCCGCCTTCAGGGAGAAGAACAGGAAATTCCCAGAATCCTCATGAGAAGGCCATGCTCACAAGGAGGCATCATCAGGCCGGACCTGATTGACAGGCTAGACTCCACCCCTAGACTTATTGATCAAGCAGACTTGCAATAATGTAACTACCACACCTCCATGATGGGATCTCAGGGATATGGCCTGCTTTCTGAGAGGTCAACACGGAGACACGGAACGGAGATAGAATTAAAACAAAGAACATGAGGTTAAGAGCGACTTTGTTGGGGCAGGGAAAGAGCTCCCGGGAAGAAAGGGAGAGCAGAGAAAGGGACAGGAGCATCTTAGGCTTCTGGGCAGTTCCGAGACCCCAGTTAGATCAGGGAAATCACAGCTTATCAGTGAGGCAGTGGGAGATATACAGGGCTTGAGCTAACGAGGTATGCATTGACAACAAGAAGGGAGCTTTTTGTTTGTTTGTTTGTTTGTTTGTTTTGTTTGCTGCTGCAGGACCTTGAGGCAGGATTCGATCCATGGGAAGTGCCTTTGTTGTTTGCCAGTCTTCTCGCTGGAGTGCTGGGACAGGGACTCTACAAACTGACCTGGGAAGATAGACTGCTTCCTGGGGTCCTGGGGATGGGGCTGCACAACCTTGGTCTGGGGAGATAAGCTCCTTAGAATGTTGGGGCAGAAGTTGCATACTTCAATAGGTCATTTATCTTCCCAAGAGGCTGGAAATGGGGGGTCTTAAAGTTTTATCTTCCTGAGGAGCCGGAGAGGAGATGGGGGCTGCCTAGTCCGGACCTGGCCTAAACACTTTCAAGCGGGGATGTTGGGAAAGGTTACATTTACCAAAAACCCTGACTGAGCTCTTTGCCAAGGCTGGATGAGTGTTTTCCAAAGTGGGCACTATCACCCCCTGAGGATTACCAGCACCATCAGGAGGTTCTGCAAAGGCAAATACCTACCTGTACCCTGGGTTATGTTACAGTAGAAAAGGTTTTTATTGTCAGGGGGCGCTGAGTAATTGTTTTGTTTTTCTAAAAAAAGGGGACAGTCGGCTACATAAGTCCTACGTCTGACTCATCCTCTGACCTCCAGGTCGTTAGGCTGACCCCAGCAGCCTGTCGTGTTGCCTGCTGATCTTAGGAGTCACCTGTAGCTTGCTATCTTCCCGGCTGACCTTGCCTCCATTTGGCTCTGTATCCACATGCGTTAGGAGAAGCCTCCAGCCTGACATCCTGACCCAAGGACTTAAGAGTTGGCCACCTCTACAGCTGAACGAGCCGTTTACTTAATATAAACATCTCTAGGCATCTATAAGCTTCCCTGGCTTTGCTTCTCTAGAAAACCCAGCGTAAGACAGCAGGTGTGGTAGCTGTTGGCATCTCCTAGGAGCTCCGCTCGCTTCTTAAACCGCCCACTGCTGTCGAGTGGGCTCCAATTTCGAATGACCCTGCACAGGGTTTCCAGGGCTCTACACCATTATAGGAGCGGTCAGCATCATCCTTGTCCCTCGAAGGGGCTGTTGAATTTCAACCACCAATCTTGCAGTTAGCAATCCAACACCCAACAGCCCCACCAAGGCGCCTTAAAATCCATGAACTCCCTGCACACATGAGCTCGGGCCTGCTTGCAAGGCTTTGCAGGCCTCTTCCTGGACCTGCTCTCCCCAGGGTGTACCGCGGCTGCTATGCACACTTCTGGGCTCGGGGGACAACGGTGGCTGCTCCAGGCAACTCTGTGAGGCTGGAGGAGGTTGGAGGGAGCCGGGTTTGCAGGGCGGCCTGTGGGAAGGGCCCAGGAACTGGGTTTCCCCACTGGTCACTTTCTGCTGGGAGAGCCTAAGGATTTCAGGATTCTAAATTCAAGCTTCCCAATCTTACACTGGGTAGTTCAAATATATTTGAACTCATGTAATTAAAAATTCTTTACGAGAAACAATGTTTTGTAATTGCACCCGTAGTTCACATGTGCTAATAGTAAAGATTACGTTGGCCTTAGTGGAAGAAGGTATGGAGAGCGGAAGTATGTTGGTCTCTGATGTGAATGGTTAAATGGAGTCAGCATGCTCTTTAAAAAAAAAAAAAAAAAAAAAAAAGACTCTACAGCGCCATCTAGTGAGAGAGAAACTCTTGCAAATTCCTTTGATTACGATGATGTCAAATTAGGGTGCAGTGAGATTAGTAAGTATCATTATGACCAGGCTTTCTATCACTCACTCATTCATTGTTCTTAAAAATCAATCATTTTTTGATTAGGGAAAAGAATGTACGGATGTGCTTTATACAATTGATGTATGTATATGTATGGATTGTGATAAGAGTTGTATGAGCCCCTAATAAAATGTTTTTTAAAAATCAATCATTTTTAAAAGAAAGCTTTAAAGCTAGAATTCATGGATAAGTGCATACACATACATGGGGGGAAAACTTCAAACGACTTTAAAAATTAAATTGAGGAAAGAAAACCATGTGGTGTGATATGATGTAGCACAAAACTTAAAAGAATAACACAGAAATAAGAAAGAAGGAAAGCAGAAAGATGAGGCTTTCTGTTTGCTGATGATGGACAGCTAAGGCTGACCAACCCCAAGGACACCACCTTGTTGACCTGCCTTCCTCCCCATCCCATCTCGGAAAGTCCCCGCTCGTGATTGGTTTTAGAATGTACCCTTGGGTTCCCACGATCAGGACATTGTAAGTAATAATATGGTTCCTTTGGATGTTGTAACCAGGATATGACTATTCTAATTTTATTAACCAGGATGTTATCATCAATCCTGTACCCTGTAACACTCACCAACTCTAAAAAATGTTAACGTTAATTTTGCTTTCTACTTTAGTCCTAAGCTTGCTTAAATCCCTGATACATGATGAGTTTTTGCCTTTATAAACTCACAGAGGTGTCCACTCAGGACTGCACTCAAAAGAAATGCTTCTTGATTCTTGCAGTCCAGTTAGAACTGAAGATGGACTCTTCTAATTTGTCAAGACATTATAGTGGCTATTATTTATCTGAACCCACAGCAATAGCCTCAGAAACAAACAAACAAACGAAAGGCAGTTCTACCTCTGTCCAATCTACTATGAGCCAGAACCAACTCAGTCGATAGCAGTGACTTGGTGAGGTTTTGGTGCCAGCCCAAGGAGGGGCAGTCTTGCCATCAGGGGACTTGCCTGGGCATGCCCTTCGAAGAAGGGCTATGAGGACCACGTGGTCACAAGTCATCCCCAGAACATCAAGTAGACAGATGGACAGAGAACCAGCCCCAGAACTAACACTGTGAACTTTTCTCATCTCAAATTGTCTCCACAGCTCCGTGGTGGTCCCTTGGTTCCCTTTCTGTAATCCTATCTTTGAAGGTGACAAATTGATCTACCCCAGCAAGATTTTGTGAAACTTTCCTTTGCTTTCTTTTAACTAGCTGCATGCCACGGTGATAGTAGGGGTACATTAGAGAAACAAATTCACAGAAACTCATGTATAAGAGAGAGTTTTATATAAAGGGCAAGTGCGCACCAAGAAAACATCCCAACCCAGTGCTGCCCAAGCCCACAAGTCCAACATTAACCCATATGTCCAACACCAATCCACAAAGTCCTCCTCCATCTCACGAAACAGACACAATGATGCCAACTGCAGGAGGAAGGCTGAGTCCGTGAGCGTGTAAGCATCTCAGCGCTGGCAGGGGTCTCCACATGGCTGCCCCGGCACCCAGGGCTGCATTGGGGTAAGTCCATGTGGCTTCTCCTTGGAGATGTCTTGTAGGAAGTAAGCCTTGCCAGCTGAAGCAGGGAACGGGCTAAGGCAGCTGCATCCTGGTGCACCCATTACAAGGCAAGAGACTCGAGAACTAGAAAGGCAAGGCTCGCTGAGCCATTTATCCCTCTGCCTTCAATTAACCCCACATGTGTTTATCGGCCAGGTTGGCACAATAAATGAACTACCTCCGTCATGAATCTTTGGGGCTCCCTTACAGTCTCATACTGATTTTCTCCTTCATCTGCATGATTTCTTTTTGTCCTATCTTTGTCCTCCTGGAGATTTAATTCAAGTACGTCAGAACGTAGGGCCCCTTATCTCCCTAGAACGAAGCACAGGGCCGGAAGGAGCAGGGAGTGAGAGGGGAAGGCCGGAGAAGAACGTGGTAAAGAGAAGATGGGGCGGCAGAGAACTCTGCACTCTGTGGAGAGAGAATGTGATCTCGTTGGGTGACTGCCAGGAGCAACTTTTCCCTTTTGGGGTCCCGACTCCGTCCGCATGCCTTATCAGGAGACGGACAGAAAAATAATCTTCCCAGATAGGTGCAGCCACTGCTGCTGCTGGGTGCTTCTGGAATATGGGGGACTGGAATTGACTGTGGGGGGAATGTCTGGGATGAGGCTTGGACTCAGGAAGGCTGCTCTGTGGCTGTATTCAACCCCTAACGGTTGCTATGGTCTAGGACACATAATCAATACAGCGCTCAAGACATCAAATGATCTATCGCATCAGGCAAATCTGCAACAACAAAATCTGCTTTCAAATCTTTAGTGTTAAAGAGCAAACATGTCCCTTTGATGCCCCCAGCAGAGATGACTGATGATTCTCTGACATAAAATGACAATGATGCGCCTCGGGTGAACCAGAGACACAGACAAACCCTAGCTGCATGAATGGACTTGGGGCTCTCACCCAGTCTAAGAATCATTATTGCTTCTTCCGTGGCCCTGCATGGCGCTTGCCCTCATGGAGTGATCGCTGACTGCCAGAAGAGTAACTGCCTCTGCCGTGGAAGACAAATAACCAGAATGCTCTTTGGAAAGGCAGATGTTGAAACTTCCTTTCACGGGCCTTGGACGTGTTGTCAGGACATGTTTACCAGTGAGTGCCTGGAAAGTGACACGATGCTCACATGATCAAGTAAATGCTCAGCAACAGAACGCAAGACCCTCGGGGTGACGGAAAACACGGTGGCTGCAAGAGTGAGCTCACACACAGCAGTTGTGAGACTGCAGCCGGGCTAGGTAGTTTCCTTCTGTTGTAGATGATAGATAGATAGATAGATAGATAGATAGATAGATAGATAGATAGATAGATAGATAGATAGATGATAGATGGATGGATGGATGGATAGATAGATGGATAGATGGGTAGATGGATGGATAGATAGATAACATAAGATAAGATAAGATAAGATAAGATGAGGTGAGATGAGATAAGATAGGGTTGCTGTGAATCGCAGCCAACTTGCTGGCACCTGACAACATGATTGCCTGGGGAAGGCACCTCATGCTCCCTGGATCCTCCACATTATCAAGGAAAGGATGGTAAGACGGCCCCATTGGCCCTGCTAAGATCCCTCCCATTGAGAACTCTTCCCCACAGTCCATGCTGTACGTTGCAAGGAGGGAGTGGCCAGGTCTCCAGGCAGGGAACATTGTCTCAAAAGACCTTCCATCACGAGAACCAGAGGCAGGCAGATGAAAACCATACTTTCAGGAATGGATTTGAGGGTCGCATTTAAACCTGGCTTCAATCCAAGAACAATTACTCGATATTTGTCTTCATGAAGGAAATATGGAAGATACAGATGCTTGACAAACGGTGGTGAAGAAATTAGATGGTGCCCAGCGGTCTGAGAGAATAGTATCTGGGGTCTTAAAGGTTTGTTTTCAAACAAGCAGCCGTCTAAGTGAGGTGTCCACTAAGCCCACACGGAAGAAGCACACCAACATCCGTGATCCAAGGATTGTCAATTATATAATCCAAATCTGGAGGAGGGAATCATATCAGAGCTTACATTGTGAGAGTGTGGTGTGCACAAGGCTATGGGTGACAGTGGAACCCAAAATACATTTGCAGGATCTATTTATAGGGAATAAGCCTCAGGTGATTTCCCTCTAGCCATAATTGAGGGATGGGAATCACCTGGTGATCCGACAAAAAGGATTGGAGAGACAAATGTAGTAGATGAAGATGCTACGTCCGACTTGAATGGTTTAAACCTTGTCATTTGATCTCCTTTTTGATAGATGTGGTGTTTGATCGCGTCTTGAATATTTCCTGGGTCTTTCATGCGTGTATGTTTCCACAGTCTTATTGGCACGTAAACCATGCACCGCACAGTTCAATACTTCGATCGTACAAGATGAGATGTACAGTCATTACATCAAACCATTTGAGAACTTTTTTTTCATGGTTTCAATCGCCTTTAAAGTGCGTTGTATCATCACAGTCCGTTCTAGTGGTCCCTCCCCAGTCCTGCATTCATTATTTACCCCCGAAACCCCCTCACCCTCTTCACCTCCCACCCCCGCTCCCTGCATCCCCTACAAACTCTTGCATCAATTATTATCTCTATGCATCCACTCCTTCTGTGGTTGATAAACTGGAAAACCCAGCAGAAACAATAAAAAAAATGAAATAAAGTGGTAAGGATAAAATAATAATAACATAAAGATAAAAATACAAATAATGAATAATAAAGAAAAGACCAATATCAATATTTTAAAAGCCAGCTAAGAAACTTGTGTCATGGAACAAAAGGACCTATTTGCACCTGGAACAAATTCAGTTTGGGACAGTAGGGAGGTCACCTGACCAAGTATCAAATTCAATCCAGCATAGTTAAGATTACACTAATCTCTATCTGATAGTAAGGCTGTTGGAGACCCTTGCCTGTGACTAGAAGGGATCAGGCAGAGGCTTAATCTGACCAGATACTCTTGCAGATGGATTTTGGGCTTCCCACTGTCCTCCACAGTCTACTACAAATGGGGTGTTCCCAATTTAAGCTCTGATACTTTTCCCTTTGTCATACTTGGATTGTGTTATTGTCGTCTTTGGATTACACTGGCTGGTGTGCTTCTTCCTTGTGGACTTAGTTGACTCCTCACTTAGACGGCTGCTTGTTTGAAAACAAGTCTTTAAGACCCCAAACACTATTCTGATTGATAGCCGGGCACCATCTGGTTTCTTCACCACACTTTGCTGTAGCACCCTGATCTTCAGTGATCATTTCGTGAAGGTGAGTACCGAGCAGGGGCATGTTCTCAGAACTAACTGTTCTTGGATTGGGAGTAGAGTTAAGTGGGGGCCCGGAAGCCATCCGCTTGTCCGTGGGATATGCACAACTCGGGTTTACTTTGATGGTCATATTATGACAAAATCAAAACCCCATAAGACCAGTGACATCAGCAACACCAACCAACCAACCAACATGGGGAAGGGGGATGGAGACAGCTAAAGACAGGGAAACAAAAACCCATAGAAGCAAACAAGTACAACATTGTCGTCACACCCCCCCACCCCGGGGTATAAGACGATCGCACTGATGACATCATCAGTCCTGTTGATGAAGAGTCTCTGAGAGCACTGGTCTACCCCTGAATCGTTGCCCTACCCAGTCAGGATCCCCATTCCACTGAACTCCATTTACCCTAAGTGTGGGGATTGGTGCCAGGGGGGGTCTTGGTTCTTAAGGGGGTTGAGCTCGGTTGTATTTTGTCACTGTTGGCAGCCTTCTTGACGCTCTGTTGTGTGTTTTTCAGTATATGAAACCCAGGATGGGTGACTCTAGAGCAGTGGTTCTCAACCTTCCCAATGCCGCGATGCTTTCATACAGTTGCTCATGTGGTGGTGACCACCCCCCCACCCCAACCATAACATTATTTTCGTTGCTACTTCATCACTCTAATTTTGCTACTGTTATGAATCGGGCGACCCCTGTGAAAGGGTTGCTTGACACACACACCCCAAAGGGGTCGTGACCCACAGGTTGAGAACCACTGCTCTAGAGACAATAATTGGACTAAGGGTTCCAGGGGGTTCGGCAGCGGAGGTCAGGGGACAAGGGGGAGCTGCTATCAAGAAGGACAGGAAAGAAGAACTTTGAAACTGATCGTGGTAGCGATTACATAACACTGCGTAATGTGGTTGAACTATGGAATTTGGGAGGATGTCTGGATTGGGTCCTAAGGAAATGGTTTGAAAGAAAAAGGAGATCACAATGTAACCTGAAGCAGAAGTTGTGGCCATTTTGCTTACAGGGAGATTCCCTCTTGCCCCAGGTGCCGTGGGTGTGTTCTCTGCGTTCTGTGGGGGTCTTTGGGGTCCTGTGTATGGAGGCTGGGCATAGGTCTGTGAACGCAAGGGCGGCAGGCCCCAACCACCAGCCGCTCAGCAGGAGAGAGATGAGGCTCTCTTCCTGTAAAGAGTTAGTCTTGGAAACCCACGGGGGCAGCTCTACCTGGGTCCACAGGCTCGACATGAGTCAAAATCAACGGCATGGCAGTGAGTTTGGTTTGGTTGTTCTGGTTGTGTCTCCTTGGGGCCCTGGAGGGGCCACATTGGGCTGCTCACTGCAAGGTCAGCCTTGGACACCCCCCCCCCCCCCCGCCAGCTGCTCGGAGGAGAAAGAGCGGCCTTTCTACTCTCAGAGTCCCAGCCTCCGAAACGCACAGGGGCAGTTCTGCCCTGTCCTGTGGGGTCGCTGTGAATCAGAATGGGCTCAGTGGCGGCGTTTGTTGTTAGTACATCTCATGTGCCGTCCACGCCCTAGCTCGCGGATGCCTGCATCACAAGACACATCAAGAAATGTTGACAGGATCCTCTGCTAACCCAGAGGACTGGAAACCTGGATGCACTCAAAGGTGCCTTGGGAGGAAAATCTGGCAGCGTGCGTGCAAAAGGAAATCAGCTCCTGCAACCCGAAGGACCACCTATGTTCTCTAACACCCTGCGGAGCGACTGGCTTCTCAGCTTTTGCTGTTTTTGTCTTGTTGGGTTTTTTGGTCTCTAAGAGGGAAAGATTAGAGGGTGGAGCAGGTGCAGGAAAAGGAGCGATGCTAAGTGGCCCGGGGCTGAACACTGACCTCAGGAGCAGCGCACGAGGGAGGGAGAAGATGCAGCCCCTCCCCTCCTCCCGCTCTTACTTTTAAAACTCTGGGGTCACCTATCTCCAGTCAGCACAAATACTGGCTAGAATTCCCCTCCCCCCACCACCACTCCCACCCTCCCAACGGGCCGTTCTAGCTTCCCACTGACCAACATCACTGCATCTCCCTCTGTAGCCTGCCGTCTCGTAGAAACTGTGCTGTGGCTTGAGTATGAATTGCTCCCACTTTCCCCCCTCTAGAAGGCAGCCCACTCACTGCCCTTCGGTTCATTTCAACTCACTGGAACCCTGCTGGACAAAGGACCACTGCCCCTGTGGATCTCCAATGCTGTACATCTTTATGGGAGCAGAAAGCCTCGTCTTACTCCCACGGAGTGGCTGGTGATTTTTAAACCACTGCCATCGTGGGTCGCAGCCCCAAGAGCAAACCACTATGCCTCCCCAAAGCCCCCAAACCAAACACACCCGCATTGAGTTACAGAGCAGTGGCTTCTAACTGCTGGCCTTGCGGTTAGCAGCCCAGCGTGTGACCAGCACACGCCGGGAGCAGTCCACTCTGCCCCGTCAGCTCACTGTGAGTCTGAACCCACGACTCACCTGAGAGAGAGTGTAAAGATCAAACTCACCTGCTGATGACTTGCCCGCATCCACCCGCAGCCCCGACCCCTGAGCTCTGTTCTGACCACATGTCACAGAATCGTCTCTGCAGTCATTGACTTTATTACTATATGGATTGATATTTTATTACTGATTTGTTTATTACTTGAGGACGTGCAACCCCTACTCAAATATAAATAAAATAAGGGCAGGACCGGTCTCTATCTTGTTCGCCCATACCTTCAGCAGTTTTGGGGGGTTTTTTAAATCATAATAAATATTTGTTGAAAGAATTTTTAAAGGGGTATGAGTAATCGGAGCAACTTCTCAGAAATGTAATGAGGATAATTAATAATTATAGTCTTAGCAGTAATGGGAATTGCAATTACCTGGAGCCGCGGTGCTAAAGTATTGACATGAATCATCTCTCTTAATCCATACAAGAAGGGAGGTGGTATTATTATCTCTATTTTCCAAATGAGAAGCTAAGACTCAGAGAGCTTCTAACAGCTCCTCAAGATCAAGAGCGACCTACCACTGCCGAAGCAAATGTGTTCCGACAGGGAAGAGTCAGTACCATGGGTCTCTCACCGGACTCTGGGCACCTTGCCCCGGTCGTCTTCCAGAGTATGTTCATGACAGGTCGATCCAGGGATAAAATGGAGCAAGAGAGTGCCTACACCGCATGCCTTGCCCCCAGACAAGCCTCAAAGTTCCCTCCTCTCAAGTTGATCCTGACTCATAATGAGCCAATAGGACAGGGTAGATAGAGCTGCCCCTGTGGGTTTCTGAGACTGTAACTCTTTACCGCCCCGTCTTTCTCCCACGGAGCAGCTCGTGGCTTCAAACTGCTCACCTCCTGATCGAAGCCCAGCTGTAACCACTGTGCCACCATGCTCAGGTAGCTCCTGCTGCACCCGGGAGCCCCCTCATCCTCAGAGAAGGACCTGGCATAGACTGGTTGGCCAGTTAAAAGACCACTCCACTCTGGGTACAGGGGTACTCTGACCCCCTCTCCGGGGTGCCCACTTTCTAGTCGCTGGATGTCTGGAAATGAACGCCGCCTGGTCGTCTGAACATTGCTTAGTGGCCGAGGAATTGCAGTCAGGAGAGGGGCTTGTTTGGGGGAGGTTTGATTTGGGTCCTGGGAATCCCATCCTATGATAGAGCATTGCGTTTATGTACACCAGTCTTCCTGTAGACAGAATCGAAAACCATATAAGGAGGTCGTGGGCAGCAACATCAGTTAAGCACCGCACCCTGAATAAAGAGCGGCAATCTACTTCCAAAACCTCAGCCAGTGCAACCTTGCTGGGAGCACGATTCCAGCCGGAAGCACAAGGGGTCGCTGTGGGTAAGGGTGGCCAGCACCTGTTTAAATATCATTTACGGAGCAGAAAGTCACAAGTGGGACAGATGAAGAATTAGAAACCTCAGATAAATAGCAGAGAAGGAAGGAGGAAAGATCACATAAGCTCCAGAGCAGTGGTTCTCAACCTTCCTCATGCCGCCACCCTTTCATACAGATCCTCCTGTTGTGGTGACCCTCTCCCACCACCCAACCATAAAATTATTTATGTTGCTACTTCATAACTGTCATTTTACTTCATAGCAGTAATTGCTACTTCATAACAGTAATTTTGCTACTGTTAGGAATCGGGTGACCCCCCAAAAGGGTCACGACCCACAGATTGAGAACCTCCACTCTAGCGTTTGGAAACTAAGTATGTCGGGGAAGGGGAGATTTGAATAAAGCTCACCGGGAATCGCCATCATCCTGCAGCT
Organism: Tenrec ecaudatus; assembly: GCF_050624435.1. Classification (NCBI taxonomy): domain Eukaryota; kingdom Metazoa; phylum Chordata; class Mammalia; order Afrosoricida; family Tenrecidae; genus Tenrec; species Tenrec ecaudatus. The sequence goes on from NC_134536.1 coordinate 160,082,989, forward strand.
CCCAGTGAGCATCAAACACAATGAGACTAGGCTCTGGAGAAGCACATCCGTTTCTTATCCTGAAAGGGAAGGTAGTGCTTCACTCGTCCCCCTGGATTGGAAGGTGGGATAAAGTGAACAGCACCTCAGCCCCACCCCCCACCCCCTACCAGGATTATAAATTTCCCGGGATTCGCTCATTGATTCTCAGACCAGGTAGAATCCATCGGAGCCGGCGTCGTGCACTCATGCTATGCGCCTGGTTTAATCCAGGGATTCGTTATAGCACAATTATAAAATGGGTGCAGGCTTATCCCTCCCTCCCTCCCTCCCTCACACTGACATTAGAACGTCCTCTCCACCCATCTTTGGTATATGGAGCGTGACCGTGAGTTCAGTGTGATTAGGCGGCTGGCATGGCAGCTACCTGATGGAGGGCAGATTACGACAGAATGCCTGTCTCCCTTCAGGAAGTAACGACTAAATCAGATCACCATTCCTTCCCTTGACCCCATTCCACAGAGGCAGCCACATCCTTCCTTTGGAAGGGACCCAGTTCCGAGGGCTTGATGTTGGCTCCCTTAGCGATGGTCTGAGTGACCCTCGGAGAAACGGAGCTACACAGGGGCCCCAACCATGGGCTCACACTTAGCAATGACCGAGGAAGGCACCGGAAGGCCGTGTTTCTTCGTCATCGTGGGAGTGTGTAGAACAGCACTTGCCTCTGTTCCTCCCGGGAGCTTCGCCTGTCTCCATCACTTTCGTCAACGTTCCTCTTACTGTGTAGATTGTCTTCCCCTTCACCCAAGTTCACACGTGTCCCCCCTCGGGCCCTTGGCTTCTCTTCCTCCCCCCACCCCTGTCCCCCTTTTGTTGCTTTCATTGCCGTTGTTTGAGTGTTAAATCTTCTCTTAACTCACAGTATGACCCTGAGGGACAAAATAGAAGGCCCTGTGGATTTCTGAGACCATAAATCATTTTATATATAATTATTTTATTGGGGGCTCGTACAACTCTTATCACAATCCATATATACATCCATTGCATATCAAGCACATTTGTACATTTGTTGCCCTCATCATTCTCAAAATATTTGCTTTCTACTTGAGCCCTTGGTATCAGCTCCTCATTTTCACCCCTTCCTCCCTACTCCCCTCTCCCTCATGTACCCTTGATGATTTATAAATTATTTTTTTGCCATATCGTACACTGTCTGATGTCTCCCTTCACCCACTTTTCTGTTGTACATCCCCCCAAGGCAGAGGTTATATGTAGATACTTATAATTGGCTCCCCCTTTCTACCCAACCTTCCCTCCACCCTCCCAGTATCTCCACTTTCACCACTTGTCCTGAAAGGATCATCTCTCCTGGATTCCCAGTGTTTCCGGTTCTTATCTGTACCAGTGTACATGCTCTGGTCTAGCTGGATTTGTAAGGTAGAATTGGGATCATGATAATCAGGGGGGGGAGGGGGAGGAGGAAGCATTTAAGAACTAGAGGAGTGTTATATGTTTCATCGTTGCTACATTGCACCCTGACTGGTTCATCTCCTCCCCTCGATCCTCTGTAAGGTGATGTACAGTTACCTACAGATGGGCTTTGGGTCCCCAATCTGCACTCCCCCTCATTCACAATGGTCTGATTTTTTAATTCTTTGATGTCTGATACCTGATCCCTTCAACACCTCATGATTGCACAGGCTGGTGTGCTTCTTCCATGTAGGCTTTGTTGCTTCTAAGTTGGATGACCACTTGCTTACCTTCAAGCCTTTAAGACCCCAGACACTGCTATATCTTTTGATAGCCAGGCACCATCAGCTTTCTTCACATTTACTTACGCACCCATTTTGTCTTCATTGATCATGTCAGGAAAGTGAGCATCGTGAAATGCCAGGTTAATAGAATAAAGTGTTCTTGCATTGAGGGAGCACTTGAGTGGGGCCATAAATCTTTATGGGATCTTTATGGGATTCTTTCTCCCGAGGAACAGCTGGTGATACTGTAGTTCACAGCCCAAATCATAAACCACATGCCATTAAAAAAAAGACTGCCATTGAGTTGTTTCCAATGCACAGCAAACCTACAGGATAGGGTAGAACTGGCCCTGTGGGTTTCTGAGACTGTGACTCTTGACCAGAAGTAGAGAGAAGCCTCATCTTTTCCTGGTGGAGCGGCTGGTAGTTTTGAACGGCTGACCTTGTGGTTAGCAGCCCAGCTTGTGACCACTGCACCCCAGGAGCAGTTCCACTCTGCCCTGTGGGCTCACTGTGAATCGGAAGCCACGTGATGGTGCGGAGAGTGCAAGGATGACACTCACCTGTTGATGACTGGTCTGGTCCACTCAAAGCCCCAACAGCTTGCTCCCAAGCTCTGTTCTGACCATGTCCCTCGTTCTCCCAGGGATGGGACTGTCACACTGTCCTCTTTATCGTCATGGACTCAGCATCATGCCCTCCAGTTTCACCCACGTTATCAGGTGTTCCACAGATTTGTAACTATTCTTTAATGCTGATTAGCATTCCATTGGGTCGGTGCCTAAATTTGCTTATCCATTTTTCCATGGATGGACCTTTGGGCTGCTCCCATCCTTGTGCTTTGGTGAGCAGTGCTGTCATGAGCATGGAGACATATGTGAATGGGAACACACATGTCTCCCTGCATGTTGCAGTTGTCCTTTCTCTAGGACAGGTATAAAGTCCAGGAATTTCTCAGTCATAAGTTATTTGTGTTCCCCACATCATTGTCCAGTCTCGCCGGCAGTGTAGGAAAGTTCGTCTCGCTGGCCACCAGGCGTGTGGTTTTCCATTTGCTTCATGTGAATGCAGTACAAGCTCACGGACCAACACGTCGCACGCAGCTTGTCTCAACGTATTCACTGCGGCTCCCACCGTGTCCCTTCCCTCACCCCTGCATTGCCTGTTTCCATTCAGCTTCCTTTCCTCGCCCCTACACTGTCCTCAGGTCAACGCCGTCCTTTTTCTGTTATCTCAGATGGCTGGTTGCTCTACCATGGAGGTGAGTGTGCCTCTGAACCTGAAGGGGGAGTAAGGTCTATAGTCCGTTGGATCTCGCCAGTCCCTGTCTGACCATTCCCCACCTCCCACGCTAGCCAGGACCTTCCAAGGCGATCCTTTTCAGAACAGCCGGTATTAATAACTGCGTGCCTTCTGGTTCCTCTGGTCTCTGGGTCAGCTCGACTGATGCGTGCCACGGTCTCGTGACAGTCTCCAGGCAGGCTGGCTTCTCCGTGCAGGCCCGCCCTTCGATCGGCCTTCTTTATTCCTGGATTCCCCTGCCACACCTGTGTTTCCTTCCACGGAGGACCCCTCTCGCCTGTGCATGGTCTCCACAGCTTTCACTCGTGGGTGGTCCACTTTCACACACACACACCCCACCTTAAGCAGCCCTCTACTAGCTGTGTGACGTTGGACATTGTCATTTATTATGCTGAGCTATTTGGAAGAAGAGCAAATTGGGGTTCTTGTGCCAGGCACTAAGCTAAGTGTTTTGCAGGTAAATCGTTAGTTGAGTCAGCTCAACATGCCTATCACATGGGATGCTCTGATTATCCCTTTTTACAGGTAAGGAAACAGAAGCCTTACAAAGCCTGGGCCTGCCCACTTGTGGAAGTTGTTACCATTGTAATTAGTCAGTATCGTTGCGCAAGGCACTCAGAACAGGAGAGTTCAGGTGGACTTCCTGAAGGATGAGTCATTTGCAAATGGATGGCCTTGGGTGTGCGTTTCCTCTCTTCCCTGACCTTGATTGTGGATCTAGAACTTCCCATGCTGCTGGAGAAGAGGCTCAAACCATTTTTACTGCAAGTTGTGTTGACAAAGTAAGAAACCTACAAAAACCCTTAGAAAACCTTAGAAAAAAATCAAACCTGTTGCCTTCCAGTCAAATCGCTCTCTTGGCAACCGATTGGGAAGAGTAGATCTGTCGGATGGGGTTTCCCTGTGAAACACAAGGTCAGCAGTTCAAAACCACCAGTTGCTCCATGAGAGAAAGATGGAGCTTTCTGCTCCCGAAAAGAGCTTCAGTCTTGGGATGTTAGCCTGGGTGGACTAGAGAAACAAATTCATAGACACTCATATGTGTATGAGAAAGAGCTTTCTAAACAAGGAGTAATTGTATATCAAGAAACATCCCATCCCAGTCCAGATCAAGTTCATCAGTCTCAGATTAGCCCATAGGTCCAATACCTGTCTGTATATTCCTCTTCAGACTCACTCAACACATGCACTGATGCCGAATGCAGGAAGATCAGAGACCGATGAGTGGAAAGTCTTGTAGATCCAGTGGCACTGGAAGCATCTCAGCACTGGCGTAGGTCTCCCCGTGGCTCCTCCTGCTCCAGGGCTCTGACTCTATCAGCATAGTTCCATATGGCTCGTCATCAGGAATGCCAAGTGTGTCCCGCCTCCAGGGAAGAAGACAGGAGTTCCCAGAATCCTCAGGAGAAGGCCATGCCCACACAGAGGCCTCATTGGCTATGACCTAATTGACAGGCTAGACTCCATCCCTTCATGAAAGTTGACAGGAGATAGTGTCACTGCCACACTTTGAAACTTACTGGAGCAGTTCTACCCTGCCCTATAGGGTCACGAAGAGTTGGCGCCAATGTAATGGCAGTGCCTAACCCTCACGGAAGCAGCCTGCTTCATCCTTCTTTCATGGGACCGCTGGTGGGTTTGCACCACGGGACCTTTCAGTTAGTGAGGGCACTCCCTTCTCCTACACGTGGGATGGAATGACTGGCACTTTCCTGTTCTAGTCTAATTTGTGGTGAAGACCCACTGCCATCGAGTTGATTCTGACTCATGGGGACCCTGCATGGATGGGGTTTCCAAAACGGGGTAGCTTTACGAAGGGGAGCAGTCCATCTCGTCTTTTTCTCATGGGGTGCTAGGTGGCTTAGAACCCCTCACCTTTTGGTCTAGTTCAACCCACAGCACGACCAGGACTCGCTCACTTGCGGCTACACTTCGCTTTGTTTTTCTTTTGCGTGTTTCTTTTTGAAATCTGTTTTTAATTGCAGTCAAATCTGTAGAATGCACGTGCCATGTTGACCGCTTTGAGCATATCACTCGGTGACGTAAATGACAAGGTTGTGCAGCCATTTGATTTTTTCCCCCAAAGCTACTGCAAACTATGTTTTTATTTAGCACCAAAGCTTCGTCCTTCTCTGCTTCAAACCAAAGTTCTTTCACTCTTTTTCTCCTCCTATTTCCCCCACCTACATGTTGTGCTAATTTTCTGGAACTGGACACTCTGATAAACTGATTTCACTATTCAGCGGCTGAGAGAGAGAAGGTAGGTGGGTAAAAAGAGCAACAGTGCAGAGTGACCAAGAGTTCAAAAGTTGGGCGCCATTGGTGGAGCAGCGCAAGGGGGGCCTGGTACATTCATTCATTGGTTCATCCGTTGACTCTACACAGTCTCAATGAATGCCAAGAGTGGTCCCACCCCCCAGGGAGAGCTGGGTCCAGGGTGAGTGATGAAAACAAACCAAGCCCATTGCTGCGATCAATTGCAATGGTCATGGAGACCCCCTTGGGTTAAGAGCTGCCCCTTGGGGTTTTCTTAGCTGCCATTCTAATGGAAGCAGATTGCCTGGCTTCCTGTCCCGGCAGCCCTGGGTGGGGTCAGCCACCAACCTTGAGTATAACTGTTGTTAGCTGCCGTCAAGGTGACCCACACTCATAGCTCAACCAGGTGTCACAGGGTAGAATGAAGCCTTAGAGAGTTTCCTCGACTGGAACCTTTGCAGAAGCCCCTTTCCAGGCCTTCAGTTGATCTCGAACCATTTGCACTGTGGATGAACCTTTGTGATGAGGAGGAGAGGAAGGCCGAATCATCCACACATGAAGACCTGGGGTCGGCAACACACCTGAGCAGGGGAGGGATCTGACCAGAGCTGCCTTTTAGGATGTGCTGGAAGAGGCCAAGCCTGTAGGTATGAAATCAATCAGGAGATTGTTGTAACCATCGGCCGGGAGGCCAAGAAGATTCCCCCTTGAGGAAGAAGACATAAACAGGAAAAACATTTAGCCACTAAACAAAACCTGTCGGTGCAGGCTTATCAGTTGTGTCTTACTGTAGTGTTGAACAAGGTTGCTGAGTAGCTTCACCTGTTTGCCCCGGTGTACTAACCACTGCTTGAACCTACCCAGCAGCCCCACGAAGGAAAGGCCTGGTGATCTGCTTCCAGAAGGCAAACAAGGGAACAAAAACAGCCAAGAGAACCCCATGGAGCTCCATTGTACTCTATAACACAGGGGCTCACCATCAGTCAGAGTGGGTATTGAACAGGATATTGCACAGACAGAGGATGATGAGTAGGCTTCAGAGAACTTCGAGATAAAAGACAGAAGAAATTCATCCCAAAGGTTAGCTAAGGAGCATCCCAGGGGTGGCACAGGACTCCCCAGGGTTTTGTTCCATGGCACACGGGGTCGCCCTGAGTCAAGATCACTCCATGGTAGCCAACAACATCTCCCCACTGGCCTGTAAGTCCAGCGGGAATCATGTGGGTCTTTTTCCTTTCATACCCACAGTACCCGAGCATGACAACCACACAAGGATGCATACTTAAGTGAGAGCTAAAGGTAGCTTATGCTCAAGAATGTGTCTGAAGCTCATTTGTATTTAGTGGCGAGTGACTAGAACCAGCCTAGATGATCCCTGGAGAGAACTTAGATCCATACCTGCTGTTAGGTAAAGGGGATGTATGCCTCACCCCAAAATGGTCTCATCCCAAATCCTATCTCTCAAGCAGGTCCTAGCTAGGTGCTTGGAAATATCACCGAGCACTTCATCCGATCCCAAACTGATGATCTCAAATCACTACGGTCAACTGGCTCCCAGTCCTAACCTCACCATGACCTAGAATGTCCGTAATTCACACCCTGCAGCTGCCACACATTCCTTTGTTCTGGCACCCGCCTGGTCCACAGTACGTTCTCCTGTCGATGTAAAAAGTCTTAGTGGTGGCTTACACCCTATATATTAGTAAAGGTATCAGGTCCTACTAGAACGACTTGATATCACTTGTCTATCTAGAAAGTGGTCAACAAGACAGTCGCATTTTCACCAGCAGTTCTAATGCGGAGCCCCAGCATCCTATGGTTCCAAGCACTGCTCTTCACTGGGAGAAGCCAGCCCTTCATGGCATCAAGGATTGAATCCATCGGTCCAATTGAGACCTGGATGTCTGGGAAAAGGAAAGCACTGCAGGAGACAAAGGAGGCAACTTCAAGGAGCACCTACTGTGCAAGTGGAGACAATTGAGCAGGAGAAGCAAGAAGGTGAGGGGAAGCAATGATGATCACAGTGCATTGAAGTAAATGGCGGTCAGGGAAGACCCTGAGATCATTCTGAGACTCAAAAGGTCGAAGTTCAGGCAAGGTGCACGAAAGTACGTTGTCATATACAAGAATGGAATTTTATGAGTTCAATAAAAAACGGGAACTGTTCATTTTGTTTCTTCTGTAATGATGTGTCTGGTTATAAAGCAGCGATGGGTGCTTACTTGAATGTAGGTAAGCAGGAGAAAGAGGAAAAATGGAGAACTTAAAAAATTTTTATTTTTAATTAAAAAAAAGAAAAATAGTGAACTTGAGCAAAAAGCAGACCTGACAAGGGATGATACCGGGCAACAAGGTAAGAGACAGCCATTGCCATAAGAGACATTTCCAAGACAATAGGATCACAGAAAAGACCACAGGGAGGGACTCAACTCCTCAATGCCAAGAAAATTAACTAGCTAGACTGCCCACAGTGATGGACTGAATTGCGGCTCCAAAAAAAAGTGTTAAGTATCCTGTGGTTATCATCTCATTTGGGAATGGTTTTTCTTTGTTTCATTAATGAGGCAGTGTAGGTAAGAACCCTGTTGCTGGGACCACGTTTGTCTCCACACCTTCCCCAAAGTCAGCCGTTCAAACACACCAGCCACTCCACAGAAGAAAGGTGAGGCTGTCTGCTCCAGGGTAGATGTACAGCTGCGGACACCTCATCTAGAGTCACGAGCTATGAGTCAAAACTGACCGGATGGCAGGGCGTTCTTGGGTTTTAGGAGAGAGTGTGACTTCCATCAATCTCTTTTGAAATTTTTTTTAAGAGAGCAGATTAAGCAAGGAAAAAGAAAAAGAGGCAGAGCTGGGGGAAGAGGGACTGCCGTGCCTGGAAAGAGCTGCAAAGGATGACGGCCCAGGAGCTGAGGAGAGTGGAGGACCTTCTCCCACATCCAGTGGAGAGAAACCTCCCCCAAAGCTGCGATTCTGAACTCAGACGTCTAGCTTCCTACAGCGTGGGAAAAGAAGTCTCTGTACCGTTGGTAGCAGGCATTTGTTGTTGTTGTTGTTGCTGTGTTGTTTTGTTTGTAGTATTCGTAATATTTCGGTTATAGCTGCACTTGAGAACTGAAATGCCAATATAAACAGCTTGGCCAACGGACTGACAGAGAGCCACATTTGCACCCAGCCCGAAGAAAGGTAATCAACAGAATGTGCAAACTATAGCGTAATACCAGTACCGTCACACACATGTAGAATTTTGCTGAAGATCATCCAGCAACGGTTGCAGCAGTACATTGACAGGGAGCTGCCAGAGGTGCAGGTCAGATTCAGAAGAGGATGTAGAACAAGGGACATCGTTGCTGATGTCAGATGGACCTTGGCTGAAGGCAGGGAGCACCAGAAAGATGCTGACTTGTGTTTTATTGCTAAGGCATTCAACTGTGTGGGCAATAACACACTATGGACAGCCTGGAGATGCAGGGAACTTCTAGAGAACTTCATTGTGCTCCTGCAGAACTTGTACGTGGATCAAGAGGCAGCTGGGCAAACAGAACAAGGTACTTTTAAATGATTTAAAAAAAGAACCAGGGAATATTGTATGATTGAACATCAGAAAAGGGAAGCCTAAGTCTAAGCCTAAACTGAACACAAACCCTAACTCCAACTCTAACCCTAAACCTAACACAAACCCTAACCCTAAACTTAACCCTAGCCTTAATCCTAACTCTAACACAAACCCTAACCCTAGGTCTAACCCTAACCCTAGGTCTAACCCTAACCCTAAACCTAGATCTAACCCTAACCCTAACCTAAACCCTAACCCCAGGTCTAACCCTAACCCTAACCCTAAACCCTAACCCTAGGTCTAACCCTAACCCTAACCCTAACCCTAACCCTAACCCTAACCCTAACCCTAACCCTAACCCTAACCCTAACCCTAACCCTAACCCTAGGTCTAACCCTAACCCTAAACCTAGATCTAACCCTAACCCTAACCTAAACCCTAACCCCAGGTCTAACCCTAACCCTAACCCTAAACCCTAACCCTAGGTCTAACCCTAACCCTAACCCTAACCCTAACCCTAACCCTAACCCTAACCCTAACCCTAACCCTAACCCTAACCCTAACCCTAACCCTAACCCTAACCCTAACCCTAACCCTAACCCTAACCCTAACCCTAACCCTAACCCTAACCCTAACCCTAACCCTAACCCTAACCCTAACCCTAACCCTAACCATAACCATAACCCTAACCCTAAACCCTAACCCTAGGTCTAACCCTAACCCTAACCCTAACCCTAACCCTAACCTAAACCCTAACCCTAGGTCTAACCCTAACCCTAACCCTAAACCCTAACCCTAGGTCTAACCCTAACCCTAACCCTAACCCTAACCCTAACCATAACCCTAACCCTAACCATAACCCTAACCCTAAACCCTAACCCTAGGTCTAACCCTAACCCTAACCCTAAACCCTAACCCTAGGTCTAACCCTAACCCTAACCCTAACCCTAACCCTAACCATAACCCTAACCCTAGGTCTAACCCTAACCCTAACCCTAGGTCTAACCCTAACCCTAACCTAAACCCTAACCCCAGGTCTAACCCTAACCCTAACCCTAACCATAACCCTAACCCTAACCCTAACCCTAACCCTAAACCCTAACCCTAAGTCTAACCCTAACTCTAACCATAAAGGATAAAAAAGAAAAGAAAATCAGGAAAGGTGGGCATCGAGGCTGTATCCTCTCAACATCCTGATTCAAGCTGTGTGCTGAGAACATCATCAGAGAAGCCGGATGATGTGAAGGAGAACGTAACATCAGGACTGGAGGAAAGCTGCTTCACGGCCTGCGATACGCAGCTGGCCCAGCCTTGCTTGCTGAACGCGAGGAGGACTTAAAGCGCTTGTGGATGCCGATCAAGGATTCAGTATGGATTGCATCTCAATGTAAAGAAAACCCACACGCTCACAACTGGACCAGTCATGTTTCACAAATAATAACGTGCTCTCCATGCCAGATGAACTTGTCGAGGATTCTGCCTTGCTGGGATCCACAGGCCATGCTCGGGGAAGCTGCAGTCCGGAGGTCAAAGGACGCATTGCCTTGGGGTCAACGTGCTGCATGAGAGCCTCTTTCGTGTTGAAATCAAGGATGTCACTCTGAGGACTAAGGTGCACCTGACCGGAGCCATCGTATTTTCCACCGCCTCATAGGCCTGTGAAAGTTGGGCACTGAATAAGGAACAATAAAGAAGAAGCAATGCACTTGAACTGTGGTGCTGGAGAAGATTGGAAGCACCATGGGCTGCCCAGAGGACAAACCACTCTGACTGGGAGGAAGTGGGTCAAAGGGCTCTTAGAGGCAAGGATGGCAAGACTTCATCTTACGTACTTTGGACACGATGCCAAGCTGTGCACAGAGAGCATCCCCCGGAGAAGGTCATCAGGCTCGGTAAAACAGACAGGCAGCAAAAAAGTGCAAGGCCCTCAGTCAATGGATCGCTACGGTGGTTGCAACAACAGGAACGATTGTGAGGATGACGCAGGCCCCGGCAGTGTAGGGTCGCTATGTACGTAGGGTCGCTATGAGTTGGAACCAACAATAGCCCCCTAACAACTGGCGCCAAGTCTGGTTGAAAGGAACAGAGCAGCACCTCCAGCTGAGGCCTAGTTGTTGATGCTGTGTAACCAAGTCCAACCCAATCTCCATAGTCGCAACGCAGACCGCGCAATGTGGGTTGGCCTGAGAAGGTATTTCTTTGCCTTTTCGGTATACTGAGATTATTGAAACTTTGTGGAGGGAGGGTAGGATGGAAAGGGGGAAACCAATTACAAGGATCTACATGTGACCTCCTCCCTGTGGGACGGACAACAGAAAAGTGGGGGAAGGGAGAAGTCGGACAGGGCAAGATATGACAAGATAATAATTTATAAATTATCAAGGACTCATGAGGGAGGGGACGCGGGGAGGGAAGGGAAAAAAATGAGGAGTTGATGCCAGGGGCTTAGGTGGAGAGTAAATGTTTTGAGAATGATGATATGAGCCCCTAATAAAATGATTTTTTAAAATATATTATTGAAACTTCAGGAGTGTATAAAAATATACAGACACACTTCCAAGAATGGACAGAGAAAGGAGATAAAAAAACAGGTTTAAACCAAAGTACAAATCACTAAAGACAACATGCTTTTCAAAATGTACTATTGCTTCTTTTTTTTTAAGCATGACGATAATTTTTGCATTGGTTTGCTTTTCAGAGAGTTTAAGACATATATAAGAACTTTATGTATCAGACTTGAATTTAAATTATGCCACAGTGAGTTTAAGTTTAAAATTCATCCTTTGTGTTTGAGGGCACTTGGTTTGTACACTTCATAAGTGTTTCTGTGTTGGTTCTGTACGTACCACGTACGTATTTTCACTGTTAGCTGCCATCCGGTTGGGTCCAGCTCATGGCAACATTACGTCCGTGGAACCAAAAGAAACGTCACCTGCTCGTGCACCCGTCTCTGTGATTGCGGGTCCACCGGAGTCCATTGTTATGGAAATTGCGTCTGTCTGACGCATGCAGTTTCCCTCAATTTCACTGGCCCCTGCTTAGTCAGAAAGGATGGCCCTTTCTAGTGATTGGTCTTCCCAGTGCTCAGCTTTGATGTTGGGTCATTGCCGACTGTTGGTTGGGTCTCAGACAAGCTGATTTTTTCTTACTTAGAGGAGCTTGCCTTGATTGTGTATACCAGTCTGTGGGTTCCCTAACAGGTGACCTCGGGGGATGGTTTGGTACATGGTAATGATTTCATCCCACTTATGTCAACAATCAACTTCCATGAAAGCAGTAGTCAAGTATGTAGATAGAGGAATGTTAATTGTTTAATACTTTAATGGGCATCGTTTCACAAATTCATTAGAGTCGTGTTTCTATTGGGCATCCGCTAACGTAACAAATTGGTTTTATCTTTCGAATCGCACCATCCTCATCTCGGTCGCTCACAAAGGTAGCGACTCGGAATGTATCATGCTACCGTGGCATGATGAACAGAACCAGTGATGGTCAGTACCTGGGCCTTTGCCCACAGGGGAACTAGCAAGCTCTACACCTGTATGGGTTTCCAGGGTCCAGCGATCGGTCAAGCTCGCACACACATGTGCACACAACAGCCAAGAGTTAAGTCACAAGTTTATTAAAGCAGAGTCACTTCCAAAGAAGTGAAGCGGGTCCGTCTTATGAATTGAAAAGACCCCAAGCAAGGGGGATGCCTTTAGTTTTATAAGGCACGTTCAAAGGGGCGGGGGTCGCCATCCTGCAGATGGTCAAGCAACTTTCTCACTGGTTACTCAGTTCATCCTTGGACCTCACACATCTTCTCCTTTGATTTTATCTGCGCTACTGCTCTGAGTCAGTGAGGTAGATCGTTGATTGTGCCAACCTGGCCGATAAACACACGTGGGATTAACTGAAGGGCGGAGGGATAATGGCTCGGTGAACCTCGCCTTTTGAGTTCTCGGGTCTCTTGCTTTGTGATGCTCGGATCAGGGTGCAGCTGCCTTAGCCAGTTCCCTGCTTCAGCTGGCAAGGCTCACTTCCTCCAAGACATCCCCAAGGAGAAGACACATGGACCTACCCTGATGCAGCCCTGGGTGCTGGAGCAGCTGCGTGGAGACCCCTGCCAGCGCTGAGATGCTTACACATTCACTGACTCGGCTTTCCTCCTGCAGTCGGCATCATTGCGTGTGTTTTGTGAGATGGAGGAAGACTTTATGGACTGGTGTTGGACATATGGGTTAATGAGCTAATGTTGGACTTGTGGGCTTGGGCGGCACTGGGTTGGAATGTTTTCTCGATGTGCATTTGCCCTTTATATAAAACTCTCTCTTATACATCAGTTTCTGTAGATTTGTTTCTCTAAAGTACCCAGACTAACACAGTCAACATGTCCAGAATTATCTTCAAGTACAGTCCTGTGCCTGAACTTTACTGGGGACTGCAAGCCAGCTCCCACCGAGTCCTCTGTTTGCTTATTGCACAGGGTCCTTTGTGCATCCTCTTAGCAGACAGGGCAGGTGTCCCTGATCTGTCCCTGTCAGACCCGAAAGCAATTGGGTAAGGGAAAGGTACCCACAAAAATGTCTGATGGGGTAAGGTCAAGAGGAAAAGTCTAGTTCATAGAACTGAGAAATCAGGCTCCATCCAATAGCGTCAGGTACTGGGTCAACCAGCAAGCACTTAGGAGCTCCTAGCACAGGGAAAGGGAATGAAGAAATAAACAATTTTCACTCCATTCGTCACGACTTCCATCTTAAAACCAAGGAGCTCTTTTTTTTTTCCTTCTCAAACATATCCATAGATTTTTGTTGGTTTTTTTAACCATTTTATTGGGGGCTCGTACAACTCTTATCACAATCCACACATACATCAATTGTGTAAATCACACTTATACATTCGTTGCCCTCGTCATTCTCAAAACTCTCGCTTTCTGCTTGAGCTCCTGGAATCAGCTCCTCATTTTTCTCCCCCCTCCCTCCCCACTCCCCCTCTTCCATGAATCCTTGAGGATATCCATAGTTTTTAATTTATTTTTTTAATCATTTTATTGGGGGCTCGTACAACTCTTATCGCAATCCATCCATCCATGCATTGTGTCAAGCACATTTGTACATTTGTTGCCCTCATCATTCTTGGCGCTCTTAATGATCTCAGTTATTTTAGAACATTTTTTCCACCGCCCTTCCACATTGGGACCAGTGTAGCCAGAGACCAAAAATAGTTTGCATGTCAGCCCACCTCGCAACTTTAGAACAAACATCAGCTGTAGCACTAGGTTTAATTGCTGCTTTGGGACGAGTCACGCCTTTCCTGTTGGTCTATGTGGGTCAAGAACGGCCAGGAGAGGTCTTACTCCAGCCCTTGCTTGTTCTGGAGACCCAAAGCTCCCAGTAGTCTCCCGCTAGCCCATCCCTGGTCTCCCCACGCTCTGTGACCAAGGTTATGTGTCAGGAGAGAAAACCCAGAGTCCGGGTGTGCGAATGGCTTTCTGGAGGGTTTGCGTGCATGAGAATGCGAGTTAATCAGGAGAGAGCCTCCTCCGTGGTGCTCCTGAGGCTCCTGGCAGCCAAATGGTAGGCATCAGGTCTAGTGAAAACCATAAAACAAGAACCAGGCTGCTGCCTTCGGGGGTCACACAAAGATGGGAAATGGATGTAGTGACAACACTGCCAGTCTGGGGGGTGGGTGGGGTGGGGTCTGCAAGTCCTTCATCTGCTCTGTGGGGGGCACCCACCCAGCCTTGCAGTTCCCAGTTACCATAGTTGAGCTGCATCTCCTACCAGCTGTGGGACGTTGGGCAAAGTTCCTTGGCCTTCTTGGTTCTCAATTTCCTCATCTGTGATGTAGAAATAAGACCAACTGAACCCCAGAGTTCTTACGATGCGTAGTTGAAGTCGTCTCCTAGTTCGTGATTAATATTAATAACAAACGAAGCCCTGATCATCCTCAGACAAGAGTCTATGTGTAACGATAGAGACTGGTGGGACTTCCAAGACGACAGCCCTTAGTCAGCCTTCAGGTCTGGAACTAACTAGCCTCACCCACTTATTAGTATAATGCACCGTCTAAGATCCAAATGACAGCATTGGCTCAAGAATGAAGTGTGAATGGCTGGGAAAGGAGACATGAAAACAGGAAACAGAGAAGGAGAGGCTGTGTGGGATGGGGCATCCAAGGGATTCAGTTGGATGAGCTGGAACCAAATGAGTCTGAGCTGTTCCGTGTAAAGCAAAGCATCTGTAAAGTTCACAGTAAAAAGCTTAAAAATAAAGTGCATTAAGAAAAAAAGGAAAGTCGACGATAATAAAATTCAAATCCGGAGGAGGAAACTGTACCTCAGCCTGCCTTCCACACACTGGGTTTGAGGGGCGCCGTGGCTGGCAGTGGAAGCCCGAAATCCACTGTCATGATGTGGATCGAGTCTCCAGTGAATCCCCGCTGGCCACAGCCTAGGAACGAGACTTGCCTGGATATCAGACGCAGAGCATGGGGGAGGGGGCTTTAGCGGCTGAGGTCAGGCTGGAAGGTGACACCTTGTCCTGTGATCTTTTTGGACTGGTCTGGAACTTGTTCTTGTTTTGTTTCTCCGCATTCTTTTGGACTGAGGTTCTTCCCTGTTTTATCTGGTCTATGTCGCTGGATTCCTTTTGGTCTTTGTCCTGCCCGTTTTTCGGTGTCGAGAAGTCAGCATAGGTGGCTCTGTGAAGACACAGAAGGGGAGGGAATGAGGAGTCAACAGCAGTTGAAGGAAGAAAGCACCCGGGGGGTGATGGTGGCGAAGCTGGCACAGCCCTCCGGAATCTGATTGAGCTGCCGAGTTGTGCCATGTGCGGATTCCATCTCAATCATCGCACGTGTTGTTTTCAAGCGCCCAACTAGTGTGAGTGGAACGTGAACATAGTGTGTTGGTGGGAGTCAAGTGACTACACGACAAGTCAACTCTCCCTTTCTGACCCTGGACACTCTTTCCCTCGAGAGTATTCCCACCGGGAAGCATCGCACCAACCTTAGCATCACTGTGCAGCCAGCAATGGCCACTTCACGACACCGGCCTTCCCGGGTGGGGGCTAAGGACTACCTTCCATGTGGTCCCACTAGGAGAAATGTCCCCCTGGGACTAGTTAGTGCATGAGAATCAATGCCATCAGATACGCAGAGTTGTCCAGTCTCTCGCGCACTTGACCACGATACCACTTAAACTTCATGACAGGCTGGCCCTCCCATTTTATATTCATCTCTCCGCGCCTCGGTCTCTTCATCTGCGAGAAGAGGGCGACCGTAGGCTGCTCCCTCACAGCTGGCTGCTCTTGTCCTGTGTCCCACTGAGCCGACTGTGGCCTCATAACCACCCAGCGGTGTGGTTTGAGTTGGGGAGACCAGCCCTCCAACCACTGATATCGGGTTCAGTAAGCACAATTGTACAGTTGAGATATATATATTATAGTTTAGTATATTTATTATTTTTATTATATTATATTACAATAAAGTCATCTAGAGCCTGAGAGAGAGAAATAATGGAGTCAGACACATTTCATGGTAGCAGTGTTCATCTCAGCCGCCCCCCCCCATTGGTGGTCCAGTGG
The DNA here is from genome assembly GCF_050624435.1 of Tenrec ecaudatus. Lineage (NCBI taxonomy): Eukaryota > Metazoa > Chordata > Mammalia > Afrosoricida > Tenrecidae > Tenrec > Tenrec ecaudatus. The sequence goes on from NC_134536.1 coordinate 160,099,404, forward strand.
AGAGAGGGGGAGGAGGACAAGGGGAAAGGGAACAGAGGATGGGATAGGAAAGGGGGAGCCCAGAGAGCGAGGGAGTGAGGAAGATCTGTATTGCTAACCCAGGCCTACATACCTTTTGGGGGGCGTGCAAGCCCACTGATTACAGGTAAAGACACACGTCACAGGAAGGGGTTGCACTATAGGTGATACAGCAATGAGAAGGGGTGGTCTAGGGACATATATGCAATAGGAAGAGGCGGGATTAGGGGGTATCCATGTGACAAGATGGGCGGAGCCTTGAGGTAGGATGGCAGCTTCGCTTTGATCTGGTCTCTGTATCTCCATGGGAACCATTATCAGTAGGGGTGAGCCCACTTACAGGAACCAAATCGATGACTGTCCATTGTCCTTACCAGCAGGGAGTGGGGCCCACTACAGTCTGGCAACTCTGGGAAGATGCCTATGAGCATCTGATCTCCCCCCACCCAACAGGACAGAATGGAGCACCTCCTCAGTGTCCTAGGGTGTCATCCTTACAGTCCGCTCCTGGGAGGGTCCAACCCACCAGCCTTCCGGGTAGCAGCTGAGCACTTACCATTGTACCGCCAGGCCACCTTGCCCGCACCCCCCCCCCCTCAGCTGTGGGGCTCGGGAACAGTAGCACTGGAAGAAGAGCGGCCGCGGGGAGGTTCCGCTGGAAAGAAAGAGGATTCCTCCGTCCATCCAGTGATAGCTGAGCACCTGCCACGGTCCAGACACGGTTCTCAGCAACCAAAATTGGCCAGAGTTCCCATCGCCAGGGGCTTATACTCCATAGCATGCGGGGGAGAGTGGGAAGGGATACTGAAAATACGGGTGGCTTCCCCTCCTTCTAGGAGCCCTGGTGGCGTAGTGGGTACAAGTGGGGCTGGTAACCTCAAGCTTCCTTACCTCCTCCGGGAGAAACAAGGACCCTTATAGTCCTCGGAAGAATTCATCTCAGAAGTCCACAGGGGCCGTTTTAGCCTGCCCTCTGTGGGGCTGTGAGTCAGAACCCACTGCCTGCCAGTGAGTTTAAGTCCCCCCCCCTCATTGGTCAGAGGAACCCTCATGAGTTAGACAAGCTGGGCTGCTAACTACAAGGTCAGCAGTTTGAAACCACCAGCTGCTCCGATGGAGAAAGTTAAGGTTTTCCGCTCCTGGAAAGATGTACAGGCTCGGGAACCCATGGGAGCTGTCTCGCTCTGACCTCTGGGGGGCTGTGAGTCAGAACGGATGGTCTTGATAACACACGAGCAGGTGCAGTGTCACGCTGTGTGTTGCTGCGATTGACGCTGGAAGGGAGCACCCGCTGGCTTACCCCTCGTGGGCGGAGTCCGTGGGGCCTCCAGACTCAGGCAGACTGAGAAGAAAGCTGGTCCCCTCACCTCCACACATCCCCTGCCTTCCGCTGAGCCCAAACCCCCATCCCTCTGCACCCCCCACCCCCCACCCCACACACACACAGTCAGGCTTGTTGGAGGCTGCAGCTGCACAGAGCGACTCCGACAGTGCAGTCCTGTTGCTCATGGGCCCCAGCTGACCATCACCCCGGGGGGCATGGCGGGCATCCTCACCATCGACAGCCTGGTGGTGGCCGACCCCATCGCCCACTCCCCGAATGAGCAGATCACCCTGGCCAAGAGCTTCCTGCCGCTGGACGCCGCCTGGGCGTGGGCCTGAGCGGGCTGGCAGCTGGCTTTGCCCTCGGGTCGTGGGGGTCACAGCCCAGCAGCCCTGGCTCTTTGTGGCATGGTCCAGACCCTCCTCTTCACCTCATTGAGGGCCACGCCCTCACCCTGGCCAGCCCTCCCCAATTCGATTCGGTGTAAAGACCACGTAAAGACCCTGGGCAGCTGCTCTTATAGAGGCACAGTGGCCCGTTCTGTGCTCGCCTTGACCCTTACTCACCTCTGCCATGCCGCGAACTGCCAGGCCCACTCCTCCTATCTCCCCCACACACACAATGAGGCCCCAGAGTGCTCCGTGTACCCAGCTGACTGCCCCAAATCAAACTCTGGTGCAGACTCACAGCAACCCAATCGGACAAGGTAGAATTAGCCAAGACTGTAACTCTCTACAGGAGTAGAAACCTTTGTCTTTCTCCTGGAGGCAGCTGCTGGTTTCGAACTGCTGACCTCGCAATCAGCAGCCCAATGGGTAACCCCTACGCCACCGGGGAGGGCTCTGCCAGGCTGACTAGACAGCCCTTTTCACTGCGTCTTTGCTCCTGAAGATTTGACCTGCTGTGGATTGTTCTAAGAGCCCCCAATCACATGCTTTATTAAAGCTCAAAATATATGTATATTCGACCCGTCCATTCGCCCCGGGAGCCGCCCTCGTCTCTGACTGTATAGTAACCTTAGGTTGTGGGCTTGCCGAGACTCTGGTGGTTGTAACACCTCCCTCCTCGACTGCCGGGGAGGGCCATGCGAGAGAGGCGGGGCCCCCAAGACTTGTGCCCAAGAAAGGTCTCAGATGAGACTGGAAAATGACAGAGATTAACTTTATGGTCAGTAAAGCTTCGGGACCACCACAATAGAACACAGTTAGGGAGCGATGGCAGGCGAGCCCTCTGGTTAGAGAGCTCTCCATTTCCATGGTGGCCGCAAGAATGGCCCTGGGCAACAGGGAAGCCGGTGCCGGACTGAGAGCACCAGGAGTGGACGGCAGCTAACAGCAGCAACGACAGAGAGAGGGAGCCACCAGATAGAGCCGGAGTTGCTCGGCCAGCACTGGGAGAGGGCCATGGGTTTCTGAGAACAGGAGAGCCAGCAGACCAAGGGGTCCCAGGACCCTGGGTGGGAGGAAAGGGATTGCCAAGGGGAGAATGGAGATGAAAGGGATGGGGGTGAGAGTGGAGGGGTGGGGGCTAAGGCTGCCAGGGGAATGTTCTGGGAACATCTGCAGTCCTGGTGTTTATCCTCCTGCTGCCTCATGATTGGGTTCTGGAACATTCCATCAGCTGTGAGGAGGGTGCCCTCAACAGAATACTTGAGAATGAAGTAGGTACAGAGGAAGGAAAGGAGGGCCTCCCTCCTGGAAACCTCATCCCCTCCAGCCTCCTCCTCCTGCCATCCTCCAGCCTCGCTTTGGGCGGCCCTGCTCCCCTGCTCCCTCCAACTGCCAAGGCCCTGGGAAAAGCCAAGAGGCTGAGAGGCCACAGTGTGACCCACACAGGGGAGTAAGTCACCCATGGAGAACAAAAGCATCAAAAATAAGAACTGGGCTGTTGATGCCAATGAGTTCCGCCCCCCATCCCTCATCCCCACCCCCCCACCCCTCGCTCTTTTCTTCCTTTTGAGGCCTGCTGTTTGCGCAGCCAGACCAGGCACAATGCGCTAAGTAACGTGAGCGAGCGGGAGAGGCGCTGCCGACAAGCTTCCCTTCCAGAGTCAAAGGTCGGTGTCCACAGCTCTCTGAGTCTCTGGGAAAGGAGGGGTGGTCAGTCCTCCCCTGACCCCGGGGCCAACTCCCGAGCCTCGCCCTTCTTCCGGCCACAGGGGCCATCTCAATGAGCCTCGCCTCCCTTTTTCAGGATCCAGGACAATTCTGGAATCAACTTTCCCAGCTGGCCAGGGGAGACCCTGGGCCTCCGCCCTCAGACACCTGGGCTTTGATCTTCTGCCAAGGCTGGGCAACAGGAGAGCACCTGGAGGGAGCCAGAGGGACATGGAGAATGGCTGGCGGGGACAGAGCCCAGTCACTTGATGGCCGGACAAAAAGACACACAGAGAAAGGCAAATTCCATCCGCACTTGAGTTTTATTGCTGGGCAGCGCAGCGGGCAGGGTAAGCAATGAGAAGTGGGGGCAACACTGGGGACAGGCTGATTCGATCTCGTTTCAGGTCACTCTCTGACATCTAATGCAGAGGCTGTCCCTGTCACCCTCCTACCCCCACTGTGGCCCAGCGTCTTGAGAACTAGGGAAGTTAGCTGGGACATGCCAAGAAGAGCCAGGAGGCCGAAGAATTCTGGGAGGAAGGCGGTTATGGGCACCTGGGGGTAAATGAACATTTCCCCCGGGGGCCCCTGGATTCTGATGAATGCTCCCCCAGCCGCCTCCTGGATATTGATTCCCCCAGCTGCCACCGGGATACCGATTGATACCCCCCCAGCTAGTACCTGGGTATTGATTCGTGATGCCCCAGTTTCCTGCTTGGAATGGTGGCGTGGGCCTTGTACCCCAGCCACCTCCCCAGGACACACCAGGATTCAGGGCCCCCCAGGGATGCCCAGGCAGACGCGGGTAAAGGATCCTGTTGATAAGCGACCAGGGTGGGCGCTGGGCGGAGAGCCCTCCCTGGGCTCCCGAGGGGAGAAAACAGCGTAGACCCCTGGGCTCTGGTTCCCGAGGAAGGAGAGATGAATCCAGGGAGGTCCCTGCAGATAGTGCAGAAGAGCCTTCAGGCCGAGAACGGCTGCCCAGAGGGAGGGCAGCAGCATTAGTGAGGTAAGATAGTCCTTCGAGTGGCGCGTCCCCAGCCTGGTCCTCAGCTGCAGCAGCCATCACTGGCCAATCCCCCTCAGGGGGCCAAGAGTCCAGAGAGGGCAGCCCCTCCGAAAAAGGCAAAGTCTGCACCCAAGGACCTCCTGCAGGCTGGGTCCCATCAAATGGAGACGTCTGGGGCTTCAGAGGGTCCCTGGCTAGGCTATTGGACCCAGCGTCCGGCTTGGGTTGGGCATGTCCAGAGTTGGAGGGTCTGGCCAAGGAAGGGGATCCAAGCCCCGGCAAGGCTCGGGGGACTTCATCCCCCACTGCATTGATGCTCCGGGCAAAGAGACCTGGGAGAAGGGGAGACAGAGCACTCAGTGAGCCCATGGGTTGGGTTGGATCCCAGCACGCTCCCTTCTTTCATTCCCAGGTTCCCGAGCCTTCCCGACTCCAGCTCTTAGCTCCTTCTGGACCCACATGTGGCTGCATCCCTGCCCTTAATTCCAATGCCCCTGAGAGCCCCACGCCCTCCTGCCCCTCTGTCCAGTGTAGCCTCCATACCTGGAAGATGAAGACAGACCAGGAGCAGGCCCAGCAGCGCCCACGTACCCACCATGTGGCCCTGCATCATGCTCGGCTCCAGCATCTCCCGCAGCCCCAGGAGGACAAACCCTTTATCCTGTCCGTGGGGCGGGGGACATCAAAACAGGCTGGGCCAGTGGTTTGGAGACAATAAATCTCACATTCCAGCCTCCTTTCTAATTCCATCTGTGGCAACAGGTGCCGCTTGCCTGTCCCAGAGGAAGTTCTGTCTCTGCCCCACCCTGGCGCCTGCCCTTGAGTTCTCAGGCCCTCTTGATCCAGCTGCCTGGGCTCACGGGCAGTCCATCGAAGACTGCCAGCTCGAGCCTTGCCCTTGTCCCTACACCTGCACATGAGGAACATTGTCTCTGGGGGCCTGGTCACTTCTGCTCAGTGTCTGCCCAGCAATAGAAACATCGGTTCTCATTTCTCCCCTTAGGATCCAACTCTTTCTCAAGCACCCTCACCTTCCCTGCACTCTGGTCTAAGGAAGGGGACACGTGCAGGTAAAAGAACAGGCCTGGCTCCCACCCTTAAGTGACGATGATGATTCCTTTCCAATGGGTGCAGCAACAAAGGAGCGCAAACTGGCTGACGCATGATTATCTTGCCTTTCTGTTGGCCTAAAACTCAAAATGGGCTTCATTGAGTCAAAAGCAAGGTGTTGGCAGGACTGTATTCAGGGAGAAGCCTGCCTCATTGCCTTTTCTAGCTTCGGAAGGGCAGGGACAGCGACTCATGGCCCCTTCTCCCATCTTCGAAGCAGCAACCACCGGTCAAGTGCGTCTCCCATTGTTTCACCCGGACCTTTCTTTACACGGATGGCTCTTGTGATACTGGATCCACCCTGCTAATCCAAAATAATCTCCTTGCTCTGCAATTGCTCGGCGAACAAACTTCAGCAGCACCCACAATTTCCCTCTGCCATGTAACCACGGCTTCCCAGGATCAGCATGTCGACGTCTTTGGGGGGCTCGTCGTTCTGTCTCTTACAGACGGTCAAGTGTGTCCACAACATATAAGGGAGCGAACGAGAGCCATCGTTCCCACCCAACAGTACAGGAGGGCATTTAAGAACTTGTGGGGTGACAAGGGGTTGATATTGCTGGAGGCAGATGGTGGCATAAGGACTCACCAGCCGTTTTGTCTACTTCAAAATTATCTGAAATGTCTCATGATGAAAAATTCGGAAATGCCATTGTCTCCACTGCCCAGATTAGGTTTGCCTGGCCACCTGAGGACTCCCGCTCCAGCCAATTCCCAAGTGACTCATTCCCAGGGGAGTGAAGAGCTCCTTTCCAGATTGGCCGATGGGTGAAAGGCAATGGCCCTTTGGAAAGGCAGCCACCCCTTTGCAAAAAACTCTGGATCTTGACCACATCCAGTTCACCTTCCCTGTGATGCCAGCCCATGGGCTTCCAGTCATCGTAACTTCTGGAACAGCTCCCGGTGCTGGACCAAAGGGGAGTTGACCGTGATGCAGGAAGAAGCCAGGCAGGACTGTTTGGGAGCCCTGCCGGATAGCCCGCCGACCCTTCAGGACCACGTCCCCACCCTCCACGCAGGTTGTTTCTGATCGATGCAATGCTTTTCTGTTGGTTTGGACTTGGACTTCCAACGGCCCTGAATCTGAAACCAAGGCACAATGATGGGTCAGTGGTGAGATCCTCCCTGTCCACGAGGGAGACTCAGGCTTGATTCCCAGACCAGGCACCTTCTGCGCAGCCACCGCCCCCATCGATCAGGAGAGGTCTGGGTGTTGCTGTGATTTTGAACGTGGTCCAGACAAAGAGACACTAGGAGGAAAGGTCTGGCAACGTACTACGGAAAATCAGCCAACAATAACACTACAGATCACAACGGTCCAATCTGTAATTGATTATCTAGAAGGGGCAACACTGGACATCACCTGCTTCCATTGAACCTGGTAGCCACTCTGGACACTTCCCCCCAAGAGGGTATGGCTTACATCCTAAGGGAGAGCTGAATTCCTTCACAGCCAAGCAGAGCTTCCTGGAGGTGGCTTGTGCTTGGGGTGAGGCCCTTCCTGTAGAACCAAGCACACCCCACTCTCTCTCCGCTCCTTGAGAGATGAGGGCTGCAAGGGCTGCCTCCCCCTCCTGGCCCTCAAAGCACCCTCTCCACCGGCTGTCGCTCTCCACCTCCTCTTCTCCATTCCAGTGCCCTGCCCTCGCTCGCCCACCACTCTCGCTCGAGAGCCACAGCAGAGGCCCACGAGCGTGGCGGTGGAGAGGACACAGCTTGTCCCCCGGGCTGGGACCGCATTCTGCAGTCTAGTGAGTCACTTGCTTGGTTGCACACCCATATGGCCATGTTCCTTGCCTCTCTTTCTTTTGACTCTCCGCCCTCAGCTCCCAGAACCACACACGCCCAGACTCCTTCTTAGTCATTAGGAATCTGGTCTGGATTGTTGCATCCCCGGCCTTCCCATGGTGCCAGGTGGCCCAGAAACCCAGGACATGGACACTCAGAACTCAGAGAGGATAGCGTCCAGCAGGTGAGCGGGCAGCTGGTAGAGGAGAAGGGATCTGGTAGGGAGAGGGAGGAAAGGATGAGGAGTCTACTGGGGGTCGCGGTGGGCCTTAGGCTGAGTGGGGAGTGGAAGGAAAACCGATTTCCTGAGAGAAAGGAGTGGGAGGAAGGATCGGAGAGATCAGGCAGACTCTGTATTCAGTTCAACAAATATTTATTGTTCTCCTGCATGGGAGGAGCATGTGAAGAGATACTGGGCCAGCTTATTCATGGAAATGGGGGACACGAAGGCTCTCGAGGCAAAGTGGAGCACCCCCATATCCTAAGAGGAAACCCAGAACTCCAAGAAGGCAAAAGGGCTGCATCTAGTTCACACCGTTTATTGAGCCAGCATCCAGGGGACCTAAGGAGCCTGCTTTGATCTCCACGGACAACCTGGTGTCTCCCTCACAAAGGCAACATTTGAGATCCCAGGGAATGGCATCCAGGAAGAGGGCTGGAGGGTTGGGGGGAGATGTCCAAAGGTCTGGTGAGCTCCATGATAGGGCGAAGGCAAAGGTGGGAAAGGGGTCATGTGGAATTGGAAGTGATTTCCCCATGGATACATTGGTTGGTCAGGTGGTGAAGAGTCCACTCTGAGGTCCAAGATACGTGCAAAGCGGCCACTGTTTACAGACAGCAGTTTGGAGGCTGCTGGATTGGGCAGAGAGGGAGCGGACGGGCTGACTTGCTGGAAATCTTGGGGAGGTTTCCCGTCGAGAACCTGATTGGGTGGAGTTGGTCAATGGGCTGGACCATCTCAGAAAAGGTTTCCGATGGCAGGAGACAACCCGGGAGTGATTCTCTGGCAGAGAGGCCGTGGTAGGGGACTGGCATCTAGGCAGCGGGAGGGAACAAGGACAGGATTTTGAGGCAGCCACTTAGGAGAGATGAAGGTGGTGCGTGGAAGGAGCGCCTGCCACCTGGGGGTGCCAGAGAAGTAGACCTTGTCTCTGGAGAGCGAGGAGAGCAACTGAGACAAGCTCATGCCTGACTCCCTGGACGCTGCCCCGCTGGGAGATGGCGTGCCACGTGTGTGTGCCCGCCAAAGATGACCTATGAACTCTCGGAGAAATCTCCCTGGGGGAGAAACACCTCAGGGTCAGCTAGCTGGGGCCCCAGAGGTTTCACACGGGTCAGAATGTCCCTGATGGAGCGGCAGGGCATCCTTCCAGAGGTGGCGGGACCACAGGGCTTGGCGCCAGCTAAGGGGTCAGGTTGGGGAGAGCCATCAGGACCCCCACTCAACGCCGAGGAGGAGACCGACAGGCAAGGGTGACCAGAAGAGCTGGCCTTGCTGCCACAGGGCTGCAGGATGATTTTGCCTCTGGACGGAGAGCTGGAAATGCTGCCAAGGGAGCCGGTGCCCGGCGAGGAGCATGGGCCCTGGGAAACACTGCCACAGGGATGGAAGGATGAGCTGCTGGCGGCTCCAGAACTGGGCAGGGAGCACGGCCCCTTGGATCCCGCGAAGCCGGTCCCGCAGGGCCGGACCCCACCGGAGCCCACAGGCTGGAACACAATGGCGGAGGACGCTGCCGGCTGGTAGATGCTGGAACTGGAAGCACTGTGGCTGGGGATAATGGGGTTGCTGGAGAAGTATTTGCCCTCGGAGATGGGGGGCCCAGCGGCAAAGGAGGGGACTCCTGGGGAGCCTCTGATGGGGTTCTCTTTGGTGAAGTAGCCCACAGGGTAGATCTTACCCCCACTGAAGGTCATGCCAGGAACCAAATAGCTATTAGAAGACCCACCGACTACCTGATAGCCCCCATTGGATTTGTCTACCACTGAGGTGATAGGGGGGCAGGGCTTGCCTGGAAGACCCCCATTGTGACAGGGGCCACCTTGAATCACCCCAGGGCCGCCAGAGCCATGCTGCTCGACCACCACCACCACGGGCCTCTTACCCCCCGACACGGTGTGCGAACCGGAGATGTAGGAGCCCGAGTGAGACACAACGGGGCCCCCACTGCAGGGAGAGTCGGGGACATCTGGACTACAGGGGCGAAGGTTGGAGCTGACCCTCTGGCCACCACTGCTGGAACTCCAAGAGCTTTGGGAAACTGAGGCGCTTGAGCTTCCTCCACTCTGGGAAGAGCTTATGACCATGCGGGGCGGCAGAGCGGAGCCGGACCCTGCCTGGGAGCTGCTGCTTCCGGACTGCGGGATGTTGGATGGGTTTTGCAGTGCCGAGCCAGACCCGGAGGAGTAGCTGATCTGGGAATACTCTGAGCCTGGCTTAAGTCCTGACGATCCTGAAGAGAAGGAAGAACTCCCCTGGGAGACACTGTATCCGCTGGACCCACTGATGGAGCCACCACTGGAGCCGCCACTGGATCCACCACCGGAGCTGCCACCACTGGATCCACCACTGGAGCCGCCACCACTGGAGCCACCACTGGATCCACCACCGGAGCTGCCACTGGATCCACCACCTGAGCTGCCACTGGAGCCGCCACTGGATCCACCGCTGGAGCTGCCACTGGAGCCACCACTGGATCCACCGCTGGAGCTGCTGCTGGATCCACTGGAACTACTATGGCTGCTGGATCCACTGTGGCTACTCGAACCACCAGTCCCAGTGAGACAGGGGTTATTGGGGGAGGTGATCCGACTGGGGTCCTTGCAGGGGTCTGGGAAGGCCCTGATGCTCTTAGCCAAGGTCCCTGGAAAAGAAAGGGGTGGTTAGTAAGGGCCAGAGAGGCGGGCTTTCTCTCCCTCACCCCTCAGCCCACTCTGGTCATCTGTCACCTAACTTGTCCCAGAAGGAGCTCCGGGGGGGCAGGGGGTGGGAAGGAGGGGGAGAACTGCTTGTCACTGAGACGGCAGCGCAGAGATAGCTATGTTGCTCTGCGAGGCAGGGGGCCAAAGCTCTACCAGAAAAGGAACATGGAACCCAGAGGTGGGAGGTCCCCACAAAGCCAGCTGAAGACAAGAAGGGATAACAAAGTGGCGGGGGCCGAAAGCAAGCCCCCCCCCATGTCCAGATGGGGAAAGACTGAGACTCTGAGAGGTGGGGACATCGATCCTCAGGGAAGAAGCTCTGGGAGAGGAGGTGGGGACCCCATCAAAGGAGAAGACAGGAGACAGAACAATGGTGGGGTGGGTGGGAATCAAGAAGAACAGGCAGAGTACAAAGGACAGGCTGGGCAAAGAGAAACGGTGTGGCCAAGGGGCTGGGGTGAGGGACAAGGTGCCTGAAGCCTGAGATGCAGTCCTGGCCGGGGTGAAGGGTAGACAACCGTTTCCTATAGCAGCCCTGCCCGTGACACAGGAGCCCTGGGGTGGGTTGGAGGGGTTATGCATGGGGCAGCAATCCGGCGTGGTCAGCAGTTTGAAACCACCAGCCGCTCCGTGGGAGACACTCTGGACTTTCTAGTCTTGTAAACAGCTAAAGTCTCTCGCCACTAGGAGTCGCTATGGGTCAGCTTTGACTCCACAGCAGCGAGTTTTGGGGCCAGTCAAGCTGGGTGTGGACCCAGACAGAGGGTTCCTGCCTGTTGCTTCAGAACCTGCTCGTACTAGCGCGACAGGACACCACACCCAGAGACACCCCTGTGCTCTCCGGGCCAGCCCAGGATCAACAGGAAGGAACCCTACTCCATGGCCGGCGGGTGACCACGCTCGGCTTCCCTCCCTCCCTCCCCACCCAGCATCACGTGCATCTGCCTACCTGCCTGCCCTCCACCTAAGCCCATGTCAGCCCTCTCCTGACTTACTTCCCTGGGGGGTGAGGAACCATGCATATCTTAACTGCCTCTTTGCTTCCCCACCAACTCCCCCTTTCCACTGATGGCCTTCTGGCTGTCCACTCCAGTCCCACGTGGCATGGGCAGAGCCACATGCATGCCGGCTGTGACATGGGGCTGATACATCCGGAGAGGCTGGCTCTGTGCAGCCTTCTGCGTGGAATGTTTGAAAAACAACATGCATGGGGTTTGACTAGTGATTGATTTTAAACTGCGGGACGCAAAGTTGATGATCTAAATTGCAAACCCCCGCCCTGGATGTATCACTGAAAAAGGCTGGAAAGAAAAATGCTAAAGCAACCGAGTAAAGCACGGCCATGATGCTTTAGGAGAGCCCCCAGCCAGCAACCCCACCTTCAGAATCTGGGGGGGTCACATTCTCTCCTCAAAACGAGGCTCTGATACCGCTCCATGCCAGGTCCCTCCCGACTCTGCCCACTGCCCCCTGCAGTCCATGGTGCGCATTCGATAAGTACTTCTCCTCGGCTCCCCGGCCCACTCCACACCCTCCAGACCATGGGGAGGGTCACAGAAAGGCCTCAGAGGCCATGTGTACCCAGGGGTCACGAGCCCAGGCAGGGAGTCACCCAGCCTGGGTTCGAATCCTGGCATTACAACTTTCTAGGTCTGGGACCTTCAGCCAGGAGTGCATCCGCATCGGGCCTCCGCGTTCCCGCCCGTGTTTGTGAAATGGCAACAAGTGTTTTTTCACACAACGGTCGTGATGATCGAAGTGCTTCGAATCCGCTCTGACACACATTAAAAGGTCTCTAAAAGTGGGAGCGATAATGATTCACTGCTGACTATCCCACCTTCATGCCCTGGCCCTTTAATCACGAGAAGGACAATAACAGTACAAAAATGAACATCCATTAGCCCTTTGGGACTTCCAAAGCACTCACCACTCCTATGATTGAGTTTCAGACCCTCAGAGAAGCTAGGTCTGGGGCTCTGATTTAGTCAAGGATGGCGTTTCCGGAACTCTGCCCGTTAGGGACGCTCTCCTGAGGGGCCCAGGCAGAGGATCCCAGGTGGATGCCTGTCTTCCGCTCACTAGGTTCTCCCTCAGTGCCGCGGCTTTGTCCAGGACCAGATCCCCACCAACCTTCCCAACTCAACTCAGGTGTCCCTCCTGGGTCCTGCTCGACTCCTAGCACCACCCCCACCCTGCCGCCATCCCCACCTCACCCCCAATCCTACCTGACAAGAGGAGAGTGACCAACAGCACCACCTTCAGTCCATGCCCCCCCACACACCCTGGCCGGGGTGCCCTCGTGAAGCCCATCTTGGACCGTGCTGCAGACTGACAGCAGCTCATGGACACACGGTCCTTTATGCCAGGGCTGGACATTCTCCGGGCAGGAGTCACTGTGGGCAGGGAGGGGAGGCGGAGGGACTGGTGCCCGAGGAGCTGGGCGTGGCAGGGAGGACCCATAGCAATCAGTGGGAGCATCTGCCAGCTCAGCAGCAGCAGGGGCAGCACCTGAAGTGTGGGTACCCATGGCCACGGCCGGCCAAGCAGTTCCTGCCACCTGACCAGCCTGTGCCTGGCTCCTCGTTCTGCATTGCCCAACATGGAAACTGTCCCCGCGGCTGCCCACTCTCTGGCAGCCACTCTCCCCAGATGCCCCATCACTTGGCTGCTTCCCTTTCCTCCACCCCTGTGTGAACCTGTCCTCTGACTCCCCATCCTCCCATTGTCCCCCATCCCTGACTCCCCATCCTCCCATTATCCCCCATCCCTGACTCCCCATCCTCCCATTATCCCCCATCCCTGACTCCCCATCCTCCCATATCCCTGACTTCCCATCTTCCCATTGTCCCCCATCCCTGACTCCCCATCCTCCCGTCATCACCCATCCCTGACTCCCCATCCTCCCATTATCCCCCATTCCTGACTCCCCATCTTCCCATCATCCCCCATCCCTGACTCCCCATCCTCCCATTATCCCCCATCCTCCCATTGTCCCCCATCCCTGACTCCCCATCCTCCTATTATCCCCCATCCATGATTCCCTGTCCTCCCATTGTCCCCTATCCCTGACTCCCAATCCTCCTATTGTGTCCCATCCCTGACTCCCCATTCTCTCATTGTCCCCCATCCCTGACTTCCCACCCTCCCATTGTCCCCCATCCCTGACTCCCCATCCTCCTATTGTGCCCCATCCATCCCTAACTCCCCATCCTCCCATTGTGCCCCATCCCTGACTCTCCATCCTCCTATTGTCCCCATCCCTGACTCCCCATCCTCCCATTGTGCCCCATCCCTGACTCTCCATCCTCCTATTGTGCCCACTCCTGACTCCCCATCCTCCCATTGTGCCCCATCCCTGACTCTCCATCCTCCTATTGTGCCCACTCCTGACTCCCCATCCTCCCCTACTCCCAGACATGGACATTTCCCCTCTCCCTTCCAGCCATGGGGGGTCTGCCCATATCCCCCAACCCCAGTCCAGCAGTCTGTCCCCCTGGCGTTTCCATGGCAGTGCCTGGTTCTGCATCCTCCTTGGGGTCCTGTCACTCTGCCTCCGCTGTCTTCCTCCAAATTCGGTCTGCACTCAAACTCCCACTTGTCCCCCCACCCAGCACTGCCTGCTCCCCACCTTGTACATGCTCCAGCTGGTTTTCACCTCTTCGTAAATAGAATTTGTTGTTTGTTTTTGGCAGCTTGTTAGGCTATAAATCACATGGTGAGTCGTCAATTCGTGTAAATCATACAATTAAATATTTCTACAGGATCTTTAGAATGTTTTGTCACTTTAAAGTACACACACTCACACCGTGGCAGTCATTCTCCAGTTCCTCCCAACTCTCCCAGTTCAAGGCTACTATTAGTCTGTTTTCTATCTCTGTAGATGTGTCTGTTTGGGACCTTTAACTTCAATGTCATAGGGTTGAGGTTCCATAGGTTGAGGTTCCATAGGGTTGAGGTTCCATAGGGTTGAGGTTCCATAGGGTTGAGGTTCCATAGGTTGAGGTTCCATAGGGTTGAGGTTCTTCCACGCGCATCGGTGCATCATTCCTACTTATTGCCAAATAATGTTCCCGAGTGTGCATGTAGACCTGTTCCTGGCATGTTGCTCCCAGCACGCACTGTCTTTACAGGACAGATTCGAACTGTCCTGTGTGGTCCCAGCCAGGAAGGAGCCTCCTTCCTCTCCAAACATGGGCATCCACATGCCCACAACAGGCTCCCTTCTGGGGGCTCCAGGGACAGCTTGGTGGGGGCAGGGGTGCTGGATGCCAGGGTCTCAGTCTGGGGCCAGGCCTGGGCTGGGTAGCCCTGTCATAGCTGGGCCTCGGTTACTCACAGGTCACTCACAGCCCTTCCCCCACGGCTGGTGACCCTGAGCACGAGGCTAATAGGCTACATTTGAGAAGGTGGTGGCCCTGCAGGCAATGAGCCAGCTCCCTGGCCTGGATGAGTGGACAGGAAGTGGCCAGCTCACACTGGGGCACACCGGGACCTGCAAAGAGGGTACTGGTTTCCCCTCTGATGGAGTCCCCTCCCTGGTCCTACCCTGGCCAATTAATTGCTCACTGGCATTGCCAAGAGTATCAGTATCAGAGGGAGGGGCCCAGAAGCCGGAGGCGGGTCTAGCTACTCTCCCCTCTCTCCAGCCCATTGGGCCCAGAAGCCCCTGCTTGCCACACCCTCTCCCCTGTGCACAACTGTCCCCAGCCCCGGATGCTGTGGGGGGAGTAGGTGGGGGGGTAGGGGGTGGGAGGGGGGGGCTGAGCTCTTCCTTTCTCTCGGACCCTGACCCATCTCCAACTCCAGTTCAGCACAGTCCAATAGAACTGTCTGCAATGATGCAAATGTGCTATAGCCTCTCCGCCCAACACGGTAGGTAGCCCCTGCCCCGCACGGCTGTTGGGCACTTGGAAAGGTGCTCGTATATAACTGCGGAGGCCACCTTTTCCTCTGATGTCATTTTACTTACCTGCAGCTGAGGCTGAGGCTGCTGCCTGACAGGGCGGAGTGAGCATGAGGTGGGGGGGTAAGTAGGGGGTGGGGGTGGAGAAAGCTGTGGAGAGAAGACAGACTGCCGTGGCAGCCCCTAGAGAGGACACAAGCCGTGGCATCAGACCCAGGATGACTTCGGTTCACATTTTAGCTTTTCCCCTGATTTTGGACAACTTCCTGAATCTTGACTTTCTCGCCCATAAAACGGGGGAGACCAGGCGGCGTCTTGGGTGAGGCCATAGGCTGCTAGCCACAAGGTCCGAAGTTTGAGACCGCCGGCTGCTCTGAGAAAGGGGAGTGAGGCTTTCTGAGAACCACGCGACTAGTTCTCCTCTGCCCTGCCGGGTGTCACTATGTCCAGTGAGAACAGACTCCATGGCCTGATGGCCGGGAGTGACAATGGTTCTGTTGTCCCTCTCGCCTCCTAGTACACTTTTCTTGTGGAGATCCAATGAGAGACATCAGAACAAGGAACGCGGGGGGATGCGGGGTGGGGCCCTCGTAGCAGGAGCACTCAGCTGCCTGCCCCCCACCCCATCCCCCGTCGCCCCTGCCTGCCTCCTCCCACTGCCAAATCAGATGGGTTTGCCCTTGGCAATTCTGCCCAGGTGACTAGAAGCATCTCCTTGGCGCCCTTCCTGCCCCAGACAGAAGGACAGGGAACAGGCATGCGGCTGTTTGGTTGCTTTTCCCAGGTGTCACTACGGCCCCTCCCTCCCAGACTCTCTGGCTCAGGCCCTCCTCCCAACTGTCCTGTGACCTGGGAGCCGGGAAGGGAGTGGCAGCCAGGAGAGGGGTCAGAACCCGTCTGGAGTGTGGTAGAGAGGAGGCTGAAGAACAGCAGGACCTGTGGGTAGGTTATTCTTTTCTGACGAGCCAGAGGCGGCAACGTTGGTCTTGCTGTCTCCCGCGCATTCCTCTCGGGTGCTGTCAGGTGTCCAGGCCAGGGGAGGCCCAGTCTCTCTCGGCCTCCCGCCAGATTTCCAGCCTCCTACACAACTCTCATGTTGAGCCGCATTCCTGCCTCACGCTGAGCTCCCCTTGGCAGCTCTGTCCCCTCCTGTTCAGCTCTCTCCTCTCCACCTGCCTGCCCCTCTAGTGGCCTGATTGAGTCCTCTGCTGTCCTTCCTGACCCTCCTCCACACACACCCCCTCTCCAGCTCATGCTGAGATCCTAGATGCTTCCCTGTGTTTGTCCACCCTGATCCACAAGGAACCTCTCTCAGCAGTGAAAAGCTGAGGCTAAGGAAGTAGACTGCTAACCGCAAGGTCAGCAGTTCAAAACCACCGGTCACTCCACGAGAGAAAGCGGGGAGCTTTCTACTCCTGTAAAGAGTTACAGTCTTAGAAATTCCTGGGAGCAATTCTATCCTGCCCTACAGGATCCGCTTTGAGTCGAGAAGGGACCAGGGAAAGACGGGGAGAGAAAGGACACTGGCCGATGCCCAGCACGGGCCAGGACAACCTTCTGGAATGCTCCTCTCTTGATGATGCCCACAGTAGCGCAGGCAGCTGGGCTGCATCCCACAGGCTCCAGAATCCACCTCTGACCCCAGCCCGTTAGTGATCATGTATGGGGTGGACGGGGTGCCAGAGATGGCACAGGGCAGCCCGGCCCACCACAGAAAACCAAGCGCAAAGCCAGCTCCGTCCACAGGCAAGGGACTGGGAGCCTCTCCCTTTTATCATGAGAAAGGCAGGTGGGCCCCCGCCCTAGGTCACGGCCTTCTATGTCAATGTTCCTAACTGTATGCTTTGTCCACTGCACGGACAAGGAAAGTGATTTTGGCTGTGCCCTGAGGAGCCCCCTAGAGAGAGGGAAGGCCAGAAGCCTCCCATCACTTGGCTCCAAGGAGGTGCCAGGCCTTTGGCTGGGCCTCGAGCAGAGAGCAGGGAGCAGGCACTTCAGGCTCAGGGGCCTGGCAGGGTTTAGGAACAGTGACTGGCTGAAGTTGGCGTGTGAAACCCCGTGACGTGGAAGAATAATCTATCATGCCAGACTACCTCTTTGAGGACTACGGTGCACCTGACTCAATTTAAGGTATTTTCAGCCTCTTCATACACATGCTAAAGCTGGACTGGGAGTATAAGGAAAATCAGAGGGGGGTTGATGCATTCAAATTCCATGTGGGTGAGGAATATTGAAAACACCAGGACCTGACCCAAAGCAAACAATCATATCAATGCAAACAAGGGGGAGAGGAGTGTCGACCCAAAGCCCCTCTGTAGACAATTGCACATCCCCTCACTACAGAAGGATCACAAGGGAGGGACTAGCCAGCCAGGGTGCAGAACAGCTTTGTTTCTCTAAAGTTCCCACACTATCACACCTTTTTCTCTTTGATGCCTGATAACTGATCCTTCCTGAGCCACTTGATCACACAGGCTGGTGTGCTTCTTCCATGTGGGCTTTGTTGCTTCTGAGCTAGATGGCCGCTTGTTTACCATCAAGCCCCCAGACGCTATATATTTTGATAGCCAGGCACCATTAGCTTTCTTTACCATGTTTTCTTGTTCACCCGCTTTGTTTTCAGCAGTTGTGGCTGAATTTTTAATCGCTAAGCATTAAAGAACAACTTCCCTCTAGTTCTTTAATGTTTACACACACACACACAAATCATGACCCCAGTTCTACCTGACAAATCGGGTTAGACCAGAGCATGTACATGGGTACAGATAAGAGCTCTCAACCCAGGACAGATAAACTCCTCAGGAACAATAATGGGAGTGGCGATACCATGAAGGTAGGGGGAAAGTGGGGGCAGAAAGAGGGAATCGGTCATCATGATCGACGTATAACTGCCCCGCCTCCCACCCCTTAACCAGGGCGACGAACAACAGAAACACGGTTGAGGAAGACAGGGATGGTGCAAGATATGGAAATAAGAACTTATTTATCAAGGGTTCAAGAGGGTGAGGGAGGGAGGGGGGAAAGAGGAGCTGATACCAAGGGCTCAAGAAGAACGATGGTGGCAACATATGGACAAACGTGCTTGACAGGATGAATGCGTGGATTGTGATAAGAGCTGTAAGAGCCTCCAGTAAAATGATTATTAAAATTGTTTTCAAAGAAAATAGCATGGCCTGCCGGAGCAACTATCTTGGAAGAAGTACAGCCAGAATGTCCCTCAGAAGCAAAGCCGGTGAGACTTCATCTCAGCTATTTTGGGACACATGGCATCAGGAGGGAGCCAAACCCAGGAAAGAGCATGATGCTCAGAACAGCACAGGGTCAACCAGCGGACGGACGGACGGACGGACACAGTCGCTACTGACACAGTGAGCTCACGTGCAGACATAACGAGGAGGCTGCCACAGGGACCGGGCGGGGTGCTGTTCTGGTCGGGTTGCCATGTATCGGAACCAACCTAATGGGGACTCATCATACCAGGCAGAGTCCAGGGGTGGTACAAATAGCTGACTGCTGACAGAGAAGTTGGAGGTTCAAGTTCACTGAGAGGAACCTTGAAGGAGGAAAGGTCTAGCAAATTTATTCCAAAATACATAAGCCGCCGCTCTACTCAGACACCCGCTGGGTCACCAGGTCTCAGAATGGATTCGGGGGCAACTGGGAACCGCAAGCCAAAGGAATTTGGAGCTTTTACACGGAACGGTGTGACCATGGGATGAGCCAGGGAACAGGAGGATTTTGAAGAGTCAAACAGCTGGCATGTCTTCAAACACCATTAGTATTTCATTTAAATGTATCAGAAGCCCTTATTGTTTTCTGTAAGCAAAGACCCATATGCAATCAGGGCTCCCTACCATTGAAGCCAAGGCACCCTGGTGGCCTAGTAGCTACATTGGGCTGCTAACTGCAAGGTCAGCAGTTTGAAACAACCAACCGCTCTGTGGGAGAGAGATGAGGCTCTAGACTGCGGTAACAACTGACAGCCTCGACACCTCACGGCAGTTCTAGCTGGTCCTGTGGGGTCGCTGGGAGTCAGCCTGGGCTCGA
This sequence comes from Tenrec ecaudatus, assembly GCF_050624435.1. NCBI lineage: Eukaryota > Metazoa > Chordata > Mammalia > Afrosoricida > Tenrecidae > Tenrec > Tenrec ecaudatus. The sequence continues at coordinate 160,118,624 of NC_134536.1, forward strand.
TGGCAGGGAGGTGGAGCACCCTCTGGGTCAGCCCATGACACCATAGCTGTCTGTATGAGCCTTTGTTCCACAGAGGAGGGAATGGACTTGACCTCGCTGGCCCCAAAGCGGCACACGAGGGAACAGAGTGGGCACTCGGTTTGGAGAAGAAACCCAGCACTGGAGGACTCAATGCCCAGGGAGGGCCCAGTGGCTCTGGACAGCTGGTAGCAGCTTACAACTTAATGGCAGTGGCTCGTGAGACTGTCCCTAAACCCTGTGAGAACTCACAGAAAGTCCACGCCGGTGTGCAGTCCCTGGTAAGCATGTGGGTCACACGTTGGACTGTTGCCCCAAAGGTCAGTGGTTCTCAGCTACCAGCCAGACGAGGCTTTCTGCTCCTGTCAGGATTTCTAGCCTCCTCACCCCCGACAGGGGCTGCTCAGCTCTGTTCTGTAGGGTCACTATGAGTCAGTGACCCCACAGGGGACAGGAGCAGGGGTCTTTCTGGAGAGAGGGTACCAGCTTTCATCAGAGTGGGAAAACCAATAAAACCCAAGACAAGCAAGCCCACAGCTCATACAGTGCCTCCTCCGCGCCTGGGCTTGGCACCCCCTCAGCCCTGGAAATCAGGGCGGAAGTTCTGGAACAAGTTTCTCATAGAGGGTCTTTGGGGGAGCCCGGGCTGCAGCTGGGGTGGGGGGAGCCAGGGCAGGAGGTGAAAAGCAAAGAGACAGGGAGCCTATGAAACACTGCCCACGGAGTTAGACAAGTCGGTCCCACAGGACTCGCATGGTCTGGTCCCACGGATGTGGAACCACTAGACGCGTGCCTTCGGAGCCCAGCCGAGTGGTCAGCATTCGGCACGGAAGGCGTCCTGGAGGCTCAGTGGGTTAAGTGCTTGCGGTCCGTGGCCCAAGGCACCAGCCCCAGTAGGAGGAAGATGTGCCGGGCGCTTTCTAAGACTGCAGCCTAGGGAAAGTCTGTGGGCCGTCCTAAGGAATCACTGTGGGGAATCGGCTGGAGGGGTGGTGCGAGGGAGCAGGGAGAGCAAGCTACGCCTGTAGGAAACGGGGTGATGGGAGAAACCAGGGGATGGCCAGTGGTGACAGTGATGAAGGCCACACATGTGAAGCTTGTGGAGATGCCACGGGCCGGGTCACCTGGGCCACCACACACCAGACTCACCTCGGAGCCAAACAAGAGAGGAGTGACAAGTTCCAAAAGGGAAGCTCCACCCCTCTCTGGCCGGTTCTCATCAAAGGCATGCTCCTCTCCTCCTCACTCTTACCCCATCACACCCACGCCACCCGCGATGGACTCATCTCGCGGGCAACAACACCCTCCTCGCCCGCCTGTGGGAAGCTGGCGCTCCTGGCCCACTCACAGGAGGGCATGTACTCCGGGTTGTTTTTCCTGTAGGCAGGATGGGTGGACCCAAGTCATTCACAGAATTCCCCAGGTCCCACTCGTGATCGGAGCACAGAGAGAGCACTCCTCCCCTTGCTGTACTGGACCGGGCCCCTCCAGCAGTGGTGCTCCACCTTCCTCATGTCGCAACCTTTTCAGACAGTTCCTCATGGGGTGGTGATGACACCCCCTAACCATAAAATTATTTCCATTGCTACTTCACCACTGTCGTTTTGCGGAATCTGGCGACCCCTGTGAAAGGGTCGTTCCACCCCCAAAGGGGTGGAGACCCACAGGTGGAGAACGGCTGCCCTTGAGCTCAAGGGTTCCGAGAGCAAAGGGTTAAAGGGCGCCAGACCGAAACCAAGGCCATGGTCACCGAGTCAGTTCTGACTCATGGCAGCGCCACCTGTCCCCAGGTGACACAGGAAGACTGACCCCAGGGCTTTAGTGGGCTGTGTATGTAGCCGTCACAGGAGCTGATGTCCAGGCCCTGCCGCCGCGGCACCAGTAGGAGGTTCCAGCCAACCTTTAGCTGAGTGAAAAGAGAGCACACCGTTTGTGACGTCCAAGTTTATTCTCCACTTCTGGGTCTTCCTCTGGGGAATGCTCCCCCCACGGCTGTGGTAGATGGGCAGTGGGGGCCCCACGTACTTCCTGGCCTAACTCCTGTGTCCTCGCCTCACATGAGCTCTGCAACTTGTAATCTACGCAGGGATTCGCCCCATAGCAAGAACGGTGGCCTGTGGGCTCTGCCACCCAGAGCAAAGCCCACGTCTGTTCACCCCACACCAAGCACTTAGCTGTGGCTGGTTCTAGGTGATCTCTCGGAATGAAAGAATACACCGGTCCTTTACACTTCCCTTTTTACCCCACCCCCTTACCCTGGAACACAGCTCCCTCCTCTCCGATCCCAGATCACCACTCACACCACCAGGAACAAAACCCACCAGAGTGCTGGGGTTGGGTAGCAATTGGAACAACCAAGGCCTGGCCTCCAGGAGTGCCCTTCCAGCGGGGAGGGAGCAGCCACCTGGGCACTGACACAGAGCCACTTGCCAGCTTGCCAACCTGGGCTTCCCCAGCCCGCCCACATTCCTCTCAGGTGACTTGTCTCTGCCAGAGTTTCTCTTTTCTCTGTGGGACTTGGCAGCCTGGCAGCCTCCTTCAGCAAATCCTTGAGCCCACAAGGCCCTATAAGGAAGTGTTGGGAATGTCCCTTGGATAAGTGTCAGTCTGAGGCTGTGATCTGTGGGCGAGTGCTGTGTGCTTTAAAAGCCCCTAGGTGAAAAAGCAATAATACTTTATAAATTATCAAGGGGGAGGGAGGGAGGGAGGGAGGGAGGGGGAAAATGAGGAGCTGCTAACAAGGGCTCAAGTAGAAAGCAAAGGTTTTGAGAAGGATGAGGGCAACAAATGTACAATGTGCTCCACACAATGGATGGATGGATGACTTGTGATCAGAGTTGTACGAGCCCCCAATAAAATGATTTCAAACAAAGAAAGGAAAATTAATTGATTGATTGATTGAGTGAGTGAGTGATTAAAAAGTCAAAGCCCCGAGGTGGTTCAGTTAGGTGCCACCACCCCAACATAGCACTATACCAGCTGTGACTCGTTCTTCCGGGAGTCCTGTCCCTCTCCCGCACTGGACACCGTGGTGTGGTCGGCACTCAGCTTAAGGGTCTATAGGTGGCACCAACAGGTCAGGGTTCAAATCCACCCAGAGGAAACGCAGAAGAAAGGCCTGGCGATGGCCTCCAAGAAGTCGCGACCTTGAACACCCCGAGGGGCAGATCTGCCCCGGCAAGAAGCTCCTCAGTGGCCCTCCCCGCCCTCTTCTCCACGGGGCTCCTTGGGAACCAGCTTCTCAATTGCAGCCTGAGCCTCCACTTGCTGCTCTCCTCCACCCTCTCAGCAGCTCCTGGGCCTTCGGAGGACGCAGGCCTGGAGACTGGACTTCAAGAAGGGCAGCACTGCGTCCCCAAAGAGGAGGACTTCAGCGGAGGGGCGGGCAGTGGGGAGGGGGCAGTCTGCCGTCCAGTCCCAGCGGCTTCCTCTCCTGAGGAGGGGAACGCAGAGGCTGTGATTAACTCCGGACTAACAAGCATGTTTTCTCCTCCCTTCTCCGTTCTCTAAGGGAGGGCCGGGGAAGCCGGCAATCCTGTCTGCTCGGCCCGTACACCTAGTAAACAGCCATTCTTGCCAGTGTGTCTATTAGTGCTTTTTACTGCGATCGGTCACCCAGAATTAGAGACCCACTGAGTGCGTGCTCTCCGGAAGCCTGGCAGGGAGGGTGCAAGGCGGGGGTCACAGGGCATGGACAAGCTTGCCCTCTAGGACCTGTTGTGCTCTAGGGTGAGGCTAGCTGGGCCTTCGGTGTTGTCACCAATGGGGCCTGGGCCCATCCCCTCTCCTGTCTGGGCTGTCGGCCTCCCCACAGCAGGACCTTCTCCCCTCGCCCGTGTTTCCCAGGATGCACCGGAGGCCAGCACCAACACAGGGCAGCTCTCCTGGACCTCAGGGCTAGACCAGCTCCTCCAGCACAGCCAGCAGCCCTCTGCACCTGCCAGCTCACAGCCAACATGTGCCCAGACAGGCAGGATGTTTCCGATGCTCTCCGCGGCCCTAGGAGACAGGAATCCCTCCAGCTCACGACCAACCCCTGTGAGCGGAGTTGCCCTGCCTCCACACCGTGCCAATCTCGGCGAGATTGAAAGACAAGGGGCCACACGAGGCTGGTCTTTCAGTTAACAGGCAAGCGCTTAGCCCTACGGGTCACTCAGGGACATGTTGCTTACTCCTTGTAACTGGGCACCTGGCCTGGGAGCCCTGCGACTGCAGTCCACGTGCCACCCCATGCTGCTTGCCCACTTCGCTGCCCCCACTGGAAGGCGAGCCCCTGGCGGACAGAGCCTCTGGGCTCTGTCTCTCCCCCTCTCACAGTTCTACAGCTGCGTGTCTGGTTCATGGAAGGAAGCAAGTACAGACAGAGGATGAGTGTGGGGGTCATTTTCCTCAGGGACTCTGACCTCTTGGTAGTGCCGTGGGCATCAGTGGCACCTAATGGAGGTGGGAGTGAGTGGGGCGCATGATATCAGGTAAGGCAAACAGGCAGAGAGCAAGGGCACTAGAGGTAAACACCTCAGAAGTTTCTAGGCTGCCCTCTTGTGGCATGCCCCACGCACCAGGAACGTGGTCTGTCCACGTGGTCCTCCACCCGAGGCCAGCAAGCCCACACTGACTCACTGAGCCTCGACAGAACCGAGTAGAATGGCCTTTGTCCATTGCTGACACTCTCGAGCCTCGTCTTTCCCCTGCTGGGCGACTGGTGCGTTTGAACTGCTGTCCTCGCGGTCTGCAACCCAACGGGCAGCCGGCTACGCCACCAGGGCTCCCTCCCCGCCTGGTCAAGGAGGTGAACGATTATCTGAGAGCAGTCACGGAAAGCTGATGCCAAGGTTGCCCCGAGGGAAGAACTGGCAGAGTGGAGACAGGAATCCAGGTGACCATCTGACCATCTGATGCCCCCTGCCCATCACGGGGGTTAAGACTATGCCGCAAAGAGGGCGTGACCTGGGAGGTGGGTGGTTACTGACTCTGCAGACGATGTTCTTTAAAAGAAAAAGGAGCTGCCATCGAGCTGATTCCTACTCTGGGAGTGCCGGAGGAGTGCTCTGAGGTGGAGGGGGGGGCTGTGGCTTTCTAAATAGCCTTTCCCACAGCTCATTCTTCCAAAGGAGACTGAGTGCCAGGCGTGTCTCCCCAGGGGCCTCCAACCTTCAGTATAGCAGCCGGGGGGTTTTCCCTGGCCGCACCACCATGAACTCCTTCCCCAGACTCCAAACCAGCCGCCACCGAGCCGCATCCAACTCAGAGCGACCCTATCGGCAGAGCCTGTGAGTTTCCAAGGCTGTCGATCTTTACAGGAGCAGAAAGCCTCGTCTTTCTCCCTCACAGGGGCTGGTGGGTTTAAACCGCTGACCGTACAGTTAGCAGCTCAATGCATACCCCACGACACCAGCAGGGCTCCTCAGGTCCTCCTTGGGGGGCAGCGAGGGGTTGGGGGTGGTGGGGAACCTTAGGCAGTGGATTCCCTTTCGTTCAACAAGTTGTCTGAGCCAGTGCCAGGCACCTGGTGGACACTGAATTGAAGATTGGATCAATAAAGTAAAATGTACAGTAAGAGAGCTCCTGGTGAGGCCAAAGGAAGTTTCCGATCAAATCCATCTAGAGCAGAAGATTGGCAGAGGCGTTGGGCCTTCCTGCCCTGGCTCCTCCCTCAGGTGTGCCCCGCTCTAATTGAACTTTTATCGCATTTTCTGGTCATGATGCACATGTTTGTGTTTTCCTAGAACACATTGCTCCTGGAGGGCAGGGAGGGCTGGGACTCCTCCCTCGAACTGTCACCGAAACCTAGCATCTGCACATAGTAGATGCTCAATAAAAGCATGTGGTGTGGCCCTTGGGTGGACCAATGAATGGGTTGGAGCTCCTCCTGGCCTGCCGATCTTCAGAGAACATCCTGTCTGATCCCAAGGCTCTGTTCACTGGCCCAGGGGCTGAGGGCTGGGCCGCAGGTTTTCTCAAGGTACCTGGCAGCTCTGCTGAATCAGCTTCTATAATTAAATTGCACCTTGAGATTAGTTGTAGGCTCCTGGCTCTCATTGGCCTGGCATTCATTGACTCGTACCTGGGGTTCTGGGTTATTGTGCTCCTGCATCTTGTCTGTTATTGAAGATGCTGACTCCGTATGGACCTCAGCTGGACGTCCTGCTGGCCAAGGCACCTTCCCGTGTAGATGCAGTCAGCCCAGCTCTGTCTAACAAGGATGGATAAGCTAGACAATGGGCCCCTTTGTGTTCACATTGCACACCCTCCAGGCCCACTCGGTCTCCTCCCCAGCACATTCAAGCGTCAATACCCACAGCCTATTAATAGGTATTGATATCTCTAATTATCTCACGCCCCCCTCTTTCCCTCTCCCACTCCCCCACTTGTTGTGTTGGGCAGAGAAGGACCGGTTCGGAGCCAGGCAGGCCTGCGCCTACACTTGACATGGACCATCTGTCCAGGAGAGAAGGGCTCGAGACGGGTTAGGCACAGTCGCAGCTGTGGAAACAAATGGAAACTAAGCAAATAACTGGCGCAGGTCAGCAGTTCGAACCCACCAAGGAGGCTTTCTACCCCGGTAGAGGCTGACGACCTCAGACAGTTGAAGGAGCAGTTCTAATCTGTCGCACAGGGTTGTATCCACTGGGGGGCAGTGGGTGATGGGGATAAGAGCGGGCAAAGGCGACAGGTTCAGCCACCGGAGGAGCTTCGGCAGAGACAAGGCAGGGAGGAAAGGGAAGCTGGGGGGATGTCCTGGTTGGGAACCCGCAGCAGGCTGACTAGAAGGACTGCCTCACTGTGATTGACTGAGGAGTGGTTGTGGTTGTGGTTAGGTACCATCCAGTTGGCTCCAGCTCATAAGACCACAACAGGGCAAAACACCGCCTACTCCTGCGTCATCCTCACAAGTGCCCCTGTGCCCAAGCCCATGATTCCAGTCACCGTGTCATGCCATCTCCTTGAGGGCCCTGCTCTTTTTCTGCTGCCCCTCCACTTTACCAGGCATGATATCCTTCTCCAGGGGCTGGTCTCTCCTGACCACATGTCCACAGTATGCACGTCTCGCCATCCTTGCTTCCAAGGAGCGCCGTGCCCATACTTCTTCGCCATCCGACTTGTTTATCCACGGTGCTTTGGGTGGAGGCCTTCATGTTGGCCCTGACTCACGGTGACCCCCACGTGCATCTCGGTTCAGTATCCTAGCAACACACAAACCGCTGTGATAGCAATACACAAACCGCCGTGATAGCAACACACAAGCGGTCATGACAGGCAGGTGGGTAGCTATGCTGGACATGCGCCACCTGGGAATTGACCCCAGGTCTCCCCCAGGGCGCCATGTGACATCGTGGTTATGTGTTGAGCTGCTAACTGTAAGGTCAGCAGTTCAAAACCACCAGCCTCTCTGAAGGAGAAAAATGAGGCTTTCTACTCCTATAAAGAGTTACCGTCTCAGAAACCCACGGGGTAGTCCGACCCTGTCATCTAGGGTCGCTGTGAGTCGGAATTGACTCGATGGCAGTGAGGCTCTCTCCTGCTGGGACGATGAACATTCTACTGCAGAATCCATTGCCTTTCTCCAGCAGGGCTTGGATCACGAGGGAGCTGCTCGTGATCAAGCAAGCCTTGACCCTTAGGGGGCTGGTGGTCGCAGAGGTAGCCGCTCAGTTTCCTGACCTGGTAGTGCAGAGAGTGGTTTGACTTCCTGGTCAGGTGCTGTAGGCTGTGGTTGGGAAGTCTGTTTTGATATATGGCCCGGCCACTGTCCTCGCGCTTATGCAGTGTCCCCCTGGCCTCAAGAAGCATATGCTTTGGCGGGGGACACTCAGAGGGCCTTCAGTGAGGACCAGGCTGCAGCCAAACATCTTGCTCAGGAGGACACTAGGACTTGGGAAAACCACAGCAGACAAGCTCAGAACTGAAATGCACCCGTGTGGGCCGCTAGAGCATGGCTGTGCATATGAGATGAGGACACAGCAGTGAGAGCAAGCGAATCAAACGGAAGGAGGCGGAATTGCTATGGACTCCCGTGGCTGTGCTTTCTGCCCTGAACCCTGGTTTCACCTGGTTGATTGTTCGATTTCTGCTAAGAACAGCGACTGGGGTGTTGAACAAAGGACTCGAAACCAGGGGCTCTAATGAGAAGAAAGTACGAGACAATATTCCATGTGAAAATGTCCAAGATTTTTATTTCTTTTAATGAAGAAGCCCTGACATCTTACCGGGAAGAAACATCAAGCAATAAACCAGATCTGGAAAAGATGATAAAGCAGCTATTAAAATGGATTGACCAACGTTTGAAAGAGCATAGCACTCAGCGTTCGAGACTGGCCGATGCTCTCTCTGTCCACACCAGAGAAACTGTCCAGATGACAGGAACATTTTCATGTTAAAATAGCGATGCAGGCCTAGCACGGGGAAAGTCTCTAGCCTTGACTCTCAGGGTCTTTTATTTTCTCCAGGAGGAAGTGAAGATTGTCATTGTTTAATGCTTCAGCTATAGGGATACATAAATCTACTGAATTTATTATAAAAGCAGATTACGGCCATCTTTTAAAATAAAACTTAAAGCACAAAAAACAAAGAGAGATCGAAAATGATGATGGCAACAAATGTGAAAATGTGCTCGACACAATGGATGGATGGATGGATTGTGATAAGAGCTGTACAAGCCCCCAATAAAAGGATTTTAAAAATAAAAACAGATGCAGCCTTTTTACAGGGGAGAAACACTACAATCCCCCAATAACATGATTTTAAAAATGAAAACAGAAGGGCGGGTTGGAAAGGGGGAACCGATTACAAGGATCTACACATAACCTCCTCCCTGGGGGGCAGATAACAGAAAAGTGGGTGAAGGGAGGGATGTCAGAGAGTGTAAGACATGACAAAATAATAATTTATAAATTATCAAGGGTTCATGAGGGAGGGGGGAGCAGGAAGGGAGGGGGAAAACATGAGAAGCTGATACCAAGGGCTTAAGTGGAGAGCAAATGTTTTGAGAATGATGAGGGCAATGAATGTACAAATGTGCTTTACACAATTGATGTATGTATGGATTGTATGACAGTTACATGAGCCGCTAATAAAATGATTTTAAAAATAAATAGATAGATAGATAGATAGATAGATAGATAGATAGATAGATAGATAGATACAGAAGCATCGTCTTTACAGGGGAGAAACACATGGGAACCAACCTGACAATGAACTTGATAAAGCAAAGAGATCTGACTCACCAGCGACCCCATGCCCCTCTCGCATCTGAAACATCTACGAATGAAGATCAGACTTTAGTATGGATTACACTTCAACAAATACCACCAATTTTCAATTGCCTGAAAGCCATGCAAGAGTCGAACAACAAATAAGGAAGAACAAAGAACTGATGTATTTGAATATAAGAGTATTGGCAAAGAATATTAACTATACCACAAAATTTGCCAGAAGAATGAGCAAATCCGTTTTGGAAGAAGTGCAGCCAGAGTGTTCCTTATAAACAAGGTGGACATGCTCTCAGGAGGGACCCCTCCCTGGAAAGGACATCATGCAAGGTCAAGTAGAAGGTCAGTGAAGAGAGGAAATCCCTGAGAGAGATGGACACAGCAAATACAACAGGGGCTTCAACCAACACCATGGTTGTGCGGCTCGCAGAGAAATGGTTCATGTTTTGTTCTATGTCCAATGTGTCACGGTGAATCGTGTACTGCCTCCTTGGCCATGGAGCCAGGAGAATGGGAAGGTGCCCAGCTCCCATGCCTCGACATCTCGATCACAGATTCTAGAGAAGAATCCTGGTCCGAAGGGGAAACTGTAGAGCAGATTTTTTTAAATCATTTTATTGGGGGCTTGTACAACTCATCACAATCCATCCATCCATTGTGTCAAGCACTTTTGCACATTTGTTGCCATCATCATTTTCAAAACATTTGCTTTCTACTTAAGCCCTTGGTATCAGCTCCTCATTTTCCCCCTCCCTCCCCCTGCCACCCCATCCCTTGTGAACCTTGATAATTTATAAATTATTATTTTGTCATATCTTACACTGTCTGACGTCTCCCGTCACCCACTTTTCTGTTGTCTGTCCGCCAGGGAGGAGGTTATATGTAGATCCTTGTAATCAGTTCCCTCTTTTTACCCAACCTTCCCTCCACCCTCCCAGTATCTCCACTCTCACCACTAGTCCTGAGGAGTTCATCTGTCCTGGATTCCCTGTGTTTCCAGTTCCTATCTGTACCAGTGTCCATCCTCTGGTCTAGCCAGAGGTAAGGTAGAATTGGGATCATGATAGTGGGGGCGGGTGGGAGGAAGCATTTAGGAACTAGAGGAAAGTTGTATGTTTCATCGTTGGTACACTGCAACCTGACTAGCTCCTCTCCTCCCCACTACCCTTCTGGAACAGGATGTCCAGTTGCCTATAGAGGGGCTTTGGGTCCCCAATCTGCACTCCCCCTCATTCCCAATGATATGATTTTTTGTTCTTTGATGCCTGATACCTAGTCCCTTATAGAGTAGAATTTTAATCATGGACCCCAGACTTCCCAAAGAGCTGAAGCTCCTGAAACTATTGTCCTGATAACATCTTCAACCCCCAAACCAAAAACATCACCCCGAAGCCTTCGTAAAACCAAACAATTAAAAAAAGAAAATATCTGCAGGGAATGTATGGATGTGCTTTATACAATTGATGTATGTATATGTATGGATTGTGGTAAGAGTTGTATGAGTCCCTAATAAAATGTAAAAGAAGAAAAGAGAAAAAAATGATTAGGGCAAAGACTGTACAGATGTGCTTTATACAATTGATGTATGTATATATATGAACTGTGAAAAGAATTGTATGAGCCCCAATAAATTGTTAAAATTAAAAATAATAATAATAATAATAAAAAAAGAAAAAAAGAAAATATCATCGAGTCGATCCCATTCACAACGACCCTAGAGGACAGGGTCGAACTGACCCTTTTGAGTTCCCAAGACTGTAACTCTTTAAGGGAATGCGAAGCCCAGAGCACTTGGTACTTTCCAGCTGCTGGTCTTGCCCTTAGCAGCGCGACACGTGCCCAATACGCCAGCCACGGGGGTTCCTAGCTTAGATAGTAAAAGCTGCCTGCCCTGAGCATTCTCCTGATGGCAATATCAACGGAACTTGTGTTAATGGTGAGAAAAATTCGGACAAGGAGGACAAGAACCATCACTGCATGGCACACGCACAGACTGCGGAATTGACGTATATTTTGCTGAGTACATATTCTCAACAATAACAAATACCCAAGCCTCGCCGTTTGCATCCGTTTTCAAAACGGAATCAAGAGACAGGACTTAAAATCAGAGAGGCTGGGGTCGGACAAACCAGGGCTGGAAGCCTGCGTGTGTCTGAATGACCTTGTGTGAGTCACGGGCTGTTTCTCTCTTCTGCACCAGGGGGCAGACAAGAGCGCTGCTGCGCGGAGCACAGGGTGTGCAGTGAAAAGTCGTTGTAATGGAAGCGGGGCAGGGAGGAAGAATAGGTGGGGCACAGGGCGTTGGGAGGACAGGGACGCCATTCTGACCGAGCCTGTCCTAGTGGACACCTGCATCACCACGCATGCATCTGGCAAGGCCCACAGAAGTCAACAGCACAAAGCGGATTCCACTTACGCTAGGAAAGGAAACAAAAACTCATTGGAGTGCAATGTGACTCACCATGCCCCCTTGTGTTGACAAGGAGAGCGACGGCTTGGGGTTCCGGAGGCTGTGACCTGTCCAAAGTCGTCACCAGGCCTTTCCTCTGAGGCGCCTCCGGTTGGGTCCAAAGTGCCCACGGTTCAGTTAGTAGACCTCCGGTACTCAATGTCAACCATGAGCATCAGTAATCATGTTTTAATGTCGGTTCACTAATGGTAACAAAGAAACCACAGAAAACATGGGAACACTGTGCTTGCCGCAGATTTTCGTAACCTTAAAACTCCTCTTCAAGAAGTCCTATTTGTTTTTGTTTTTCAAGTAGCAGAATTGGTATGTAAGGAGCCCTGGTGAGTTACATGTTGAGCTACCAACTGCAAGGTCGGCAGTTCAAAGCCACCTGCCGCTCCGCTGAGGGCTGGGCTTAGAGGCTTTCTAATTCTGGAAAAGAGTGATGGGCTCAACCTTTCAGACTAGCTCAGGTCCCTCTGGGGTTCTTTTTCAAAGTATCCCTTTCAATCAACTCACTCTTCCTGTTCACAATTAAAAAGCAAAAGAGTGACAGTCGTGGAAACCCACAGGGATGAGTCAGAATGGACTTGCTTGGCAGGGAATGAGCGTGATAATGGTTATGTAGCAAATGATATTTTGTGTCTTAAATTGGGTTGAGCGGAGACCTGTAAGAGGCAGGTATGAGAGAGTGTTCCTGGGGAATGAACAGAGAGAAGGAGATGGAGAAAGAAGAGCTGGTGGGAAGGAGGCCAAGCTAAGGTGAGAAGCCAGCAAAACCCCACGGAAAGCAGCCTCAGCTTAAAGGGAGAGGATAGGGCTTTCTACCCCGGCTCTCAGAAACCCACCACCAAGACAATGAAGTCAGCCGGTTCACTATCATGAAGCCCTGCCAGCCGGCCGATCGTGTCTCCTTACAGCCCCACGTTGGGCTTCTGAGACTCCAAATCTGTGCAGATGCGGCTGCCCTCCTGAGGGGCAGCAACTGGGTTGAACACCAACCAGGCAGTCACCTACCACACCACCAGGACTTAATCCTGAAGATTACAGAACACACTGAAGCCAAACTGATTGCATCTCAGCCATGCTCAGGAGCTCGGTGGACGTATAGTGAGTTCTGCTAACCACGGGCTCTGGAAGAAGGTCTTCTGCTAGTACAAGGCTGACGGAGAAGACACATTGGTGCAGGTAAGAGCTCTCGACGCACGCAACTCACGAACAGTAGTGGGAGTAGCGATAGCATAAGAGTGGGAGGGTGGTCGTGGAGGGGGAGGGAGAGAAAGGGGGACCCCATCACAAGGTGGGATGTATAGTCCCTGAAAGGGGACAAATAACAGAAAAGTGGGTGAAGGGAGGCAATGGACAGTGTAAGATAGGAAAGAATAATAATATATAATTGATCAAGGATTCACGAGGGTGGGGTGGGGAGGGGGGGAAAGAGGAGCTGATACCAAGGGCTCAAGTAGAAAATGTTTTGGAAATGATGATGGCAACATATGTACGAATAGGCTTGATACAATTGATGTATGGGATGCTATAAGAGCTGTAAGACACCCCCAATAAAATGATTTTTTTTAAAACAAAGAGACTGACGGCCTGGAAACCCACAGGGAGACCCCCAGGATCGTTTTTTGCGTCCATCAAGGCGATAGCCCAGAAAACCCACGGAGCAGTTCCACTTGGCGCCACAGGGGGGCCACAGGAGTAGACGTGGATCTCACTGCCCCGCTTTGGAACTGTGGTTCTTTGTCAGATCCACGCGTGGACACGGGGCGTGGACGCGGGGCGTGGACAGAACGCTCAGGAGCGTTTCCCCCCACCCCACCCCGCTCGGAGCCCTGGTGGCACCGCGGTCTGAGCTGCCGGCAGTTGACTCCGGTCCGGAAAGGAAGCTGTCTGCGCCCTGCTGCGTCCAGTCTGGGAATCTCTCTGCAGGAGCGCTTCCTCCCCGCCCGGGGGAGGCTCCCGGAGCCCCGGGTTGTGGGGGCAATGGGGCAGCGGGGTGGGGGGGGTGCGGATCCCATCACTCTAAACTAAAACAACAGCAAACTCACCACCACCGAGTCACCCAGGGGTGGATTCCCGCCCACAGTGACCCTCCAGAGCAGGCAGGCCTATTGCTGTGGGCTTCTGTGATTGACCTTGACCGGAGTGAAAAGCCTCGTCTTTCTCCCGGGGAGCCGCTGGTGACCTCGAACTACTGACCTTGAGGTTAAGAGCCCAGCTTGTAACCACTACACGGCCCAGGTCCCTCTCAGCTCTGGGAAAGGTCCCTGCACCTGTGAGCTGGTGGCAGCCGGGTGCACAGCGCCACGGGGGGAGACGTGCATGCAGAGAGCAGCCTCTGCGGCGGCGGGAAGGGGCGGGCGAGGGGGTGTCACTGAGGGGAAGCCAGAGGCCGGTCCCCGCAGGCGGAGCGACAGCAGGGACAGAGGCACAGCCTGAAACCGCCGGAGCACTCACGGCCTGTCCACGCCGCCCTCCAGCCCTGCCCCGCCCCGCCCCGCGCGGCCCCGCCCTCCAGCCCCGCCTCTCGAGGCTCCGCCCTCCAACCCAGCCCAGCCTCGCTCCGCCCCGCCCCGCACGGCACCGCCCTCCAGCCCCGCCTCTCGAGGCTCCGCCCTCCGACTCCGCCCCACCCCGCGCGGCTCCGCCCTCCAGCCCCACCTCGCACGGCTCCGCCCTCCAGCCACGCCACGCCACGCCACGCCCCGAGCGGCCCCGCCCTTCAGCCCCGCCTCTCGAGGCTCCGCCCTCCAACCCCGCCCCGCCCCACCCCGCGCGGCTCCGCCTTCCAGCCCCACCTCGCGAGGCTCCGCCCTCCAGCCACGCCCCCGGACGTTTCCTGCACTGTGCCAGCGCACATGACTCTGAACTCCCGCAGGTCACTCCAAGAGTGTTTCGGCGTTTACTCATGTAATTATGGGCCTCTTTAGCGTCTGTGACGTCACACTTCGCTTTGCATGTCAAGCCAGCTGATTCCCCAGCTTCGTTGTAAGTTCCCCAATGGAAACGATTTGTTTTTCTTCCTCAGCCCCCCCCCACCACACCTGGCATTGGTGGATGAATTCAGGGTGCCTGATCATGAATAAGTGGGTGAATCTAGTCCACTTCAAAACCAAAAACCTTTGCCATCGAGTTGTTTCCATTTCAGAACCATTTTTAACCCAAAACCCGACCCACCACCTGACGTCAATTCTGACTCAGGGACTATGCGTCCTTATTCTCCAGGGCGTGCCATGTAGATTTGCACTTGTCTGTTGAGGGAGGCCTGCTTGCAGCTATGATGCTGGATAGATGTCCGTGAAGCTTCCAGGCTAATACCCAGACTCGAAAGACAGGTCTAGCAGACTACTGCTTTTTTTAAAAAAGTCAGCCCCTCAAAACTCTGTGGAATGCTGAATAACCATGAGTATAAGGAAGAAGAAAATGTTCCAGAACTAATTGTGGTGATGATAGTGCAGCTCTTCTTGATAGCAGTGAATTGTTTAATTGGATGGCAGGTGGATGAAACGCCAATAAAATGTGTTTTTTAAAAAAAGAAGCAGCAAAGAGGAGCTGCCTTCCCACCTGACTTCTTATTGTAGGAAAATAAATTTGCTTATTGTTTAAGTAAAATAAAACACACTATCTCTTTAATGAAATATGTATATAAACTGACTCTTCCCCCTATTACTCTAATCTAAATATTAGACTTGAAATATTAACAGCCGTTGATCTGTACTGAATTATAATTACCTACAGGAAAGAAAGGTCTAAAATGAGTGTCAGAAGAGACCAAAACTTGCTCTTGAATATTAGCTTAATTATATAATGCTGCTATCCCAGGAATACTACAAGTGGGTGGATTGAAGGAGAATGCTTATATCTATCCTCTCCAACTTCAGGAGGCTGGAAGTCCTAATTCAGTGTGTTGGCTCTGGGGGAAGAGCCTTGTATCTTTTTGACATCTGTGGGGCGGGCTGGTGTTCCTTGGCGATCTCCTTGTGTCTCGGCATCAATCTTCCCCTGGATCTAGGAGATTCTCTTTTTTTAAAAAAAAAACAATTTATTAGGGGCTCATACAACTCTTATCACAGTCCATACATATACATACATCAATTGTATAAAGCAAATCTGTACATTCTTTGCCCTAATTATTTTCTTTTTTTTCTCCTCTTTTCTTTTTTTACATTTTATTAGGGACTCATACAACTCATCACAATCCATACATATACATACATCAATTGTATAAAACACATCCATAATTCCCTGCCCCAATCATTCTCAAAGCATTTGCTCTCCACTTAAGCCCTTTGCATCAAGTTCTCTTTTTATTTCCCTCCCTCCCCGCTCCCCCTCCCTCATGTGCCCTTGGTAATTTATACATCGTTATTTTGTCATATCTTGCCCTATCCGGAGTCTCCCTTCCCCCCCTTCCCTGTCGTCCCTCTCCCAGGGAGGAGGTCACACTTGTAATCAGTTCCCCCTTTCCAGGATCTAGGAGATTCTCAGTGCAAGATTACTCCGTTTATTTCGCTTCTTTGTTGGAGGAATAAGTTACTTCTCTGTCTGCTCCCTTCCCTCGTGTAAAATACGAGGTGACGCAGCCCACGCCCTAAGGAAACAGCCCTTACATTGAATTCAAACCGTATTGAGTTGGAATGTCACATCCCATCCTGATCCCAGACAGCCGATTGACTGATCAATCAGATCACATCACGAGGGACGATTACATAATTACCAAACCATTGAGGACCATGATCCAGCCGCATTGATACAAATTTTTGGAGAACATAATTCAATCCATGACAAGTAGCTAACACCTATGGGAGAAAGGCTACTGCAAAAGCACTGGCTGGAAGGTTTCACCGGGCAACTACAGAAGACAATGCATATTTTCATGAACTGTGCGGAGACCAGGAGTTGGGAAACCAAAAATGAAACCCAACCTCCATATTCCTCAAGTTGGAAGAAAGCAGGACAAACTTCAGACCCTGGATTGCAATACTGAAGGATTCGATGAGCAAAAGCCACCATTCATCTGTCGGCTTGTCCTGCTGTGGTGACTGTTGCTGAAAGCGCCGCCACCGGCATTTCAAATGCCATCAGCTCACCCGTGGGGAATAGGATGCAATGGAGGCTCCAGACTTGGAATAGACGACAAAGGGCTGGGCTGCCCATTTCTGAGGGATGAGTCACGGGAAACCTCCTGTGTCCTCAGAGCATTGCCATTACTGGAAGGTGAGTTGGAAGACATACAGCAGGGGAAGAGCGGCCTCCTCAAAGCAGAGTTGACCTTGAGGATGTGGATGGAGCCAAGCGTTCTAGAGCGTTGTGTGCTGATGGATCATGACTCCAGCGGAGAAGAAGCCGTTGCAACCATTCCCTAAGAATTGGAACTTGGAAGGTACAAGGTATGAATCTAGGAACCCTTTAAGTTGTCAAATATGAAATGAAAAAGCATAAAGATGGATATCCTAAGTAATGCACTAAAATGAACTGATATGGGCCATTTTGAGTCTCACGATCATAGGATTAACTATTATAAGAATAACTAATCAAGAAGGACATCTCAAGATTTTATCTTGAAGTACGATGCTGTCTGTGATGTGATCGTACCTAGATGCCTAGAGGAAATCCAGTTTATATACGATTATTCGAACTTACACACCAATCCCAAAGCTCATCTGAGGAAATTGAAACTTCTACCAAGGACTTCAGTCTCCCATTGATCAAACATGCAATCAAGATGCACTGAAAATCACTGGCCATTGCGATGTAAAAGTTGGAAACAAAGAGAAAAGATCTGTGGTTGGAAAACAGGACCTTGGTTAGAAAAATGAAGCTGGAGATTCCGTGATAGAATTTGACAAGACCAATGCCGACTTCAATGCAAATACCTTTTCAATATCGTAAATACCAACTGTACACATGGACCTCACGAGGTGAAACACACAGGAATCGTATTGACCACATCTGTGAGAAAAGATGATGGAGAGGCTCCGTATCATCAGCCAAAACAAGGGCAGGCGCCGACTGTAGCAAACACTATGAATCGCTCACCTGAAACTTCAAATTGAGGCTGACGAAAAATTTAATAAGTCCATAAGAGACAACCTTGAGTATACCCCATCTGAATTTAGAGAACATCTCAACAAAATTGAAGCCTTGGACTCTACTGACCCAAGACCTGATGAGTTAGGAGATGACATCACGCACATCCAAAAGGAAGAACACAACGGTTATTAAGTAGAGCAGGGGGAAAACAGGAAAGCTCAGAATGGATGTCAGAAGAGACTCTGGACCTTGCTCTTGAAGGTGGAGTCGTGCAGAATGCAGCCTCGCTGAAGCCAGTGGAAGACATGATGAAGGAAAACAACCAAACAAATTTTCAAAGGACAATTTGAGAAAAGAGAGTAGGGTACGATGGGTGGGGGGTGGGATGTACAAAAGCCTGGAATCAGAAAGCCACAAAGGAAGAACACGCTCAGCATACCTCCAGCTGAAAGCATGGAAGGAAAGTGTCAAACCCTGAGCTGCACTATTGACGGATTCTATGGGCAAAATCGTGAGTGATGAAGAAAGCATGGACAGATGATAATGGGGATACACAGAGTCAAACGACAACCAACGAAAGCAACTCGCTGCCATCGAGTCGATTCTGATCCACAGCTACCTTATAGGACAAAGTAGCACTGCCACTGAGGGTTTCCAAGGCTGTAACTTGACAGAAATAGAAAGCCCCGTCTTTCTCCCATCTAGTGTCCCTGTACCAAAAATAATCGTTCGTGCCATTCAGCCATTTCAAGAGGTAGTATAAAATCAATAATCACACACACACGAGGTCCCGAAGGGATAAGTTGTCAGGCATCAAAGAACAAAAAATCATATCATTGGCTGCACACCTCCATGGTATGATCGCCGAAGACAAACGGGTGCATAAGCAAATGTGGCGAAGAAAGCTGACGGTGCCCGGCTATCGAAAGAGATAGTGTCGCTTAAGTGGAGAGCAAATGCTTTGAGAATGATTGGGGCAGGGAATGTATGGCTGTGCTTTATACAACTGATGTATGTATATGCATGGATTGTGATAAGAGTTGTATGAGTCCCTAATGAAATGTAAAAAAAGAAAAGAGGAGAAAAAAATTGATTAGGGCAAAGACTGTACAGATGTGCTTTATACAATTGATGTATGTATATGTATGAACAGTGATAAGAGTTGTATGAGCCCCAATAAATTGTTTAAAAAGATTAATTAAAAAAAAGAGATAGTGTCTGGGGTCTTAAAGGCTTGAAGGTGAACAAGCAGCCATCTAGCTCAGAAGCAACAAAGCCCACATGGATGAAGCACACCAGCCAGTGCGATCACGAGGTGCCAAAGGGACCAGGTATAAGGCATCATGCACCATAGTGAATCATTCACCATAGTGAATGAAGGGGGAAGTGCAGAGTGGAGACCCAAAGCCCATTTGTCGGCCACTGGAGATCCCCTCACAGAGGGGTTTAAGAGAGGAGATGGGTCAGTCAGGGTGCGATGTAGTACCAATGAAGAACACAGCTTTCCCCCAGATCCTGGATGCTTCCTACCCCCAGCTACCATGATCCGAATTCTACCTTGCTGGACTGAATAGGGCAGAGATTGTACACTGGTGCATAGGGGAGCTGGAGGCACAGGGAATCCAGGGTGAATGATGCCTTCAGGACCAGGGGTGTAAGAAGCGATACTGGGAGAGTAGAGGGTGAGTGAATTGGAAAGGAGGAACCTATTACAAGGATCTACATGTGACCTCCTCCCTGGGAGACGGATAACAGAGAAGGGGGTGAAGGGAGACTCTGGATAGGGCAAGATATGACAAAATAATAATCTATAAATTATCAAGGGCTCATGAGGGAGGGGTAGCAGGGAGGGAGGGGAAAAAAGAGGACCTGATGCAAAGGGCTTAAGTGGAGAGCAAATGCTTTGAAAATGATTAGGGCAAGGAATGTACGGATGTGCTTTATACAATTGATGTATGTATATGTATGGGTTGTGATAAGAGTTGTATGAGCCCCTAATAAAATGTAAAAAAAAAAAGTTTGTGGAAAAATGTAATTAAAGATAATGGAATTTTTCATGAACGTTTAAAAAAAATCAATGATACTAAAGGGAGCCGTCTAAGCTTCACGGAAGATGTTCGCTAACAATAAGGACCCAGGAACTGACAGACGCCAATTAAATCGTTTCAACAAGGCAATGAAGGTCTAGAAGAGATGTCCATTCATGCCGTTTCCAGTGAGAGGTGATCCAGCAACATGCGGAAATTATCAAGCCATACCTTTAAGTATCACGTAGCTGCAGAATGTTGCTGAAGAAAATTGAAAAATGGTTACAGCACTCCCTTGACAAGGAGCTGCCTGAACTTCAAGCTGGATTCAGAAGAGGATGAGGAAGGAGGGACATCATCGCTGATGTCAGATGGCTTTCAGCTGAAAGCACAGGATGCCAGGAAGATGGTGACGTGAGTGTTTAATGCGATAAAGGCATTCGGCTGTGTGGATCATAGCAAACTACGGATAGTCATTCCAGACACTTCCTTGTGCTCAGACAGAACCCATCCGCTGATCGCGGGACAATTGTTCAGCTAGAACAAGGGAATGCTTCATGGTTTAAAATCAAGAAGGGCATTCATCAGGCTTGGATCGGTTCGCTCTACTTATTCAGTCTGTGCATTGAGCACATCCTCTGAGAAGCTGGACTAGAAGAAGAAGAAGGTGGGAGGAAGTGCTGTTAACAGCCTGCGGTGTGCAGATGACAGGACCTTGTTGGCTGAAAGTCAAGAGGGCTCGGAGCACTTGCTGATGAAAAGCCAAGACTGCAGGCTTCCTGGGTTGGATGAGCATTCCCTGCTAAGATCCTCACAACAAGCCACATCACGATCCACAGAAAAGATCGACGTTGTCAAGGATTTCATTTGACCTGGGTTCGCCGTCGGTGCCCCTGGATGCAGCAGTCAGGAAACCAAATGACCTACTGCACCAGGCAGAGCTCCTGCCAAAGAGTTCTTTAAAGTGTTCACGGGCCTGACCCCGGCCGTGGCATCTCAATGACTTCCTTGCCCCTACCATTGTCCACCTCAAGAGCTGGACAGTGACTAAGGAAGACCAAAGATGAACTGATGCTTTTGCATTGAGGTGTTGGTGAGGAATATTAAATAGTCAGGGACAGCCAGAGGAGTGGATGCGTCTCTGTCTTTTGAGACATACCACCAGAATGTTCCTGAGCAACAAGGGTCCTGAGACTTTTATCTCACATGCCCTGGGCATGTTATCAGGAGGGATCTGTCCTTGAAGGATGCCATGCTTGGTGAAGTAGAGTCAACCAAAACAAGACGAAGAAGACCTGTCACAAAGCGGGCTGACACAGTGGCTCAGGCGTAGCAAAGATTGTGAGCTGGCCCAGGACTGCACAGTGGTTTGTGCTACCGTCCAGGCGGGTGCAGTGAGTCAGAACCCTGGACAGTCCCTAGCAACCACCTCAACACTGGACTTACGGCGGAGTTCCCCCAGTCCTGGTGGAAACGGGAGAGATCTTATCATGATTCTTTTGGCCATTGATGATCAAGAGCTCTATAAATGCAAGCTTTGTCTTTGAGGGTTGGAAATGTTACATCAGAGTCAGAAAATAGCAACAAGTTATGCGCTGCAATGAAGTATATATTTACACACACGTACCATCAAGTTGGTTCCAACTCATAGTGATTCAACTAGGGCTTCTGAGGCTGTCAATCTTTATGAGCGCCGATAGCCTGGTTGGGGTTCAGTTGTATATATTACTAATGATTCAATATCTCAACAAAGACAAAGGATGGTTGTAAGCCATTCAGTGTCATCATTAAAACACGCAATGGGTCACGGACTGCCAGCATCCAGGAAAGCGCTCCATTGCTTCATCGCTAATGAGCAGGTCTGCCGCTCCTCGGGAGGAAGATGGAGCTCCCTGCTCCCCAAGGATCCCGTCCCTACACACCCTGTGAGCCAGCTCCACTCTGCCCTGTGACTCAGTGGCGATGGATTTGTTTTTTGTTTTGTTGGATGAAATGTGAGATGTAAAGCTGGATTGGAACCGTCGAAGGGTGGAGGGTGGGGATTCATAACAGAAATCAAATGATAGAATCCAGAGATTCTGGAGCCATGGAGGCTTGTGGACCCTGGAAACTTGCCCTGAGGATAATCTTTAGACCCCAAACAATGGTTATCCCCTAAAGGCTTCTTAAAACTGAGCAATATGAACAACAAAACTCTAACCCACTCCCATCCAGTCAATCCGGACTCCCAGTGATCCTACAGGACAGGACAGAACTGGCCCCCGGGATTCCTGGGATGGTCGGTGTTTACAGGAGCCTCCTCTTTTCCTGAGGAGCTGCCAGGAGGGAGGAAGGGAAGGACTGGTGACCCACAAAATCACCAGGGCTCTCTGCAACAACAAAAATTAAAAAACAGCAAGCACTTCTCTTGATGAGCTAGAAAGTGTCGATTAATGTGGTTGGAGGGAAAGCAGGTGTGCACGCCGTGGTAACTGACAGAAACCCACATCTGTTAAGACAGTGACCAGGCTGCAGCTCGTATCACTTTCAGATTTCTGTGGAGTGACGCTGTGCACAGGACAGCTGGACAGTCACAGACCTAGGGCTCGTTGACAAAGCAGCAGCCTGAGTTCAGAGTTATGAGTACAGGTTTTTATTTCACCGACATTGTCTGCTGACAGGGCCTGCTATGGAGACCAGGGGAAAGCAGTGGTAGGGGTGGGGGTGGAGGGAAGGAAGTGGGGGTGAAGGGAGGGAGAGGGGGTGGAGAAAGGAGGGAAGGAGGGGGGTGGAGAAAGTAGGGAAGGAGGGGGGATGGAGGGAAGAAGGGGGGATGAAGGGAAGGAGGGAGGGTGGAGGAAAGGAGGGAAGGAGGTAGAGGTAGAGGGAAGGAGGGGGGTATGGAGGTGGGGGTGGAGGGAAGGAGGGGGGTAGGGGTGAGGGAAGGATGAGGGTGGTGATAGGTGGAGTTCAGGATGAGGGTGATGGGGTAGTGGGGGTAGGGTAAGGATGGGGGTAGTGGTGGGGGGGCCGTTGAGGTAAAGATGGAGTGGTGATGGGTGGAGTTCAGGATGGGGGTGATGGGGTAGTGGGGTAGGGTAAGGATGGGGTAGTGGGGGTGGAGGTAAAGATGGGGTGGTGAGGGTGGAGTTCAGGATGAGGGTAGTAATGGTGGGGGGTGAAGGTAAGGGTGGGCGTGTGGTGCTGGTGGTGCTTACGATGGGTAATGGCGGTGGTGTTGGCAGTGGTGGGTGGTGGGGTGATGGTAGGGGGAAGGAACTGGTGTTGATGAGGATGAGGGTAGAGGTGGGAGTTGGGGTCAAGGTAGGGATGGGACATTGGGGTGTGGGAGTGTTGATAGTGTTAATAGTGGTACTGGGGTAATGGCGGTGCTGGGTAGGGGTGGGGGTGGAGGTGATGGGTAACTGTGCTGGAAGGGGAGGGGGAGAACAGGGGAGGGACCAGCTGTGAGGTACAGGTGCATGCTTAGGCTGTGAGAGGAAATGGGGAACTGTGAGGCCTGACTAAGATCTCAGGGGTACAGGAAACATCGAGAAGGACACCAATCGAGAGGGATAGGAAGGGAATTAAGGATTGAGGCCACAGTCGAGCCGGTCAAGGAAACCCAAAGGGCAGGGGTGGGCAGGTGCTGTTCTGCGGGTCGGCCGGTGTCCAGCTGGCTATCTGTACTCCTCCCTGGGTGGGTCGAGGTCTGGCTCCTCCTGATCATGGTGGTCCATCTCAGGGGCAGGAGGCCAGGGATTTTCCGGGGGCTGGGGTCCTGCTGGCCATGGGTCATCCGGTAGGGGAGGTTTCGGGGGATCTGTTGAGGGAGGCTGAGGGGGCCAAACTCCGGTATGAGGCAGGTCTCTCCAGGGGCGATTAGGACCTGGAGGCGGGGGATCTTCAAAGATCGGGGGTGGCCCTGGCCAGGGGTCCCCAGGGATTGGAGGGCCTTGAGGCCATGGCGGGGTGTCCTCTTCTTCAAGGGTCTCTGCGGTTGAGGGAGAGGGGCCGTCCCCGCTGCCTGAGATGCCTGCAGAGGAGGAAGGGGCGCTGAGAAGTGCCTCAGGGCAGGATCCTCCCTCAGCCCCAAGGTCACTGATGTAACCTCTCTGGAAGGGGCCATGGCCCCACACACTAACTGCAAACACTCTCAAGCTCTCAAATTCCAGGGTCGTTGAAGGCATCTTCAAACAGCATGAAAACTCCGTACTCGCCTGGATCCGTGACCCGATCAGCCTTCCACTGACCCCTCAACAAGCCCCAGACACCCTGGTTGGGAGAGGCAACTGGCCTGGCCCCTAGGACTCAGTGTGCCACCCAGCTCCCCCGGTGAGCGCTCCCCTCCTTGGCCCAGACCCCAGCCTCAGTGAATGCAGAGAGCAAGAACCCCAAGTGACCCTCCAGCGTTATTGCTGCGCCCGCTCGCCCCGTCGAGACCCACCATCCCCTGCACTGCTGTGCTTCCTCCCCTGCACCTGGACCCTCACCCACAAACTGCACTCCGGGCCTCCTTGACCCCCAGCTCACCTTGGCAACACAGGCACAGGGCCAGGAGCCCCACTAGTTTCCAGCTGAGCATTGTGACGTCCTGACCCCCAAGGTTGGGGGTGAGCTGTCTCGGTGTCTGGGAGCCCCAGACTTTATAGGGAAGTGGGAGAGGAGGCGGTCAGTCCCCTGAAGGGGCCGGCCCAGTGACACAAGGACTCTCATCGGAACCTAACTGGTTGGACCCGTTTGGAAGGCCACAGCTAATGTGTAACCTCTGATTCCCAGGATGATGGCGTCCCTTGTCACAGTACCCCACCCTGCCCCCTTCTATCGGGGACCCAGCCGCTGGGTCACTGCACCCTGGCTCTTAGCCCTCGCCCCTTCATTCACACTCCACACCAATCAGTTTATCACCTTTCATCCGTCATGGACTTTGGAAGTCCAAGAATGGGAGCCGACCTGGCGTGGGCAAGCAGTCTAATTACAGGGCTGGCCAGCAGCACGCTGGGCCAGGGGTGCCTTTGAGCCCCTGAATGCAACTAGGGCACTGGGCCAGGGCAGGAGCCTCCCCGTCCACTCCCAGCCAGTCTCCCCTGGGACATGGCCCCCAGGCCCCAGGCATGTGGCTCTCCAGGAACTGCTGGATTCCCCTCCTGGATTCACCTGCTGGGGTAACCCCGGATGAGGAAGGAAAGGTGAGGACATCTGGATTCCCGATCCGCACCCAGCAAACATGTCACAGCCCCGAGGCTCAGGAAGATGCAGTCTCAGCTGCTTCCTGCTCTCCCAGCCCCTGCCACCTCCCCAAGGCTCTTGGTTCCAACCTTCTTGGGCCTCCACCCTCCCCTCCCCTTGGCTTCTCTGGACCCCTAGTATGTCTGTCTCTCAGAATTCCCCTGGAATATTTTCCTCAAGAAGCCTCTACTGATTGGATCTATAGCCGTGTCCCACCACCCCCACCACCAAGGGGACCAATAACAGAAACGTGGGTGAAGAGAGACAACAGACAGTGTAAGATACGAAATAATCATAACAATATATAATTGATCAAGGATTCACGAGGGTGGGAGGGGAAAAATGAGAAGCTTATACCAAGGGCTTAAGTAGGAAATGCTGGCAATAGATGTACAAATATGCTTGATACAACTGATGTATGGAATGTTATAAGAGCTGTAAGAGCCCCCAATAAAATGACTTAAAAAAGAAATCTACTAAGCCTCTCTGAGGTCCACAGAATTCAATTCTCCCACAAACTGTCCCCCGCCTGCCTATTCCACCAGAGAGAGGTGGCCACTCTGTAGCTCACATAGAAAGAAATCTTCATTCCTCTTCTCAGCTCTGCCCCACCCCTCCAACCAACCATCCTGGGCCCCATGAGCCCCCAAGCCCAGCCATGTCCTGTCCGCCTTCCAGCACCCCCCACACATACACCGCCTGGGCCTTGCGTCGATTCCCACTCCCGGAGACCCGGGTGTCAGAGCGCAACTGCTCCCAGGGCTTCCTTGGCTGCGATGGGGCATCGGATGGCCAGGCCTATCTTCTGCAGCACACTGTGTCCTCTGATACTTCCCAGTACCCTCCTGGGGCCTGGAGGGGGGCCAGTACCACCCTGTTACTGCTTTACATTCTCTTCACAGCACTTAATTCACCTGTCAGGAAACCCCAAACAGAGACCAGCCCACCCAGTGCCTCAGGGGGAGCCCCCGTGGTGGAGCAGAACGCCCCCTGGGCTTTCCGGCCAGCCAGTGTGTCCTCTTCCCAGAGTCCCATCCGGTCCACCCTGCCGGCCCCGACTGAGGCTGCGCTCTGCCTGGAGAAGACGTGGGGCTTCCTCTCCCCGACTCTAGGCCGTCAGGACCTTACAGCGCAGCCTGATCTAGTGAAGAGCAGGCTGTAGGGAGGGCGTCCCCTTCGCTCCCAGACAGGACAAGTGAGTCACGGCCGTCGGTCATCACGCTGCTTTATTGAGTGAGCCCAGGAGGAGTCACAGGTACCGGGTGGTGGGCGCATGGGGCAGGGGGCTGGCGGGCTTCCCCACTTCTCCGGAGCTTCCTGGGCACTCCCCGGGCCTCCCCTTCAGCAGCTGGCTGGGGCAAGAGCTCTGGCTGTCATCCTGACACAGGCCCTCCTCTCTGACAATGGCCTCCGTCAGGCCTTGCAGGTCATCGAGCAGAGCAGAGAGGGACCCTGGGGACAAAGAGGTCAAGAGGTCAGGACAGGACAGACGATGGCTCCTGGGGTGACTGTGCAGAAGGACCCAGGAGGGTGCAGGGCAGGAGGGGCAGGACGGGGATGGTCTGTGGTGAGCCTGTGGGCCCCCAAGGGTCACAGAGAACACTGCTGCTGAACCTGCAGCATCGGGGGGCGGGGGCGGGGCATGCCCACAGTCCTGGCCCAAGCCTCACCTGTTATGGCCTCCTTGGAGCGGGGTGAGGCTGCTGGGGATGAAGGCCTGGGGGGAGCTGAGAGTGCTAATGACCCCGGAGGCTGAGAGCTGGCCTCCAAGGGCTTTCCCGTGTCCAGGAAGGAAGGAAGGGCTGCTAGGAGCTGCTGCTGCTTGTGAGGGGAGAGGAGACCCTCCTGCCGCAAGGTGTTCTGGGGAGGAGACAATAAAATGCTACCTGGTCAAGGGGGGGGGGGTCCCTTACCTCTTTCTGCACCGGGGCCCTCCTCCAGCCACCACACAGTGGGGTGGGTCCTAGCGGCCTCACTGTCCCCCTACCAGCATCAGGTTCTTGTCCCTCTCCAGCTCCTGTAGGCGCCTGGTCAGCCGCAGCCCCTCCTCTTTGCGGGCCTCCTCCTGCAGCTGCCGGAGCTCCTGGTTCCGCTGCTTCTCCCGGGTGGCTTTCCGCTGGATCTGGCGCAGGGAGACCACTGTGGGGGAGCCAGCACACAAGGGGCCCGGTGGTCAGCCCAGAGGCCGCGAGACCCCACGCAAGCCCTCCTGGAAGGACAGGCAGAAACACCGGATCCCCAGTTCTCTGCGGCACAGTGGGAGGGGGAGCTGGAGCTGCTGCTCTGAACCCTGTCCCCAACGACCCCCAAGTCCCTTAGAGCAAGTCTGAATATAGACAGGCTGTTAGATTCGGGGCAGTTTGTTTTCGTTTTGTCTTCAACGCGGGATAGCATTGAGGCTACACAGAATTTCCCCCGCGTGGGAATGCAGTCCAAGGGCCATGCTTTCAGAGCCGTAAAAGGTCCAGAGAAAAGAGCACACGTCTCAGAGTGTGCACACAACGTAGGACAGACATGTGGCCAGAGGTCAGCTGCTACAGGGAGGTCTACTAAGTAAGGTGTCCAGAGCAGAACGCAGCTTCGCCCCAAGTGGCCTGCCACTAGTACGTCAGTTCTGGCTCGCAGAGAGACCGACCCTGCGGCACAGAGCAGAACTGCCCGGTGGGACGAGGCGCCTGCCGGGTGGGGAAGGGGTGCCATGTTCACCACCAGGCTTCCCACCGACCGGGGAGTTTTCGCAGCAGCCATTCCAGGGCTCCTTCTGCTGGGACTCCTCTCGGTACCCCCAACAGCACCGTCAGGAAGGGGCAGAAGGGTGGTCTGTGGTGGACGATCAGGAGGCCAGGGGCCCTGGTGACAAAGCGATGGCTGTGGGGCCGGAAGGGGGGCCAAGTGGTGGTCACCGTGATCCGGGCGTTGGTTGCTTGGATGTGTTTAAACCAAAGCCAGACTCACTGCCATCAAGTCAGTTCTGACTCACAGCGACCATAAAGGACAGGGCAAGTAGTCCCTGTGGGGTTCCACGAGTGCCTGGTGGCTGTACACCCTTTCTTTCTTTCATTACTTGTATCAGACAATGCTATCTTTTCATTTTCTAAGTTGGGATGGGGTGGTCTCGGCCCTTCCTCGCTCCTGGAAGGCCGGCGTCCCCCCGGCAAGCCTCACCGGCCTGGGCATGCTCCTTCCGCGCCTCGTTCAGTCTCCTCTCCATCTCTGACAGCTGCTCCCGCAGCCGGGTTTCCACCTCGGCCACCTTCTCTTGCAGAGCTGCGGTGAAAGTGCGCAGGCGGGGATCGGGTGTGTTAGGGCTCCCCCTCGGACCTCCGACCCCCACCCCCACCCCCGTGCTGTCCCCCTCCCCGCTCCGCCATGCCACCTTGCCCGTAGTCCTCCTGCTGCTGCGTCAGCTCCCGCCGCAGGCTGGCCGCCTCCTCGGTGCTCTCCTGCTGGCCCTGGCGAGCGGCCGCCAGCTGCAGCCCCACCCTGGCCAGGGCCTCCTGGGCTTGCTGCAGCTCCTGCTCCAGCTGCTGGGCGACCTCGCTCAGCTGCTTGCGCTCAGCCTCCCCTGGAGGAAGTGGGGGTCGGCCACAGCCTCCTCCCCACACCCGTGCCCCTGCCCCCGTGCCCAGGCCTCTCTCGCCCCCAGGCACCTGCTGCCGGGCCCCCGGGTACCTTGCTCCCGGGCTCGGCCCACCTCCTGCTGGATGAGGCGGGCACTCAGCTGCAGCTCTGCATCCAGGCGGTTCCGTTCTTCCCGCAGCTGCTGCAACTCGAGGCTCGCGTCCGCATCCACGGCCGGCAGGGGCGGGGGTGGGGGACAGCTGAGGGAGGAAGAGGCAAGAGTTGGGGGAGCCCATCTAGCACAGATGCCCACACCCCTGACCCTCCTCGGTCCTTACCGCTCTGGGTCCCAGCAACCAATACCCCAAAGCCCGCCTTCTTCCCCCACAGCCGGGGCCCCAGACCTCACCTGTCCTGGCGCAGCTGGGCAAGGGCCACTTTCCGAGCCACTAGGCCTGGGGGGCGGGTGGAGGGGACGGGGCAGATTCAGGCTCAGAGCAAACCGGGCCAGGAAGAAGAGGGTCAGAGATGGTGGAGGGCAGGGGCATCTCCCAGGGACCCTCCCCACCCTGAATGGTGTGGACCTTGCGGCAGCAGGGGCCCTACCCACCCTGAATGGTGTGGACCTTGCGGGCGGCATAGTTGAGTCGGTTGCTGAGGCTAGGCAGCCGGGCGACAGCCTGTTCCATGTTGGCCACCGTGTTCTGCAGCCAGACCTGAGAGCTGCGGACGGCCCAGGTCAGCGACCCTGTCCCCATCACCTCCCTCCCAAAGGGCCTCGCGGGCCCGCGCTGTCGGACAAGACAGGAAGGCAGAAGGGGGAGCTGGAAGTGGGGGAGAGAAGCTGGGGCCAGGGCCGAGGTCAGGCTTGCAAGGAACGTGCCCTGGCTCGCCGGACCTTTTCGGGAGCCGCTCCCGCTCAGCAAGCCCCCTTCACAGGCACCGAGACGGCAGGACCCAGGTGCCTAGAACCTTCCAGTGCCTGTCCTGGACAAATGAACTGACGCCACCGTGTTTCTTTACCAACCCCGTGAGGCATCTTAGAAGAACTGGTACAGCCCACCCTGAGCACCGCATCCCCCTGACCCCGACTCTTGGCGGGTACAGTTGGAAACCAGTAAGAATTCGGGCCCCACATGCCAGCCCACAGGTGAGAGCAGCTCCACAGAGTGAGAAAAGAGCCCCTCTGAGCTGCTAAGGGAATGTGGGGCTCCCTGGCCGCCGTCCTTCCCGCAGCATCAGTGTCTCTCCTTATCGGCGGCCTGGGCTCTGAATCAGGGAGCTCCGACCGTCCTTCGTGGCTCAGCCACGACATGAGTGCTGGAAACAGCACATGCACCAAACGGACACTGGCGTGTGTTAAGGCGGCCTTCGATCCTCCTCGTCTGTGGCTCACGCACCAAGGAAAGAGCGCGTAAAGGCGCAGGGTTCGGGACAGCAGGTTCCTTGGAGCAGTAAGCACGGGGGGCAGCGGGTCTTTACTGGGCCTGGCGAGCCCTGGCCTAATAGGGCCTCCTAGACGAACAGGTGGGACCAAGCAGATAAGGGAGAGGGGACCCTAGCGACGGGCCTGGCTGGCTTGGCCATCTCACTGGGCTTAAAAGGAGCCACCCTGAGGGGGAGGAGGGCACCGAACCATCGCCAAGAGGCATCAGAGACAGACTGTGGTCTTTGGACCTGGGAGACAGGTGTGCCCTGGACCCAGGAGACAAGGGAGGGAGGAAGCATTTCACACGGGGAAGTAGAAACCGCAGATGCAGAACCAGGGGTGTGGCAGACTCGAGATGGGGCAGTGAGCTTCCTAGTCCGAGAACTACAGCGGGTCTGCCAGCCTACAACACAGAGCTAGCGCTGAACACCTTTGGACTACGGTCTGCTGGCCGTTCGGCGGGCACTTAAGGGAGGAACTAAAGAGCTTTGTGGGCGCGAGGGACTGAGGGCAAGTGCAATGTGCCTGGAGGGATGGCTGAGAAGAAGCTGTCTTGACCTAGAACTGTATCCTGAGTCATTTCCTGATCCTGAATGACAGCCCTGTTACTTCCCTAATCAACCCCACACTCCTGAGGGTGGAGCATGCTCCGTGACCACCACAGTCAGAGACTGAGCCCAGCAAAGCTTGGGCCTGTCCTGTGGGAGGTGTTTCAGAGTTGGGAGCAAGGTCGAGGAGAGAAGGTCTATCTGAACTGCCCCCTCCCAGGAATCCACCCTGGGCTGCTGACCTTGATTCCCCTTCCCTCCCTGGAAATCGTAGGTCAGAGGCCTCTGTCACACCACTTTTACAAGCTCTCGGTGTTGAACTGTGAAGTGCAGTGTGTAGCTCCGAGGAACACACCCAGATGTATGAAGTGCAAACTGCCCCTCACCCCCTCTTTAATCCACCCCATTTCCCTCGGCTTGGGGACGATGCCACGCAGGTTCCTGTGGCTCTTCTTTATATTTCATTTGCATCACTTTGAGGTTTGCCCCCCTGAATCTGGAGAGCCTGGACCTTTGCCTCCACCACTGACAGTCAGGGATGGCCCCTCAACTCCAGGGACGGGGTGGAGGGCCCATCTTGGGGGCAAACTGTTAATAACTGGTAGAACAGGACCAGAGAAACAGTTGTCGGCGCTCAGGCCTTAAAGTGTTCCTTGCTAAGTCTTTGACCGAGAGTGACATGAGAAGACTGACTTTGGGGGCCAGCATGCCTGCTTCCTTTCATAACAAAAACACAGATCCTCAAAAGAAAAAGACAACTGCCCTTTCGATGGGTTCCAGGTACCAATCAGTGTCTGCTGGCAGCACTGCTGAAAGATAGGAGCAGTCCTAGAAACCACAACATACTGGAGCATTCAGGGAAAAGCAATGCCTGGGGAAGCCTGCTAGCCCATTCTTCAGGGTCTGGTCAGCCTGTCCGGACGGCCCCGGGCCGGTGGGTGCTCTGTGTGAGCTGGCTGGGCCAGAGGTTCCCGGGTGAATGGCAGTGGGTTTGGTGTCCGCAGCTAGAGAGCAAGAGCTTAAGCCCTGGGTGCCCCGGGAGCATGTGCAGTCCAAGTCTGTGCCAACAGCTAGACGAGGGATGACCAAGGCCTGAGGTGGTGCCCCAAAGAGCACTTAGACCTGGGCACCCCCACGTCTGCGGTGACTCTTGCTACGGCCATCTGCTGGCATAGAAATGCTGGACAACGCCTCTGGGACCTCGGGGCCCAGTGCCGGAGAGAGGGGGGGCAATCAGAGGCCTTTCTCCACGTGAGCTGAAAGGTACGGCAACCAGAGTTGCTAACGGACCAGCTGGGGTGTTGGTTGCAAGAAAAGCATGAGCTTGCAACCGATTCCATAAGGAAGCTGGCGTCCGGTTCGGGGAAGCAAATAGGTATAGAGTTGTGAGATACATTGATTTCCCCCCGCCCCTAAAAGTAACCGGCCAGGCCTGTAGATGTTTTTTAAGAGAGTCAGAAAAAGAAACAAGGAGAGGAGGAGGGCATGTAAGGAGAGACAAGGAAGCCCCAGCACCCACACCTCCACCTGCAGCTCTGAAGTTGGCATCGGGCCTTGCTGCTCTAGACTGGACAGCTGTCTATAGATTAAACTAGAAGACCAGTGCCTCGCCTGCCCCACTGGGCACTTCCAGCAACTGCCCTCCCATGCGGATGGGGAAGGGTTTGCCGCCTCAAAAGCAGACCCAGCCCTGAAGACACCCGCCCTCTGTGCTCCAGACCCAGTTTTCCAGCCCAGGACCCCCGCCCCGCACCCCGGGGCTTGAGGCCCTTGGAACCAGCTCCACCCCCAGGCCCAGGTACCTGCACACAGAACTGGTTACCAGCTTGAGCTGTTCCTCCGCCTTGGCTGTGGCCTGCTGCTGCCGGCGCCGGGCCTCCAGGGCGCGGCTCAGCTCCCCCTGCAGGGCCTGGGGAGGATAAGGGCACAGCTCAGCCTCCTCTGGCCCCACCTCTGCCCCGCAGCCACAGCCAGCCCACCCACCCTGCCTCAGCCCCTGACCTTGGCAGCGACCCGCTCCACCTCCACCTCCGCAGCCTTGTCTTGTAGGGAGCGCTGGAGGATGGCCAGCTCCTGTCTCTGTGTACCAACTCTGTCCTCCAGCTCGGCCACCTTCGGGGGGGGGGGGGAGACAGGAGGCTGGGGCTGGCACTGGGCAGCTTTGCAACAA
The DNA here is from genome assembly GCF_050624435.1 of Tenrec ecaudatus. NCBI lineage: Eukaryota > Metazoa > Chordata > Mammalia > Afrosoricida > Tenrecidae > Tenrec > Tenrec ecaudatus. The sequence continues at coordinate 160,151,282 of NC_134536.1, forward strand.
CGGCTGTGGAAGGTGCTCTGTCCCTTCTTCGAGAAACTGGGACTAGAAATACCGTATGACCAGCAAGTGAGCTCCCAAAACATCAACTCCCATCTAATCGATGCCAGCTCAGAGCAACCCTAGCAAGACCGTACAACGAACGGCCCCTGTGGGTGTCTGAGGCCCTAAAGTAGAACGCCTTCTCTCTCTCGCCTTCGGAGCGGCTGGTGCTCTCGAACCACTGACCTGGTGGTCAGTGGCACGCTGCATACACCACCCGGGCTCCCGAGAAATCAACCTACTTGGCCCCTGTCCTGGAGACATGAGGAATATAGGCCACCGGCATTCATAGACAACCTAACCGCCCCGCGGGGTAAGAGCAGCTCCGGGGACTGTGCCACACAGCCAAGCAAGCACCACGCATCGCCACAGCCTCGGGCCGAGAAGCCCGCTGGTGTCGCGGTTAGGCCAAACGCCTGGCTGTTAGAACACACGTCGGTGGTTCAGACCCACCAGCTGCTCCGAGCGAGGAGGACAGAGTCATCTGGTTCCCCGCAGAATACCCGGGAGGGTAGGTGGGCCGATGAGGGCCTGGGAACACGCAAGGGGAAGGTGGGGGAACTGGGGAGTCGGCGCCAATGGGGACAAGAAGGGGAGGTGCCGAGGAGGCTGAGGGTGGCAACGAGCCCACCGCACTTCTCGACGGGACTGAACGACTGGATTGGATGATGTTAATCATAGTTCGATAAAATTTACAAAGGAGGAGGAGGAGGAGGATGTGAGCGTGACACCCTGAGGGTCTGGATGGCAGGAGTGTGTGATGAAGCAAGCCAATCACAGAAGGGCAAGCATCGCACGAGACACACAAAACCAACCCAGAAAAGGCCGCACAATACAGATTTGGATGGATACGTGGGGTGGGAGTGGAAAGGAAGAGCTACAGGGTAGACAGATGTTAACTTGGATGAGGGGGAAAACAGCATCCATCCAATCTCCTAAGACAGAGATGGGGGGAAAGAGGGGAAAGGGGAGGAGAGGACAAGCCGCCGATGGAAGGCTTGATACCTTGTTTGGGTTGCGAAATGCAACAGGGACGGCCTGATACACCAATGCACCGTCCCACAGAGAAGACACCACACAAAACCAGGAGTCGATTCTGACTCATGGCACCCCGGTAGGACGAGGGACAGCTGCCCTGTGGGTTTTCTGAGACTCTAAGCCTCGTCTTTCTCCGTGCAAGCAGCTGGTGGTTTTGAACTGCTGACCTTGTGGTTAGCAGCCCAGGTTAGCAAAGTGAGGCCCGTTGTCTTCTAGAAGCACGCTTTGTGCGCCCGTACCTTGAAGAACAGTCCCAGGAGCCCCAGCAAGGACACCCCACCTCTAGCCATGCCGCCCATCCTAAGAGGTCTTGCCTGGTCAGTCCCCAGTCGCTCCGTGGCACGGCCCCCGGGGCACCCTGGGCGGCTTGCTGGCTCGTTGCAGGCCTCTGCTCTAGAATGGAAGCTGTGAGGGGGCTCGGGCTACCTCGACTGCCTGTCTTCGTGGTTGACTAAATGAACGTCTTCCTGTCGCGTAAGGAGCGTGGGGTAGGCACAGGCCAGCGGGGCAGGGAATCCGGGGCCGAAGACCCTCACTCGGTCACCTGTCTCCTTAGCTGTTCTTCATTCCTTCTGTGGCTCAGCTCCTGGGCCTTCAGCTGCACCATGAGGGCAAACACCTTGTCCCGCCAGCAGGTGAGCAAGGACTGGAACTTCTTGGTGAGCTGGGGCTCCAGGGAATCTGAAGGCTGAACCTGCGGTGGGAGCCAGTGGGGGAGAGAAGGGGCGACGTAAGACGGGGCAGTCTGTGCTCTTTCTCTGTCCCACCCTGAGCAACAGCAAGAGAAGGAGTCTGGGGGGGCGATATCCAGGGCAGGCCTCCAGCGCGCGTGCCCAGCCCTCCTGCTTGAAGGGCCTGAAGCAAGTACGGAACCCCGAGGGTGGAAAACTACCTTCCGGACCAGCTCCTCCTCCTGCAGGCTGAGGATGTAGGTGAGGCTCTGCACTCGCACCTGCAGCAGCTCGGCCGTGGTGTGCAGGACGTCCCGGTCCTCCTGCAAGCTCTGGGGCAGAAGGGGAGCTGCCCAGTCAGCCCTCTGCACTTGTCCTTGCTCCTCCTAGACTCTGGTCTCCATGTCCTCCTCACTCCCAGGTGTGGGGGGGCACCTCTCCCCCCCCCAGCTCTCACAACCCAGACCGCCCACTCCCCGCCCCCCCTCTCACATGCAGAGTTTCCAGCAGTTCTTTCCGCTCCTGGTCCCACGCCTGGCTGCGGACCTCTGTGGGGACTTGTTCCCCGACGTACGTCCGTAGATTCTCCACCAGGGCCACCTGAGCCTCCAGGTCTTCTTTGGCCTTGCTGGGGGAGAGGCGGGCACAGGCGGGCCTTCCGTGGGGGTATTCTGCGGATCTGCTACTCAGCCCAACTGCCTGCCCCCCACGGGGGACGGGGATGGGGCTCCCCCACCCCCACTTACTTCAGCTGTTTCTGCAGCAGCTCATTCTCCCTCTGAGTCACGGCCAGCTCCGTGGCTTCCTGGGCGCGTCTGGATTCCAAGCTATTCAGGGCCTTCTCCAAGCCCTCGGCCTTGTTGGTCAAACTGGAAAGAGCCTCCTGGTGAGCGGCCGTCAAGCCGTCGAGCTGGGGAAAGAAGCCTGGAGCTCAGCTGGGCTAGCCGAAGTCCGTTGGGGGGGCTTTCCGCACCTGCTCGGGCCTTGTCCCTTCACCCCTACCTTCCTGAGGCCTGCGGTAACCGTCCCAGCAAACCACCCAGCTGGGCATGGCCCTTGGCATCTCCCTCTCTCCCGGTGGCCCACACTTCAGTTCACCTCGATCCCTGTCTGGTCTCACTTCTCCCTCTCACTGGGGCCGCAGCAAGTCGGAAAACCCAGTGGGGAGACACCCATTAACCGCGTGGTTGGCTCCAAATTAGTGAACCACCCCTCCGCTCTCTCCTGGATGCGGGCAACAGCCCACCGTGGAGGTCTGCCGCACCTCCAAGGGCTCCGGCTTCACCACTCCGTGCTCATAAAGAACGGCGGCCATGTTTTCCTTCTAGAGCTTTTAGGGTTCCCGTTGCTTAACATGTTGGTTGTACCCGTGATGCTGCGCCCACCAACGACCAGCCGGTGGCTTTAAGCAAGGGAGATGTCTTCCTCACAGGATCGGAGGCCTGGAGACCTCCGTGGGTCTCGACATCGACCTGTCTCTCTGCTCATCCCGGTCTCCACAGAGAGGGCTCCACCCACCTCTCACCGCAGCCAAGAGGATCCATTCCCCACTGGGCTCATAACCCCAAACCACAGCGACCCGACCCGGCCGGGTCGAACTGCCACGTGTGTCCAAGACTAGAACTCTTGACGGGAGCAGACAGCCCCACGAGCCTGATTTTAATCAGACATCCGCTCCTCGGCCTTTGGGCTAAGACCAAGTGTAGTATTGAAGGGGGCATAATTCACTCCATAACTGGTGGCCTCAACTTCACCTCCCAACTAGCCTAGGGCTCCCTTGCCTTCGGAGCACGTCTCCCAATTGCAATTAGTTAGGAGTACACCAGAAGTCTCGTTCGTGTCGCCTGCCGTGGACTGGTGAGCTCACCCAGGACGGCAGGGTCTCAGGCCCGGCGAATCCCCAGCTCCTATGTCAGGAGTGGGAGCGACTCCCAGGATACAGTGAGCCCCCGGGGCCCCCACGGCATCCCCACCGGGTCCTAGACTGAGGTGGCAAACTCTGATGGTCTGAGCGAGGAAGGACAACGTCAAGTAGTGAGAGGACACCAAGTCAAGAAAGGAATGGAAATTGGGCCCCAAACACCCAACTTCGCCTTCACCCAGGTCACTCAGAGACCTTAGACTCCACTGCTCCTGGCAAGCCAGCACCCGCCTCTGCTCTTTGATGGCCTGTCCCCAGCCCAGCACTCACCTGCTCTTGGTGCAGCCTCTGAACTTCCTCCAGCTCCCTCTGGCTCCCCTCTTCCAGCTTCTCCCGGATGAGCTCAGCTCCGGCCAGGGCTGCCCGCAGTCCCTCAGCCTCCGCTCGGCCGGCCCTCTCGGCTTGCGCCAGAGCCTCCAGCTCCATGGTCTGGGCCTCCAGCCGCATCTTCTGCTGTAGTGAAGTTTCCCGCAGGCCCCGGGCCTCATCCTCGCACCGCCGCAGCTCCTGCAGCTGCCTGGAGATCAGCTCAGCCTGCTGGGCCAGTGCCTGAGACGTCTCCAGGCACCTTCAAACACAGATGGGCACAGGTGAGGGGGCTTTCAGACACCTGGGCCTTTCCCCTGCCACCTGGGGACACAGGAAACAGGAGGAGATTCTGGAGCTCCCATATGGAGAAGCGAGGGATTACAGAAGCAGCAGGAATACAACACAGAGATCTCTGCATGGAACATCACCAGTCCATCCCCCTGGCCCTAAGCATATCAGTCAGGCCCACTGTCTGGGCGCACAGAACCAAGGCTCATGGTCCAAGGGAAAGCAAGAGGTGTAGGCAGGGCTGGGAGTAGGGGACATCGTTAGGACGCACATTCTTAGCGGAGAGGTCGAAAGAACATGCCGAGGTTTCAGGATTCTGATTGACGGTCAAGAAAAGCTTTGGAGGAAGAATTTAGAGGCCTTGAAACTCAATTCATTGCCATTGAGGCTACTCACTAGCGACCCTACAAGACAGGGGAGAACTGACCCGGGACTTTCCGAGACTGTAACGCTTTAGGGGAGTACAGAATGCCATCTTTCTCCCACAGAGGCGCTGGTGGTTTTGAACTGCTGACCTTTGTGGTTATGAACCCAACTCATAACCCCTACGCCACTAGAAGCCATGGGCTTCTATGAAGAATAAGGCAAGGTGAGTTTTTTAAAAGCACTTTCTGGGCGTTTGTTAGCTAATATGGAGAGCCAAACCGGAGAGGTGTGTGCATCAGTAAATTACATAGTCCCTACCCGTGGGGAGTAGACAGTCTACTGGTGTCAGGTGAAGTTAACACTGCCTTTACCTCCATGAAGCCCAAGACAACAGGGTTTTTCAGAAATGGCAGGGTCCTCTGGCCTAGAGAAATGAAGGCAGGGTAACCAAACTAGTATCCAAGGGCCTCTGTCCCCCCCAACTCGCGGGCCAGAGCTCCCCGTCCTACTCCTTCCTCTGTGAGCGTGGTCCAACAGAGACGTGTGTGTTAAGCCCGAGTGAAGGCAAAGCGGCAGCGTGGCATTCCAGTGTATTTGGGACGCACACACACGAAAAATCACAACATTCTGCAAACGGTCAATACATCAACAAACGGCATGACCAGCGCAAACAACACGTCTTCCCTGACAGCTTCCTTCACCGGCTCCGCCAGCGCGAACGTGCACCCTCACACGGCTGTCATGTCCTGGTGGACTTACAGCCACCCAAAGTGACGGGAAAGAATTGCCCCCTGGGCTTTCCACCACCGTCAAGCCTTATAGAAGCAGGTCCCATCTTCCACCCACGCAGTCACTTGGGTGGGTTTGAACCACGAACCTTTCTGTTCGTGGCGGACCCCTCGCCATCACCGGTCTAGGCCGGGCTCCTTCACCACCGCAGAACCAGTCGGTCCTCTTGCTCCATACTTCTCATCGCCAATTAGAATCAGCTATTTGCCCCCCCTCACGCCTCGCCTAGAATTCCCAATGCCTCAGCATCAAGATGTCAACACTCACTGGTGTGATCCCTCCCTAGCGCTGAGCACACTACCTTGGTATTAGTTAGGTGTTGTAGGGGCCTTACTAATTGTTTGTGCACGTACGGAAAAATGGTGGAAAGAGCTGGGCCAGGGTAAGGATGTACTTTGATGAAGGGTCCAAGGCAGTAACGCCAAAGAAAATGGTGATGATGGCTCCCTACCTGATTCTCCGCCCCGGGTCCTGCCTATCACCAGAAGCATCCCGTTCCCACATGGCCATTTGAGGTCTCAAGTTGTCTAGCCGCCTCTCTGGGACATCTTGATGGGCAGGGGGTGGGACCAGGGAGATATCTGGAGCCCAGGTGGGAGTCATTCTTGGCACAGTTGGAAGGGACCGAGCTTGGAAGTGGGAGGGAGGAATTAGCCCCGGCGATCCTAAGGAATCAGAGAGATACAGAGGGTCAGTTTGCCAGGGATGGGGGGCAAATTCCAGTCCCTTGTCTGATCCCACACTGACCTGAAAGTCGTAACATCTCTACAGTATTTGAAGGGTCTAGATGCTGTCGCCAGCCATCCATGTTCCCCTGAGAAATTGGAGAAACAAGGTAACTCTGATTCACTTTGTCCAGGCCTACTTCCGAAGAGAAAGCCCCTTCAGAAACCAAGTCAGCCTCTAACTGTAGTCAGCTCCACCCCACTCTCAGCTCCTTTCTTATTTCCTGCGCAAGATCGCTGGGTGGTCCTGATGATACTGGCAATCGCCACACAGATGGCGCGAAACGGCCGAGGAGGGATGCTCTTAAGATTCTGCTCGTAAATACTTTTCAGATCCTGGGTGTTGTCTTTACCGTCTTCCTAAAGGTTCTATAATCCCTGCTGGTCCTGCACATCCAAGGGTCAGAGTCCAGGGGCTGGGAGCCCAATATCCAGGGCTCTCTCCACAGCTCAGCAAGGCCTTGGGGAAGGCCATTCAGACACCAAGAAGCCATGACTACTGGGCCCTTCCCTATAAAAAGCCTGGTCCCGGATAAGTACCACATGAAGGAGGAATAATACCTCCTGAGGGCCCCCCCTCTCCCAGACTACAGCCAGCCTCTATATCCCTAGGCAGAAAGGCGGGATCTCTGCCTCAGTCATCCCAATCCTCCACACCCCTCCCTTGAGCCCTCCTATCAATTTCTTCCTATTTCCTCAACTTCCAGTCCTGTTGCCCACGCCCCGCCTTTCTGGAGTCCCAGGGCATAAAAGAGCGGGCGCTTCCACATCTTTCCACCATCCCACGCCAATTCACCCAATTCTTCCAAAATCAGGGATCCTTCACTACATCCTAATCTGAGGTTACCATAGAGCAATTTTCCTGGCTCTCCACGCTCACCCTCATCTCCCCCACCCCACTCAGTCTGCTCCCTGCTCTACACTCCAGCGACTCTTGCTTTCCACCCGTGCGCTCCCCCCAAACACCCGTCACCCCTGAGCCTTCATCCCGGGGGGGCCCTGAATTTTAAGGGCGTCCTGACCACCTCATCGAGCCCCTTTCCCCCGCTTTCCCTGTGAACTCCCGAGACCCATCCCAGCACCCCGCCACAGCCCCTTCCCACCCCCCCCAACCGACTTTTCTCGAACGCCCCTTACCCAGCTCGAGAACCCCCACCTCGAGCCTTAGGCCACACCCCCTATGCCTCGCTAAGGAGCCCGACGCTGCGGATCCTGCCTGCGCCTGCGTAGAGCGGGAGGGCTGGCGGGCGGCTCCCAAACCGGAATCCGCTCTGCTGGAAAAGGGATGGCAAAAAAAAAAAAAGGGGGGGGGAAAAGTGGAAGAGCATGCGCAGTAGCGTCCACCAATTGGCCAATGAACGTGTTCGAGCATCTCCGCGCCCTGGCGGCTCCTCCCAACTCCGGGAACCCGGGAAAACGAGTCAACCAATCAGAAAAGGCGGGAGGCGGGCGTTCGCGGACCTTCTCGGCGTACAGACTAATGAGGCTGAGCGAGGGCAGGTGAGCTGTCCAATCAGAGGCGGCAAGGGGCGGGCTCCCCCGGCGCGGCGCAGACCCGGGAATTCCTAGGGAGGGTTCGCGCGGGCTCGCGCGCGCGCGCGGGGGTTCCGCCCCTCCTGGCCGCCACCCTCCCTGTCAAACAGCCGCGGGAGCTGCTGCGCGCACCGCGGGGCCGGAGGGGTCCCGGGACGGCCGCACGGGTCGCCCTGTCTGGAAAGGAGAGCGCTCCGAGGTTGCACTGTGTGGGTACATTCCTGGGGCCGGGAGGGAAATGGGCTGGTTGCCTTGCTGGATTATCACGGGGCGCTCCTTTTTACTTTCCAGCCCCCCGAGAAAAGTTGGGGAGGCAGATGTTTAGCTCTGCTTTAGTGGGAAGAAATCAGGCCTTTTCAGGGATGACAGGAAATTCGCTCGCGGCATTCCAAACGAAATCGGGATGCGAAGTGGCCAGAAAAGCGGGGGTCCCGGGGCGAACAATAAGGGTACTCCCTTTGGCTAAGCGGTTTGGTAGCGAGAAGCAGCAGATTCTTTTCGGTGAATTGCAAGGTGCTAAGCTCTGTTGCACCGAAGCAAGCCCCGCACTCTCCAATTCGCATTTCCCTAGAAACTGCCTAAAGTTTGTGTTTGTTTGTTTGTTTGGGGCACAGATCGGAGGTGTCGCGAATAATTGGGGACCTGAGGATCCGACTCCACTGAGGCGCCCTAGGGCGTTGCTGAAGGGCAGGACTCCTTAAAATTTTCCGCTGCAAAGCTGTTGGATGGGGTTCGCCGTTCCTGCCTAGACTGTCCATCCTGAAACTGCCCCACCCAGACAGTGTATTCGAAGTCTAACTTATCGCCCAAGTTCACGGCTCACTGGGAGGAGAACTTGGAAAAGTGAATGGATTCCTGAAGTGGAAGGCTTGGTGCGCAGAGGCACCGCCGATGCTGCCTTGCTTCCAGCTGCTGCGCATCGGGGGCGGCCGGGGCGGCGATCTTTACACCTTCCATCCACCTACTGGGGCTGGCTGCACCTATCGCCTGGGCCGCAGGGCCGACCTGTGTGATGTGGCCCTGCAACCCCAGGGGGACCCCAGCCTCATCTCTGGGGTGCACGCGGAACTGCACGCCGAGCGCCGCGGTGAGAACTGGAGGGTAAGCCTGGAAGACCACAGCAGCCAAGGTGAGCCCCCAAACGCGGCAGACTTGCCCCTGGGCAGTGAGATCCAGGCCTGGGTGATTATGGGGCTCCATGGGGTCCCTGCCTGCCTCCAAACTCCCCATCTTGGGGGAGGGGGAAGATGGACAGCACAGACCATCTTACCAGAAGTATGGTGTCAGCTGCCAAAGGTCACTCTTGGTGACCCTCTGACAGGGAAGAACTGCTCCTGTAACAGCCTTACAGGCGTGTCTTATTTCTCAAGCTGGTGGTTTCGAACTGCTGACCTGGCTAGCAGCCACCAGAGCTGGAGGGCTGATCCTTGGGGCCCTTTTAAGCCCATACAAAAGGCTGGGAAGTAGAACCAGGGTTTGGAGCATGCTCATGGGGTCTGTCTGTGGCCATCGGTGACCAGGCTTTTACCCAGGCCCTAGGTGCACTTTGCTTCCGTCGGGGGCGGGGGGGGGGGGGGGGGCGTAGGTACATGTTGAGTCACGTCTTCATGACCTGGGCACTTGCCTTTCTCCCTAATAGCAGTGGCGGAAACGGATTTGGGCCCCCAGACCCGCCACTGGCTCCAGTCACCTCACCTCTCCGGGTTCTGGTGCTCATAGGTGAAATGTGCCCAGTAAGGCTTAGGAACTGTACCTGTGGAGGTTGAATAACGAACGAGAGGCGCCCACTCACCTAGGACTTAAGCACTATCGTGAGTGAAAGGAGGGGCATGTAGGCAGACCTTTCTATCGCCGTTTGGCAGAACAGGAAAGGAAGGCCCAGAGAGGTAAAGGATCTATCTCATCCAGGATCACAGAGCAGGTGGGTGGAGGGTCACGACTTGAGGCCGGACAGGCCACCTCCAGAGCTACGCTGAGATAATACCGTTCATTGAGTCGGAGCTGGCTGGGCGCGTTCCCACTGAGACAGGGAGCTCAGGAGAAGCGGGAAGGAGGAGTCCATTCCCCTGGCCAGAGGTGCGTGCTGGAGGGCACAAGAAAGCAAAACAAAAGAAAGTTACTGTCCTTGGGTTGCTGGCTGAAGGGCTTAGAATGAGGAGGGTGCCACGTTCGTCCTGATGGACCCAGGACAGACTAGGTCTAAATGTCTCCATGTCTGACTGGGTCCTTTCTCTCTGTTTTGCTCGTTCTCTGTATCTCAATAGGGACCTTAGTCAATAGTGTCCGACTCCCAAGGGGTCACAGACTGGAGCTGAGTGACGGTGACCTCCTAACCTTTGGCCCTGAAGGGACCCCAGGATCCAGCCCCTCTGAGTTCTACTTCATGTTCCAACAAGTTCGAGTCAAACCTCAGGATTTTTCAGCCATCACCATTCCGCTGTCTAGGGGAGAAACGGGGGCCAGGGGCGGTTTCCAGCCCATGTTACCCTCCGAGGGGGCTCCGCAGCGGCCCCTCAGCACGCTTTCCCTAGCCCCAAAGGCCACCCTGATCCTCAACTCCATCGGCAGCCTTAGCAAGCTCCGTTCCCAGCCTCTCACCTTCTCCCGGGGTGGAGGTGGGTCCCCGAGCTTACCCTCTCCCACGCCCCCTGAAGAAGTCGGGGCTGCCCCTTCTGCCCCAGCCCCGGCCCCCCGAAACCGAAGGAAATCAGTTCACCGAGTGTTGGCAGAACTGGACGATGAGAGGGGGTCTCCTGAGAGCTCCCCACCAGCCCTCATGGAACCCAGGAAGAAACTCCGAGGAGAGAAAGCCCCACTGAAACCCACTGGGTAAGTGGAGCTACCTCCCCACTGTGCGCCCTCTGGGTGGTTTCAGAGCCCCAGCCCTGACTGAGAAGGCCTGCCCTGTGGGGGTGGGGTGGGCAGAGGTGGAAGTATGCCACCCCAGGGATGGAAAGAAATAACAGGACAAAGCAAGAGTGAGGCAGGCTGGAGGCATTAGTTCCAACTTTCATTCAGTCTCTTCAACCCCATTCTTGTCTAGTTCTGAAAACCATATCCAAACCCTTGCCGCTTTATAGGACAGGACAGAACTGCTCCCCAGGGTGTCCTCAATGTCAGTGAGTTTTCCTTTAGGGTGGGTGGGGCCTCCAGGCTCACCCTGTAGGTTTTCAGACTTATTTCTAGGTTCACGTTATAAATATCTTGAGTTTCCCTGGGGGCCAGCCTTGGACTTCCATGGTTCAGGGATCATTTTCAAGGCGCCCCCAAAAGGTTTCTAGTGACTTTGGTTTTTGCGTCTTCCCCTCAACTTCCTAGAGACCGTCGCAGGCGCCCTCAGAAGCACCCAGAGAGTGCCCTCTGGGCATCCCCTGCAGTTGGGGGCAAGGACTCTTGTGCAGCTCCCCAATGCTGCCTGCCCCAAGAAGAGACAGTGGCCTGGGTTCAGTGTGATGCTTGTGACACCTGATTCCATGGGGTGTGTGCTGGCTACAGTGTGCAGGCTGCAAGGGAGACAGATTTCCGGTGCCCAGGGTGCCATGCTGGTATCGAAGCCGAAAGCCCAGCCCCCTGGCACAAGAGGACAGAGCTGGGTCATCCAGGCCAGGGGGGGCCTAAGCAATGAGGCGCAAATGGATCCTAAGAAATGTTGCCCTCCTTCCCTTCCCTCCCCAGGATGGAGTGACTCAGAGGCCCCTTGCCTTGGAGACCGAGTCAGGGACTGGAGCTCATGGTCAACGGTGACAGAAGAGATGGATCCTGCCAGGGAAGCACTTCCAAGTTGTCGCCAGCAAACTAGAAACACCGCTGATCTAGGCTGTAGAGCTTGTTGCCATGGATACCAGGTCTGGGCAAGTCCAACGTGTGGGCAAGCGGGTGCTTGGTGTCCTTCGACAGCATCACCTAAGGGCTCCTGGAAAACCCAGGACGTGGCCCTAAAATGCCCCTGTGGCTAACGCTGCTCCTGCCCAGAGTTATCACCGTGGCCTGGCTTGTTTGTGTTTTCTGCTTATTTCCCAATAAAAACAAGTTCCATGCACACCCGACTCCCTATTCTTCTTGGGGTTGGGGAGTGAGGATTAGGTTAAAGTCTGAAAATTGGATTCTTAAGAAGGTAGACAGGATGCAGACCTTCTACAGGTTCCCCTTGGACACTAGAACCTCCAGGGAGATCCCAGGGCACCCCAGCTGAGGTGTGTGCTGGCCTGGTTTAATGTGGATCAACCCAGCCCGCATACAGTCCCCAATTTTCTTCGATACTCCTCCCACCAACCAAGAGCTGGTCAGGGTATTGGGTTTTATAGGTCACTGCCCCCAATTGAAGCCATTTATTCTTATCAAGCTGACTTCCGCTCTTAGGGTAACCCCTACGTGGTGACGGGAACACAGGACTGTGCCATAGGGTTTTCTTGGTTGTCCTCTGGGGAAAGGAACTTTGGTGGTGCTGTGGATGAAGCACTGAACTGCAAAACACCTCACACTGCCAGTGAGTCAATGCCAACTCAACGTGACCCCTCAGAGTAGCCTAAATCGCCTGTCATTAGACGCCGATGCTGCTGGGCCCCCGTGCCATCCTTCCCACGTTCTGTGCTTGGGCCCATTGCCGCAGCCACCCGGTTATCCTATCTTGCTTCCACTGGCCCTCTACCAAGCATGGTGTCTCTCCAGGGACTAGTCTCTCCTGACACGTTCAAAGTAGGAGACAAGTCTCCCCAACTATGGGAGTACAAAGCCTCTTCTGGGGAGCAGCTGGTGGTTTTGAACTGCTGACCTTGAAGTTAGCAACCCATGTCACCACTATGCCACCAGGGCTCCTTCAGAACTGGGTTAAGGTGTTTGGGGCCAGCAGCCGCTCCCTGCTCGCGGAAAGCTGACCAGCCCCAGCAGCCCATGGAGCAGGATTGTGGGCTAGGGGTTGGCATGTGAAGCTCCATGGCAGACCTTCATCCCTGGTGACAGCCAACCAACATTCAACGTCACTGTCGACATAGGGTGTCTGCCATCTTTCCGGGAGCAGAGATCACGGGCACCACTGAAGGACTCCACTCCTATTGTCGTGAGGTCCCATCAAGTTGGTTCCAACCCCAACCAATCGAAACCACCAGTCCTGCGGCATCCTCACAATGACTCTGGTTTGCATCCCTTGTTGCAGCCACTGTGCCAGTCCATTTTGTCCAAGGTCTTCAGTGGGCCACGTGTTGGGCTGCTAACCTCAAGTTCAGCAGTCGGCAACCACACCGCCTGCTCCACGAAGAAGACAAGGCTTTCCACTCCTGTAAAGATCCAGTCTTGGAAGGCCCACAGGGGCACGTGTACCTGTCCTACAGGATGGACGAGACGGCATCCACTTGAGGGGAGCGAGTTTGGGGTTTGGGTGTTGGAAGAGATGCCCCACCTCACCCCCCATGGCCATACTCCTCCCTCCTGCAGTCCCCGAAGCAGACTAAACCAAACGACAAGTCTTATCTGGTGCACCCCAGGTTTCTTTATTGAGGAAGAAAGTGATGTGACTCCAATCCAGAGCATCTTTGGGCTTCACCTTCCTGCCACCCAGCTCTTCTCCCACCCCCCACCCTTAGTGGCCCCAATGCCTTCCTTAGTGAATGAAGAACCTAACCCCCAAAGCCCTGGTTCACACCCAGGGCCCTATTTCCCCAGCTCCCTTGCCCCGCTTTCCTCCCCCACCCGCTCCTGGGAAGGGCGGGCACCTCAGTTTGAATGCATGGGTGAGCCCAGAGGGGTGACCTGGACGCCAGGGCAGGCTTCCCCTTCCGGGAAAGGGACCGAGGAGTACAGAGTAGTAAAGTGAGGACCCCCATAGCCCGGGGCACCGAAATGGGGCCCTGGCGCCAGAGGGAAAGACATGGGCCCCCCTGGGAAAGGAGAGCCGGCAGCTTCAAAATCCTCGCGCTGCGCGTAGTCGCTGCTGGATCGTTTGCCTTTCTGGCGCCGGTTACAGAACCACACTCGGACCACCTGGGGGTGGACACACGGGGAGGGCAGCTCCAGGGAGGTAGGAGGGGCTCGGGACAGAGGAGTAGGCAGAGGCGAGTGGGGAGGGGCACTCACGTCCTTCTCGAGCCCCAGCTGCTGGGCGATGTGGCCGATCTGCTGCAGAGAGGGTTTGGGGCACTGCAGGAACAGGCTCTCCAGGCTGCCACGCACGCGGTTCTCGATGCTCGTCCGCTTCCTCTTACGCGCCTGCTGCAGCAGAGTCTCCGTCTTGCATATCTGGCCCAGCGGGGACAAGAAAGCAGAAGGGGGTCACAAACCTGGCAGCGCCAACAGGCCAGCGGCGAGCGGGTGGGCGAAGGGACAAGTGAACAACGGGGCGTCACCAGAGCCAGAACGCAGGACAGGGACCAGCGGAGGCCAAGCACCTTCGCATAGAACTGAGACATTACCCCTCCATCCCACCCTACCAGGAACTGCCGCTCCACAGGAGGAGAGGTGGGAGCCAGGCTAAGGGATAGATTGGAGGGGGTGGGGGGTGTTTCCCCCACTGCATCCCCCCCCAACCCACCCCCGCCTGCCCACACCTCCTGGAGGTTTTCGTTGTTGTCGGCCTCCTCCACCCACTTCTGCAGCAGGGGCTGCAGCTTGCACATGTTCTTGAAACTGAGCTGCAGCGCCTCAAAGCGGCAGATGGTGGTCTGGCTGAACACCTTCCCTGGGAGAGTCAGTGGGAAAGAAGCAAAGTGATAGCGTACCCCAAGTCCTCAGGACCAGTGGACCCTCCAGGACTCCCCGCTATATCCCACACTAGGGGCCCCACCTGTCTAAGTCAGCCCAAGCATCCACTTCCCAGAGTGCCCCCCAAACACTTCCCTCCTTGTCCACCCTCCCTTGCCCTTGGGGGAAGGAAAGGCTCAACGGAATGCTGCCTTCTGGGGGGCGTGGCCCCAGAGGACAGAACCCCCTGAATGACTCACCAAAGAGAACCCCCAGGGTAAGCCCCACATCAGCCTGGGTGTACCCTAGGGTAATCCTCTTTTGCTTTAGAAGTTTAGCAAATTGCTCCAGGTCTTTCTGACGAGTTTTGATGTCCTGGGATTGTTTAGGGAAAAAAAGTGTTTGTTTTTTTTCCCCCAGCAGAGGACTCAAAAGCACAATACACTCACTCACTCACACCCTTGTGCCCCCATTTTCCTTCTCCATAGTTTGCGGATGTGGCCTCAAAGGCCTTTGGAAGGGGCTATCCCTAGGCTCCCGCTGCCCCTTCACATCTACAAACACCCCTCATTTTTACTGTCCCTGTACTAGGAACCCCTCCCTCCTCCAGAAATCTGCACGTGCAGATTTTAATCCAATAGATAGAGTGCCCATACGTGGGGAGGTGGGGTCATGGCTTCAGAGAGAACTCTGTCAAGGTATGATGGGAATTCTAGGACTGCCCTGTTCGGGGATTGAACGAAAGCACACAGCATTTAATACTAACCCAAACACATGCACCCCAGCTTACTTTGGGGGTGGCTGGGTGCCACATGAAGCAGACCCAACAATTACCCTTACTGTTACAACAGATGTCCAGGAGCCCTGGTGGCCTGGCAGGTAACACAGTGGGCTGCTAACCACAAGGTCACAAGCATGAGGACAGTGGTTCAAAACCACCCCTCTCTCTCTCTCAGGGGTAGGGAAGGAGACAGAGAGCCAGCTAGTGCTCAATTAAAAAAAAATCTGTATATAGCTGATTGACCTGGGTGCTTTGCAATATTAAAACATCTCTTTAAAAAAAAAACCCAACTCTATTGATTCATTTATTCCAGATTGAGCACCTTCTAGATGCCAGGGAGGAGTCTTGGTAGCGTAACGGGCCCGTTCAAAACCACCAGCCGCTCCACAAGAGAACGCTGTGGCCTTCTGCTCCCATGTTTCCCACAGCCTGGGAAACCCACAGGGGCAGTTCGGTTTGGAAAGAGATGTACCCTCTCAAGCTCCATAAAGCAGGCCAATAATTACTCGAATGTTAGGGTGGCAAGGAGCCCTGGTCCTAGTGGGTAACCCCTGGGCTGCTAACCACAAGGTCACAACCACAAGGTCAGTTCAAAATCATCAGCTAACCCTCAAGCGAAAGATAAGGTTTTTCTAAGGCTCTTAGGGAGTCTCAGAAAGCCACAGGAGGGGGGTTGGGGGGGGCGACGGCAGTTCTATAGGCTGTAGACTCCCTGTGAGTCAGAATTGACTCCACAGCAGGGAGGTGGGTGGGGAGAGTTATGGGAAGTGATCAAGGAGGGAGATTGATCTGAGCCAAGGGTTAGCTGGAGACTGTTCTAGATAGACAGAAAGGACAGGGTTGTTTGGGAGGAACCAAGTGTGGCTGGGGCAGGTGGGGGGCTGCAGGATGCCAGAACCACCCCCAGCCACCCTACCCCCAAGCCCAGAAAGGCAGAGCTTGTAAGCACTGCTGTGCCCTTTCGTCATTCCGGGCCCTTGGGAGTCACATGGGCTCGTTTGGAGGAGGGAAATGGTCGGCTCCTGCATTGTAAGCTGATCACCCATCAGCTTCGGCATTGTCAATTGATCACCGGAGGCTAAATTGCAGGGTAGAATGATGGAAACCACTTAGTCAGACGGAAGGGGGGGGGGGCTGGGATGAGGGAGGTGGAAGGGACACACGCAGCCCATCTGAAGGGGCTTCATGACCTGTGCCAACAGATGCAAAGCTCATGGGATCTTCCCACGAGCGCTGGTCAGTGCCCCGGTAGGTTCCAGCTACCTACGGACAACAGTTGGTCCCCTCTGCTTAGAGGTGGGTCTGCCGAGCAGACCAGGAATCTGAGCGCACACGGGTTTTCTGGTGCCGACTCCTTACTACGGTGTAGTGAACCATTTCACCTGGGTTTTACAGATTAGTGTTTAGGCAGCACAATGGCCCCGTGCTTACCTTGCTTGTTGGGTAATCAATCCATCCCTGAGCAACTGTGATGCAGTGGGAGCCACCCCATGTGCCGAGGCACCCTTGGCAAGGGGGGGGCGCGAGGGGGTAAGGGTGTAGATGTCTGCTCGCTCACTGCCACCCTCAGAGACCCCATAGGGCAGGGTAGACCTGCCTCTGTGAGTTTCCCCATAGAATCCCCTTTCCAGCTTTGGGTCTTGAGGAAGGAAATGTAAAGAGAGGAAGGGGGAGCTCAGAAGAAAGCCAAGTCTGTGGGTGAAACCTGGGGGGGGGGTGATCAATGGTATTACATTCTAATAAGCTAATCTCCATTCCTAACACCTGTTCTCCCACAGTCGATCCTATCTAGGCCCACTTGCCCGAAGCCTTTGAAGTCCTGGGGAGGGGAAATCCCTTGCACTTCACCCCTTCAGCAGTTCCTACTGCACCTCCCTCGAGATCTGGGGCCCCCGGTTAATGAGACAATGATGTAGGAATGGGGCGAGCAGCCAGGCACTTAGGAAATGGCCCACAATTGGCAGCCATCATCATTCAAGGCTCAGCAGTCACCTCCTGCCAAGAATCTGGGGCTACTCCATGGAGGCTGAAACGACTCTCACACCTCATTGGGTGGAGCAGCAGGGCTTAGAACACCACCTCTAATTGCTGAGGCTGGACTCTTCCATAGCCTCCCGGGATGCCCTAACCAGCCAAGTCTTCAGCCCCCACCCCCCGCCCCCCAGCAAACCCAATCCACTTTGGGGACAAAGAGCTAACATCTCCGACAGGACAGCCAGCTGTTGGCTTTCCCCCGCTTTTTCCATCACAATTTCTGCAGAAAGGTGACTCGCTGGTCCCTGAGGCACAGAAGTAAGTTGTTGGGTGCCCACCCAGAGGCGTCTCCGACCCAGTAACCCTGCGGGGCAGCTCAGAACGACGCCACTGAGTTTCCCAAGCTTTGGTGCCAAGGGAGCTGACCGCCAAGTCCAACCACCGAGCTTCCAGTTAGCAGCCGGGCGCCTGCCCTTCCCTTCCCTCCCCTCCGGCAGAGGTACGCCAACTACTCCATTCCCTGCCGTTGAAGTCAATTCCGACTCGCAGTGACCCCAGAAGTCCGCTTGGAAATGCCCCCTTGGCGACTTTCAAGGAGCCTGTAAATCTTTATGGAAGCCGAACGCCTCAGCTTTCTCCCTGGGAGCAACGGGTGGTTTCGAGGTGCAGACCTTGGAGTTAGCAGCCCAATGTGTTGAAGCCAAGAGACCTTAAAAGGGACCCAGGGTCGGCTTGACTCGGCCCTGATCAACAACAGCTCCTCGCTCCGGGCCAGTCACACCCTAGACCTCCGGGAACAATTAGCCTGGGATAAGAAGTAGTTTTATTTTTAACCTTCAGGCTACACTTAACCCTGAGGTCAAAGACCCTGGCTCCCACGGGACCAAGGGTTCAAACAAGAAGGTAGAAAGAATGGCGTGATCACCCACCTCAACCTTGGCCAGGGCTAGTGCCCAGTGATCTGACCCTGGTCCGGCCGAGGGGAGACAAGAAAGCCCCTTGACAAGGACTGGCTCCAAGGCCAGTGTCCCCTCGTGGTTCCCTCTCCGAATCCAGGTTTCCAGCCCCACCCAGACTCTGCTTCCTGGACTGCCCCTCTGCCTGGAGCCGTCTGCCCCAGCCTGCTCCTCTCTGGTTCCAGGTCTAGGTAGGTCCAGGATCCACTGCCCTGTCCTGCCAGCCCTGCCACCTGGAACCACGGCTGGTCACTTACCTCCTCGGGGCTCTCGTCCATCTTCTCCTGGTCCCTCTTCCCGGCATCAGGCAGGGCAGAGAGGGGCTCCGGAGAGGCCTCATCTGAGTGACTCTCAACCCCAGCGCCTGCCTCACCCTCAGGCTGAGGGGTCTCCAAGCCACCGTGGGGCAAGCCCGCACCAAGTTGAGGTCCACAGTACGCCATGCCTCCACACAAGTCGTAGGGCGAGGGGCACGGTGGAATGCCCCATACCTCAGCACCGGACCCAAGACCCGGCCCAAGCCCTGGGCCACCCGGTGTGCCGGTAAAGCTCAGCCAGGTCCTTGGGTCAGCCCAGCCCGGCTCTGGTCCTAGTGCCCCTGGCCCTTCGCCTCCACCACCTGGTGGGGGCGAGAAGGCAAAGTCGGCAGCCAGGTGTCCCGCCATGGGGAAGGAGGGCACCCCTAGCTGGGGGCCTGGAGAAAGGAGGTCTCTCCGAAGGCCTGCTCACCACCTCTCTCCCTCCCCAATCCCACCCGGCTGCCTTGACCGCTGGCCCCGCCCCCTAGGTGGGTGGAGGAGAGGGAGGTGGGGGTGGGAGAAACTGAGGGATGGGTGTTAGCCTGTAGGCTGCATTAGCTGTAGTCATAGTGGAGTTGGAAGGCGTGTGTGTGTGTGTGTGTGTGTGTGTGTTTTGTGTTGGGGGAACTTCATTTCTGACTCCCAGCAGGCTCCTTGGCTCCACAGGCCTGGGAGCCTATGGACCTTCCCCATAACCAGACCCCTAGCACCTCACTGTCCCTCGCTGGAGCCCAGAAACTCCATAAACTTGTACTGCCGGGACCCCTCCACTCATGACCCAGAAACCCATGCATTCCTTCCCACCTTACTGGCCAGACCTGGGTGACCCTAGGTTCCCCGCAAATCCCCAGCACCCACCTGCCCAGCCTGCCGGGCCTTACGCCCATCGCCCATGGCCCCACGCCATAGGGATGGATGGTCTGAATCTGTCTCAAGGGTCCCATGTCATCCCTCCTCTCCCTCCCCGTCTTCCGGTCCCTGAGTCTCCGTGTGGAACCGGCTCAGGTGGTAGGAGACCCCGCGGTGGCCCCTGGCTTCCCCTTTTCCAAGCAAGGCTCTGGAATGACCGCGCCCAAGTTTTCCAGTCTTGGTCCCGACTGCTTCCTCATGGCGTCCCCCAAGCCGGGCCTGCACAGGCCAGCCCTCACTGGTGGCCCTCTTCCGGGACCTAGGATGGGACTCCAGGCCCGGCTCGCCCTCCCCCACCTCCCTAGGACAGGCCTGCAGCCCTAGGCCTTGGGTGGGGAAAGTCAAGGTGGGAGGGGGGAAGGAGAGAAAATCCGACTTCAGGTTCAAAGCGGCCTGGGAGGGACCCGGGAAGAGGACCGGACAATGGCCCAGGCTGGACCATCCCAGCCCCCAGAGGGGCAGGACTAACCCTAAACAAGTGCTCAAGCCTTGAATGGGCCTGGATGGCTCCCCTGGGGACAGCTTCCTGCTCCCCCCCACCTCGGCCCTCCATCCCAACCCCCTCTCACAGTCACTAAAAGGAGTTGCAGCTAGCCCCCTTCCCCAAGTCCCCCTCAAAGATTGCACCTCCTCAGATAGGGCCCCCCGCCCCCACCGGGACCCACAAATTCCCCTGGACTTTTCTTCCAGACTCGGGGGTCCGCCCCAGCGCTCGCCCCTCCCCCTGCCCCAGGCCACAGGATGCTCTTTGTTTTGGGGGTGCTGCAGAAAGGTGCTGAGACGCTCAGGAGCGGTAGGAGGCCTCCGTGCAGGAAACCTGTCCCGAGCTCCCCCTCGAGGTCTGCTTTGGGGGACCCGGTCTGGTGTTTGGAGGGCTGTTTGCAAACGAATAGCCCTCCTGCGCCTGTCTTCGAGGAACGGTGTTTGTCTGTCTGCTCCTAAAACCCGGTCCCAAGTGGAGGCCCTGGGGCAAATGGTGGGTGGGCTCTCTGAGATGATTCTGAGTCTGAAGTCCCCACAGCTTAGGTGTCAAAAGCCTGAGCCTAGGGCTAAGACCGGCCCAGCCTCTCCTCAGCCCATCTCAGCTGATTTCTGGAGGGCTGGGGGCCCTGGTGTGGGCCCTTTTGACTGTGGCTTTCCGCTTGTCTCTTCTGAGTCTGCACCGCACTGCCCTTGTCCACCGGTCTGTCCGTCTGTTGACTAAGAGCAAGGAACTGGACCTGTGTCTCAGGTGGGCGACGCCCGAAAAAAGTTGGTGCTGGGTGCACCACGAAGTCACTCGCGCGGGCCCAAAGGCAGGGCGCTGGAGGGGCTTGGTGGGGGTGGAGGGCCCACCCCAGCCAGTCCCCCCTCCCCCAGCAGAGCCATCACATCACCTTTGTCATGCACCCGAGCTGCCGTCTGCCGAGAAGACCACCGCCTGGGGCGGGGGAGGGGCAGGCCTGGGCCTGGGGCTCCCACTGCCTCCCACCCTCGACGTCTCCCGAAAACCTGGGACCCTGCCCGGTATCCCCACAGGGCATCAATCAGCCTCTGGCTTCTCCCATCACAGTTTGTGTTCGGGAGGAAGCGAGTCACAGCCTCGGGAGCCCATGGGGCAAGTTCAACTTTGTGCGAGGTGCTAGAGCAGGGTTCTCTCAACTGTGGGTCCCGACCCCTTGGTGGGGGGGGGAGGTCGAACGACCCTTTCACGGGCCTTGCCTAATACCGCCTGCATATCGATCGGATATTGACATGACGGTTTCTAACAGTAGCAAAGTGACAGCGATGAAGTCGCAACCTTAAATCATGTTAGGGTTGGCGGTACCCCCAACACGAGGAATGGCATTAGGAAAGTTGAGAGCCCCTGCTGTAGAGGGTCGCTCAGCTCTGTCCATCTGAGGTGGCTACGTTGACTGGAGCCCCTTGGGAAACCCAGAGACCACTGAGCAAGGGCAGAGAGAGGCAGCTCCTGGGCCCTCTCAGGCCTGAAGGGGAGACGGGGCCACTTCACGTCCTTCTTGATGACCTTGTGGGTCAGGAAAAACTCCAAGACCATTTCCATTGTACTTTCTCTTCCCTCCTCCTCCATTTTTTTTTTTAAACCGTTCAGACCACAGGTTTTCTTAAACACCTGTGTAAGGTAAGGGCTAAGGAATCTGGAGGCCTGGTTTGGGGCTTGGTTTTAAAGAAACATCCTGCATGTATTTACACACCCCCTCCCAATCAATGAAATCAACAGCACTTTGTGAGACCTTCCATCATGTGTGGTGCTTTCTTTCCCCTCCCCCTTCCTTCCTCCCTCTGCAATATCTTATCCCTCCCCTTCCCCCTGTTTGGCCCCCACTCAAACTCTCCCTGTCCCCCTCCCCACACCACCAAAGTTTTGTCTTTGGATGTATGAGCCAGGTTCCCTTTCCTGTGTCTTTCCTTGTCCTAATGGCGTGACTAACGCACGTCATCTTTCTAAGGCTGGCTTCTCCAGCTTTGCCTGAGTTTTGCAGTGTTTCTTATGGATGTGCCAATTCCACAGGATCCATGTGTCCGCGCTGTTCGGAAGACCCGCTCTCCCCAGAGGCCGGCTGCCCTATGGCTGCTGGCCCCGTTGGGGATGGCAGCAGATCTGCGTGGCTGAGCCCGGTTCCGCGATTCGCTCGGGCCCTCCCTCGGGAGTCACTGCACAACCTCAAGTTTAGGAATCAATTTAGGATGCGGCTCACAGGCCTCCCACGGGCATCTTTATTACAACCATGGCAAGGCAAGTCAACATCTGCTTGCAAGACTCTGCCAGGAGGATCGGTGAGGCTGCCTTGCCCCGAGCTGTGGGGAAGCCCAACCAGCCTGGCTGCACAGTGGGCCTGCCACTGCCACTGCCAGCCCAGCCACGGCCACCGCCTCTCAGCCCCACTGGCAGCCAGTGCCGCATGGTTAGGCAAGCCAGGTGGAAGGGCTCATGGGGAGACGCGCCAGAGCCCAGCATAGGAAATCCACTGTATTTTCACTCCTGGGTTCGGTCAACCTGAAGACAGAAAGGGAGGTTCTGAGCGGAGAAGGGTCAGGCCTTGCCCACTTCCCTCCCATGGCCTCAATTTCCCCAGATCTCAACAATCTTCCCATCTGTCTGACCTCCCCGCCAGGCCTGCCCCTGAGCTCTCTCGTTTTCCCAGATCCAGACAACACTCCCACATCTCATGGTGCCAGCTCTCTGGTGCAGTCTGCAGGGAGACGGATGGGGAGGGGCCTGGAGCTGGGAGAACTGGTGACAGTCAACCGAGAGTGGTAGGCAAGACTCCAGGCTCTGGCTCTGACCCCCCAGCTAAGGGCACCTCCCCTTTCTGTACCTCTCCTCCTCTGTGAAACAAACTGGACTTGATGGATTCTACATTTCCTTCCAAGTCCACCAGAAACTAAGAGCCCCATGTCCCTGGGCCCTCCTGTCTACTTACTTGACATGGGAATGTAGGTGTCTCCCTGCATGCCTGTGTGGAGAGATTGGGATTAGAGCCGGACAAGGAGGGACCTCTGCCTTTTCCATATGGGACCTCTAAGCAGCCTTCCTGGGAAATCTGTCCGGTGGAATGGGGTGGGGGCCGGGGTTCTTCCTGGAAACCCTTGGGGGAGGGTGGGGGAGGGAACTGACCTCAAATGTTCAGCAAGCTTTGCAGAACAGAGATCCTAATCTCCTCCCTCCCCTTTCAACAGACACCCTCTCCTTTGCTATTTGCTCTGGGGCTGAATCCTCCCAGAGTCCCAAAGGAGAGATATGCCTGGACAGACGCCCACCTCCACCCACTCGACACGTCTGAGCACGCCTGCTGTCCTGACCGTACCTGCTCTCCTGACCTTCTTCCAGTGCTTCCAGAGGTAGGTGCCGGAAGCACCCACGAGGAGCACCGCCGAAGCCAGGACCCCGCAGAAGATCCAGGCCGGGAGCTGCTGAAAGCCACCTGGAGGCTCTGAAAGGTGAGCTTGTGAACCTGTGGGCCACTGACGGGTGCAGGGACCCCAGGGCGGAACTGCCACCCTATCTCCTATCTCTCGGTGACAACACTGGGGCAGGGACAGCACGGGGGTGACTTTCACAAAGGGATAGGTCTTGTCTCACCCTGTGGATGTCTGAGAAGTCTGACTCACTTGCTGGGTTCTGGAGAAAGGCCCTTGGTGTCCCTTGGAGAGATCCTTGGGTTTCCCCATCTATCTTACCCCATCTCTGCTTGACTGTTCAATCTTTGATTGTTTGTTTATTTGTTTAATCTCCTTTTCACTGCAACAGCGACTCAAAATATGCCCTGTGCTCTGGTGACAGAGACCAAAGTCCACCCATTCCCCAAAGGGGTGATAATCACAGGCATAGAGATTACAATGGACAACATACTTTCGAGGGGGGGGACGCAGTATAATCCCTACCATGCCTGCCCTGCTGCTCAGAGGCCCTGCACAGGCACAGGCCTGGTCTGGTATTCCAGCAGGTGGGAGAGACTCTGCCTACCTCACAGGGGACCTTAGCAACTGCTGGTATTGAGCCCTAAGGACTTGGGGTTCAGGGGCAGCTCCTTCCTCAACTTGGTTAGCTGCGTCTCCGGAGGATAGATGCCAAGGACCCAGTATGATGGGACGGGCTCTTCCACGGGTCCACGGGTCATATGCAAGCACTTGGGGGTGATGGGTCCCCTAGTAGGACAAGGGGGTGCGGGAAGAGGGGTGGCAACAAGAGTTAGAGATTCTCCCGGAGGAGGGGCTTCTACCAACAGCAAGGACCCTGCCCTCCAGGAGTGGCATGGGTCAGACTCTGAGCACCTCCACGTGTGGGTGTGGATGGGGCTGGGCGTGAACACAAAGATGGGAGAGGGAAACAGCAGCACAGTGAGGGGGGGGGGGGGCGTCAGCCACCAAGCTGGGGTCACACAGGACAGATACTGGAAGGCGTTGGGTCTCTGATGCTGACTGAGGAGCCTGAACTCCAATCCTTCCCAGGGTCCTTTGCACCCCGCTCCCACCTCCCCCTACCTATCTCTCCTACCTGTGGGAGGCTGTTCCCCCACCACCGCAGCTCCCACGTATTTCCGGAGAGGATAGATACAGCTCTTGGTCAAGAAGACTTGCTCCTTTCTCTTCTCCCCGGCTGCATCTCTGCTTGTGCTGGAGTTGACGGACTCGAGTGTGCTGAGAAGAAAGTTCTGGCCATCGTAGCTGTATCGCCAGTGGCCCCAGCTGCTCTGGTTCCCCAGCAACTCGCAGACCACTGTGCTCTGCAGGGCGTGTGCGCCTGAAATGCCAAAGCCCCAAACTCCCGGTCACGGGAGAGCAATGCAGTGGTCCTTTCTATCTCCACTCCCCAAATGCCTGGAATTCCCTTCTCAGCCTGATAATCCCTCCCATTCATCAAGAGTTAGCTGCTCCTTCAAGCACTTTCCCTAGTGAGATCCTGCTGGGCATTCACCATCCATGCCATGCTCTGTGCCCTCATCCAACAATTCCATTCCGGCCACTGGCCACACTGCATCCTTGATTACATACATGCCCTGCCACACAGAGCCCTCCTGGAAGGCAGGCACCCGGGGCCCTGTGTCCAGCACTGCATAATGTTGAAATCCCACCTCCAGAAGCCGCCTGCTGGTCACCGATGGCAAAGGTTACACTGAACACCCCCCCACCCCCCCACCCCCCCCACCCCCCCCACCCCACCCCCGTGAACCACCACAAACCATTCCCTCATCTGGGAAGTGGAATTAGGGAATTCGATAATCTTACCGCCCAAGATGGGCGAGATAATGCTTGTCAGGGTTCGTAAGAAGGCAAGGGCTGGTTATTGGTAATAATTAATAGTGAGGCCACTAACCCAAACCAAGCTTTTGGGTTGGTTCTGACTCACAAGGGGCCCTCCAGGGCAGAGCAGAACTGCTCCCTGGGGTTTCTGAGACTATACATCTTCATCGGAGCAGAGAGCCTCAGCTTTATCCCTCAGAGAGGCTGGTGAATTCGAACTGCCGACCTTGTTCAAACCAGCCAAGCCCTTAATCTACTGTGCCATCAGGAGGCCAGGTATCCTGGGCCCTGGATTAGAAAAAGTTGGGTTCTTTTCAGTAGGAGGGAAGCAGGGGAGCTTAGAGGTCAGTCTGGAGCCTTGTCTCTTAAGAGTCCCTGGGTAGGGCAAAAAGGGTCACAGTGTTTGGCCGCTAACCAAAAATTGGAGGGTAGGATCTACCCCGAATGCCGCAGAAAGAAGTCTTGCTGACAGACTTCTGACAAAAGAGCCAGCCATTAAGAACTTGACAGAGTGCCGGTCCACTATGCCACACAAGGGCTTGCCATGAGTTGTGGGTCTATTCATGGCCATATTGTATTCATGGCCCACCCAGAGTTCACTCTCCAATCTTTTGGCCCTGCCGGGTAGAGAATTAGACTAGGCCTCTGAGTAGACATCAAATCCTCCCGGGAGAGATAGTATCAGAGAAGGGGCATCAGGTCTCAAGAGCCAAGCACAGTGTCTGGCCCAGAACTCCATCAATTGGGGATAAGCAAAAACCAACAGATGCACACAACTGTGCAAATGTTAGGCCAGGCTCCATCCCTCCTGTCTCCCCCTGCTCCTCCTCCACCCCAGCCCCATCCATCCCACTGCCATCACCTTGGCTCTGGTTGTTACGCTCCATGATGCTCCGCAGGATGATGACAAGATGCTGGGCTCTGGCCTTCAGTCTGAGAATCAGCTTCTCCCAAAACCGTTGGTCGCTGGCCTGGGCCCAAGGGGCCCGGGGCTCTGCCCACCTACCCTCCTTGCAGCACCATAAGAAAGGCTGTTCACCCAAGTAGCCTGAGATCTCATAAGGGCCTTGTCCAGGGCCGGGCTGGGAAAGAGCCAGGAAGTCATAGCGAAGAGAATGGGGTGCTGAGGGAAAGAGAAATGGAGAAGGGTTATCTCTCACCTAGCACTCGCCTGGGAGATGGCTGTGTCAGCTCCCCAGGGTGATTTTTCCAGACCACCAAAGGGGAGCGGGGTAGGGAAATGGGAAGTAGGCAATGGAAAGGGAGACTCTTGTCTCCCTGCAGGATCTCATCCGGGTTCAGCAATGGCTTTCAGTGTCTACATCCAACTCCAGTACTTCCCTACGGCTCCCACCCACCACTCCAACCACCTGAAGGGCTCTTGGCCTGATGTCCCTCACCGTCTGAAATACAACATAGTGCAACTGACCATGGAGATGATTCATCATCCTCCTGACCGTGACTGCACAATTCCATGGTGTGGTATGTGAACTATATGTCAATGAAATGATTAGAAATCACAACATATTCAAAAGTGAACACATCCCCCCCTTTCCCCACCATGCAGCAGCCTGGCCCTCCTATCCCCCGACTGTGGGGACCACCATCAGATCCAGCCAGTCTCGGCAGCAGCACAGCACCCTGGTGGGAGAAAGGGTAGTGGCGCCATAGCTGCCTCCGGGTCCAGCACCGTGGAGCCTCTCAGAGGACACCAGACAGACAGGCTCCCAGACAAGGGTCAGCTGTTTGCCACACACATGTGAGGAGCGGGGAGAAAGTGCCAGGCTATCCTAATACTCGTGATGCCGTGACCGTGACCTGTGAGCTTGGTGGAGGAACTCACCCTCCGAATTCTTGGCAAGACCCAGCTGCGCTCTCTCATCTCTGGTGCATCAAGCTTCCCTACTGATGAGGTGGTGGGATTCTGAGTTGGGGTTAGAGTCAGGATGCCCCCACCCCCAGCAAACAGAAGGTGCCTGAGGCCAAAATATGCACTTGCTAAAGAGGGGCTTGGTGGGAGCAGCCTGGTCACAGCAGAAGTCCACCCGTTAGCCTGAAAAGCAACCATGAATTTTCTCCAAACTCACTGCCTTTGAGTCAATGCTGACTCATGGTGATTCTCTAGGACAGGGTAGAACTGCCCCTATGGATTTGTGAAACTGTAACTCTTTATGGGAGTAGAAAGCCTCCTCTTTTTCCCATGAGTTTTACCTAGGTCGAGAGAATTCCACGGATGGATGGCCAAATTAAGACCTCATGATTCTAGAGGGTCTCATATACCTCATATGTTTACAACATGAATATTTAATGCCTACATGTTCTTCCACCCCTTCCTATCTCTGTTCACACAAATATGTTGGAAGTACTTATCTATGTCCAGCGGGGATCCCAGATGACTAACTTATCTGTCTTGACACTTCCATCCAACCCATCTGTTCTCCATTTCCATGGTGGAACAGAATATAAACAACCAGCTAGTGTGTTTTCCAGGGGTAATTGATCCCAGACTGCTGCCTTTTTCACCATCCCCCCGATGAGAATGTCACAAGATCTTAGCCATTTTTCACTTCCTGGCCATTCCTCTCTACTACTCCCCTGAAACCAACCCAGTTCGGGCCACAGAATGGTTTGCTGTGATCACAGCCAGGGCCTTTGGAGCCGGTCTCCCAGCCTCCAGTCTTAAGCATTTTAAGCCAGTCCTCTTTAAAATAATCAAAGTGGTCTATCTTGAAGCACCTATCTGATTGCATTCCAGTCTGTTCCACCCTCAAGGATTCCCTTTTGTCCTCAGGATGACTTCCAAGTTCCAGGACAGGCTAACCAAGACCTCCACCCTGAGCTCCCACCACGCTTGCCTACAGGTGGCGCTCTGGGAACCGGAAGGCTTGGGTCTCTGGTCTTGGTATTACCCATTGGCCCAGCCTTCCAGAGACTGCTCCCCCTGCCTGCATTCCGCTCCACACACCAGCTCCCCCAAACCCTTGGGCCTCCCCTCAAACCATCTCTATCTTGCTGCTGTACTCCTGTCAGCCTCCTCTGAAGTAATCTGGCGCTTACTTCAGAAATGTGAGGACTAATTCATCTCTCTCTCTCTCTCTCTCTCTCTCTCTCTCTCTCTCTCTCTTTCTCTCTCTCTCTCTCGTTTCCCAGTTTCCCACCTTTTCCTGGACCTTTCAGACTCAGCCATCCTTTTTCATGTGTAATCCCTCCTGCCCACCTTTGCTCCCTGGCTACTCCCTATATCCAATAGGTTAGTTAGCTCCGCTGGGAAGTGGAAGGGTGGAGGCTCAAGGCTACCCAAAGGAGCCTAAGAAGCAAGGTCTGCTGATCTACTTCCCCAGACGCAGCCACTGAAAACCCTGTGGAGCCTATTTCTATTCTGACTGATGAGGGATCGCAGGTTTACTGAGCATCCATCAGGGAGGATTTCTCATTGGCATTATGGAAAAATGGAAAAAAAGTTCTGCTAGGTGGAGCTTTCCTAGTACTCATCCCCACCCACCCACCCCCATGTGAGCATCCAGCAACTCACTCTGAGTTAGTGCATCTAGTGGTGTCACCTCGGAAGGTTCTCTCTGGTCACAGTGAATTAAACAAAAAAACAGTTTCACTCAGACCTTGTTTTGTGTGAGGGGCAATTTAAGAGAACAGTGTGTGGCCGTGAAATTTTGTTTCCCACTGGGGAAAAATGCTGCAGAAACTGTTGTGATGTTGAACACAGCTTACAAGCAGAGGGATATGGGGAAAAACTCAAGTGTATGAGTGGTTTTCTCACTTCAAAAAAAGGCGAAATGTTGATCCATGACAAACCTTGTTCTGGACATCCGTCAACTTCCCAAAGGGATGAAAATATTGAGACTTGTAGTGCATTTGGAGTTTGTTCCACCAGGTCAGACTGTTAAGCAAGCTTTCTATTTAGAGGTTCTGAAAAGATGCTTAACAGAGGTGACACGAAAGGCCTGATTTGTGGCAGATGGGGGGCTGGTTTTGCCAACACGACAATGTACCTGCTCACGTGGCCTTCTCAGTGCACCATTTTGGGGCAAAAACCCAGCATGCCTCTTTCGCCAGATGCATCTTACTTACATGACCTAATTTTTGTCTTTGTTTGTTTGTTTCTGGGAATGAAGAGGGACGTGAAAGGACAGCAATTTGACGACATATAAGAGGTGAAGAAAAAACAACAACACAAGGGAGGTGCTACATCAACCATCCAAACAGATGTGTTTGAAAAAGTGTTTCCAAGAATGGAATCTCAGATTTAACAAATGCATTCAGTGTAATAATGGAGAGTACTTTGAAGGTGATACGGTTGTTTTGTAAAAATAAATAAATAATTAGATACCGTATATATTCATGTATAAGCTGAGGTTTTCAGCACATTTTTAATGCAGTTTTTGTAGTAAAATTAGGTGCCTGCTGATAGTTGGGTCGGCTTATACTGAAGCATACTCAGTACATAGCTTTGAAAAAGAAAATTCCGTGGGGAGGGCAGAGTGGGGAGGGAGGGGGAAGGAAAAAAAGGAAACCGAGCTAATTCCAGGAACCCAAGTGGAAGGCAAATTTAGAGAATGACCAGGGCAACGAATGTATAAGGGTGCTTTACTCAATTGATGTATGTATGGATTGTGATAAGAGTTGTATGAGCTGCCCCTCCCCCGAAAAGAATTTGTTCCAAAGGACGACATTGACTCTGCAGCTCCGGGAGATGAACATATCTGATCAGAGCACACGGGAGAAGATGAAGGGGCAGGAGGAGAGAGTGGAGCACAGCCTGGCCCACCAGGCCGTGATGATGATGTTCCTGAGTAGAGCAGCCAGTCCACAGAGAGAACAACATGGCTGGCCCTACTATGAGAAATGATGCCAATCAGTGACTAAGGGCGATACAGGGGACAGCACCGGAGACACAGTGTGGGAATTGTACCTGACCTGATCCCACCACACCGAGGCAAATCACTGGGGGAGTGCAGCGGAACAGCAAGGGAATGGAGTGGCAAGGTCCCCAGGGAATGCTGAAAGTGGACTTTGGGGCCAGGGCGTGGTGCCCCAACAGACTTGCCTGGAAAACGCTCCTAAGGGCCAGCAAACGATCCCTAAACTAACTACAAGCTTTTCTCTTGTGAACTGTTTTGTTCTGTTCTTTGTCAGTGGTTTGTTTTTGTTGTTTTGTTGTCTGGTTGTATACTGTTGCTTTGTTTTCCTCTGTCTTGTTTTCATGCATGTTAGTGTCTCCACAGGTCTGTCTGAATAGGACAGGCTGGATGAACTATCTGGAGGAAAAACAACGGGACTGACAGTTCCGGGGGGACTTGGGGTGTGGGGGGTAGGGGGGGTAAGGAAGTGGTGTTAACAAACCCAGGGACAAGGGAAAAACATGGGACCCCAAATGGTAGAGAAGGGGGAGTGGCAGGCCTGGTGGGACATGATCAAGGGTAAGGTTGCTTAGAGAAGAGGTATACTCTAGCCCAGGTGGGGACGGAGCATGGTAGTAGGGCAGGAGGAAAGTCAAGGGAGATGGGGGAAAGAGCTAGGAGTCAAAGGGCATTCATGGAGGTCTAGACAAAGACATGTACATGCAAATATATATAGGAGGATGGGGAAATAGATCTATGTGTCTATATTTATAGGTTAAGTATTAAGGTGGCGGAAGGACCTTGGGCCTCTACTCAAACACTCCCTCAATGCATGAATACCTTCTTTTATTAAATTGGAACTCTATGATGCTCACTCTCCCGACACAACGGCTGGAGCCAAAGTGGGTGAAAAAAAAAAGAGTTGTATGAGCCCCAATAAAATTAAGTAAATAAAAATTTAGAAAAAGAAAATTCCGTTTTTTTCCGGGTACCCCCTTTTACAACCTGTTAGCTTCTTTAGCAAGCCCTTTCAGCAGGCATGTGGTCTGTGGGTTCTGTGCAGCCATTTCAATGGATGTTAGAACCTGGAGAGGTACAGTAGAGAACACTAAGATCTCACTCCAGATGCCTCAGGTGACCCTTACAAGGTTCTAAGTTCTGAGCCTTACTGTCCTGAGTATGACGAAATAACACACTTCTCTTGGAGTATCAGAGCTAACACGGAATTAACACCAGCCAAGTATTCTCAGACAAAGATAACGGCAATGATCCTCTTTAGACGCAGCCCTTCCTTCAACTCGCCCTCTCTTCCCAGACATGTTCTAGAATAAATCGCCTCCCCACTTTCTTAGTGTCTCTTTTTTTTTTTTTCCTGCCACCAACAGCCGGCTGTCTCTGCCCATCTGCAGCTCACAATTCAATGACAGGAGCCACACCCCCACTCACTTTTCATTTTAAAATATTTCAATTGATTGACTTATTAAGGGAAAAAAAGCCATTCAACTGTCTCAGGGTTGTACCCTGTTCCCCCGAAAGTAAGACATCCCCAGAAAATAAGCCCTACCTACAGTTTTGCCCTTCACTGAAATATGGCACCCCCCAAAATAAGACCTCCCGAAAATAAGCCCCCCGAAGCTACTGTAACTCTGGATTTTAGATTGTTGCAGGCGGGCGCCACCACACAGCTCACTGTTGGCTGCAGCAGACAGGAAGTGCGAGGTCTCTTTTAATAAACCAATAAATGCATACAGCATGCTTCTTGATGGAAAAATAAGAGATCCCCTGAAAATAAGACCTAGTACATCTTTGGGAGCAAAAAATTAATATAAGACACTGTCTTATTTTCAGGGAGACAGGGTGTCACCAAGAATGAGCCGCAGTTCCCTGAGATGACCACTGCTGTCAGCTTGGTGTGCAGCCTTCCCAGTTATCTGAAACCAGATGTGGTGGCACAGGCTGCGCTGGTGGGCGGCGTGACTTACCTAGTTTTTCTGGGCTGTAGGACTCTGACTGCCCATCGGTTGGGGTATGCTTAGGGAGTTTGTTGGCGACAAAAAGCCTAAGGTGAGATGAGGTAACTGTGAATCCGATCACCATGCCATGAAGACATTTTTGGGGCTGGACGGTCATAGTGTGGGGTGTCTTTGGATTCATGCGGCAGCTCTGGGTGTGTGCTGGATGCCATTACAATAGTCAGAACCTCTCCCCCCCAATGCCCCCATGGCCCCTGCCCCTACATTAGACCTCTGCCCATGGTCAACCAGGAGTCCTAAAAACGTTGTTAATGACAAAGTGCGACCTTCTCCTCTGTGATGGGGAACACAGGACAGGTCTGACGGAGCTGCCATCAGTCAGCACAGCGGCAAGGAACTGCCTGGGCCTGGGCTAACTTCACCCATCCCGCGCCTTGAGAGTCTCTCTCTTTCTCGCTGCCCTTCCACTTTACCAAGTCTGATGTCCTTCTCTAAGGGCTGGTCTCTACTGACAACATGTCCTGGGCCTAGGCAGTCACCGGCAATAGGAACGTGCAGCTCTTCTGCTAGGCCGTGACGCGAACGCTGACAGGACAGACCACCCTGAATGGCAATACTGACTGCTCTCTACCCGGTGCTTGCGGTGACGCAGCAATAGCTGCAAGACTGCTTTTCATGATGCAGGTACTGAAGTAAGCAACAAGGCATCGATTAAACCACTGCATTTAGATAAGAGTTCAAATATATCTTTAAAAATACCGATTTAAATCCGGCTAGACCAGAGGAGGTACACTGGTACAGATAGGAACTGGAGACAGGGAATGCAGGGTGAATGATCCCTTCAGGACCCGTGGTGAGAGTGGCGACACTGGGAGGGTGGGGTGGAAAGGGGGAACCGATTACAAGGATCTACATATAGTCTCTTCCCTGTTGGATGGACAACAGGAAAGTGGATGAAGGGAAATATTGGACAGTGCAAGATATGACAAAATAATAATTTATAAATTATCAAGGGTTCTTGAGGGAAGGGGGAGCAGGAAGGGAGGGGGTAAATATGAGGAGCTGATCCCAGGGGCTCAAGTGGAGAGCAAATGTTTTGAGAATGATGAGGGCAATGAATGTACAAATGTGCTTTACACAATTGATGTCTGTATGGATTGTGATAAGAGTTGTATGAGCTCCTCATAAAACAATTAAAATACTGATTTAAGTGGGATCCACGTTCCAGATTTGTCAGTTTGAGCTTTCTGGTAATGCAAATGTTTAGAAATAACTTAATTGCTGAAGATGTCACTGTAAATGTTACTTCTAACCGGAACCCTGCAGGGAGCAGCTGCCCTTTACGTATTGATGGCAAATGCTTGTGAACGGGATTAAAGGTTGTTCAAATAATAAAACTAATAAAGTGAATATCGTGACTGACCATTTTTTAAAGCAAAATTTTAAAACCAATTTCACCATTGTGTAACTTTTTCACTTAATAAGTTGTTGATGTGTGTGTATCTATATATGCGTGTGTGCATATATTTATGTATGATCTATATATATGTGTATAGGAGACTCGGTGGCCTACTAACCACATGTCAGCAGTTTGAAATCACCAATAGCTCCATGGTGGAAAGTCGGGGCTGTGTACGCCTATAAACAGTGACAATCTCAGACACTCACAGGGACAGTTCTGCTCTGTCCTGCAGGCCAGCTATGAATCTGCATGGCCTGGATGGCAGGGAGTTTGCTGTTGGTTTTATTTCCTCCAAATCTTCCTTTCCGCTTTCCCTCAGTCTGGAAAGTCTCCACCCTTCTCTGATCAGGCCTCTAAACCAGCTTCGGGCTAGATTCTCTTGTTTCCCTCCATGGCAACTCTGAGATTCATCTCAGCCTCCCCGAATGGCTCCATTCTCAGCCCTACTCTGCTCATTCAAGAAAGATTCCCTGGAGAAACCCATCCATCTGGACACTTCTGCCCTACTCCCCTCTCCCATTTTCCTAGCAGTTCCGAGCTCTCTCCCACAAGCAATCTTCAGTTCCCCTCATGGGACTGTCCTGCCTGACCACCTCCGCCCACTGCCTTCAAAACAATGCCAGCTTCTGGGCTCATATGGTACACAGGAAGCTGCCGGAAAACTTGGAGTCAGAAGAGACCCACAGGGACCTTCCTTTACTCCAGCAGGGTGGATTAAGGAGACAACATCACTCTCCACCCCCCACCCCCCCAGTGAACTTTATTGAGAAATCATGCAAATTCGCTTTGGTCCTTCTATATAACTTTTCCTTGTCCTCTATAATGCGGAAAAATAAGATCTACCATATGGGTCTGGGGAAGTCTCCCTTACCTCCTGTGATTAAATGCCCGGAAATCAGTGGCAGACAACCAACAGGCTCTGGCTCAGCATGTTACCCCTCCTCCCCAAGACCCCAGCTGCTAACCTAGAGGTTGTGCTTCAAACCCACTCAGAGGCACAGCTAAAGAAAGGCCTGGAGATCGGTTTGCATTGAAATGATGACCATGGAAGCCCTGGAGAGCTGTTCCACTCTAACCCAGGAGGGGCTGTATGGTCAGGAACAACACCCCAAATCTAGCCAGTTTTTCAGATCTGCTTGGGGGGGTCCCAGGAACTCCCCCCCCCATCTCTGGCTGCTCCATTAGGGGTGCTCTTCCTGACGCTGGTTGTCTCCCCAGACAGGGCTTTTCTTCTCCAGAGGCAGCAGTCACACCTGTGTGTGAAGCTCCAAGAGTCTCACACATCCTGCTACAATAGTATCTAGAATATTGTAACAATAGTATCTAGAATGATGCAACAATAGTATCTAGAATGATGTAACGCAGGAACTTCAGTCATTTTCTTTGACCAGAAGACTTGTTAGGGGCCTCCAGGGAGGCACTTCCAACAACAGAACAAAACACCTTGGCGCTGTCCTCACCACCCTCACCCAGCCACTGTGTCAATCCCTCCCAACCAGGGCCATCCCCGTGTTCAATGTCCCTCTCCCTTTCCAGGCTGGACACCTTTTCAGATGGCCTCTCCACACCCCCAAGGCCAGGTACAAAGCAGCTGACCTGCAAGTAGGACGTGGCAAAACTTCCTTTTTTTTCTATAAAACCGGCTTTTTCTGTTATCTCCCGCCACACTATAGGACTGTGAGGGTGTCGCTTCTCAAGTTTGGGTGACTCGAGACCACCTTGGCCTTTCAGAGGCCCATGGGAGGCCTCCCACGGGTACTTCGAATGACAATAGATTTTTATGCTATCCCTAACTCTGGGACTAATTGAAGGCCTTCCGTTTCAAGCGCAGGAGTCAGGGAGGAAGCTGGGGTGACCTAGTTGAGGAAGGAAAGGGGTCTCCCAAGAAACCCCACTCCTGGGTCCTTCCACCTCGCCAGGCCTCTTGGGCTCCAGGAAACTGTGTCACACAAAGTGGGGGGGGGGGTCCCCTGAAGGCCAGTTTGGATTT
This sequence comes from Tenrec ecaudatus, assembly GCF_050624435.1. Taxonomy (NCBI): domain Eukaryota; kingdom Metazoa; phylum Chordata; class Mammalia; order Afrosoricida; family Tenrecidae; genus Tenrec; species Tenrec ecaudatus. Next base: position 160,186,578 of record NC_134536.1, read on the forward strand.
CCTAAGGCGGGTGAGTCAGATTCAGAAGGGGCCCTACTCAAGGTAACCCGCCCTTCGACTCCTAGCCCGTGGGTGGCACCGTTAGGGCGCTCAGCGGGAGTGGGGGGCCCAGGGCCCTGGTTTCCAGGGGAGGCAGCGTGGGCAGGCAGCAAGCGGGGCTGGAAAGGAGGCAGGCGGGCGGCCGCACTCACTGTCCAGGCTTCCGGAAGGGACCGTCCCCAGCGAGGCCAGCAGCAGGACCAGGGGCAGCGGGAGCGCGGGGCGGGGCGCGTGCTGCCGGCCGGAGCCCCAGGCGCAGTTCTGGAGCCCCGCAGACATCGCCAACATTGCGCAGCTCCGGCCCGGGGCGGGGCGGGGAGGCGGGGTGAGCCGGGAGGCTCCCATTGGGCCGCAGCTGCCGCGGGGAGGCGGGACTGTGCATTTTCCTGGGATCCCATTGGACGAAATCTAGTCCCCGGACAGGAACGGCCTCCTCCCTCCCTTGACATTTGGGCTCGCTGGTGACCTTGGGGCTAAAGGATTCCTTCTTGGCCCTTGTGGGCGTATGAGTGTTTGATTTTTTTAATTTTTTATTTGAGTGTTTTAATATTGCTTAAAAAATAAAAATCGGATTCTCCACGAAGGTGGTTTCCCGGGGGGATGTGCTGACCCCAGCGGTTGCCCCAAAAGTTGCCCCCAAACTGGGAAATTCGACTGCATAATTTGTGGCTGTGGAGGACTGAGTTCGCGCTCCCCAAATAAATAAGTAAGTAAGTAATTAAATAAAAATTGGATTCTCTTCCATTTTCAACCACAGGATCTTTCAATTATGTATCCATTTTATGATTTATCTAAATTTATCTAAATCTTACGTTCGCGCTCCCCAAATAAATAAGTAAGTAAATAATTAAAAATTGCATTCTCTAACTTCCATTTTCAACCACAGGATCTTTTAATTAGGTATCCATTTTATGATTTATCTAAATTTATCTAAATTTTGCGTTCGTGCTCCCCAAATAAATAAGTAAGTAAGTAAGTAAATAAATATAAATTGGATTCTCTAACTTCCATTTTCAACCACAGGATCTTTTATGTATCCATTTTATGATTTATCTAAATTTTAAAGTACACAAGGAGAAACGTACTTTTTGTGCCGGTGAACAATCCAATATATAAAAAACAATCCAAATATATAAAAGATACGTTAACAAAAGGGCCCCCCAGCCGTGTCCAGAGCCCACTGTGTTCTTCCAAATCACAGGATTCTCAAACCTGCACATGCATTAGTGTCTGTCTGCTCCCTGGGCTCTTACAAGGCTAGCTGTCTACAATTCAGACACCTGGCCACACATCCAGGTTGACCTCGTCATGGTTAATGACTGCAGGATGTGTCCTGCTGTGCCCAGCCTCTCCATTCTCCGTCAATGTTTGAGTCATTTTCAACTCGACATTTCAGGTGGGTTCAGAGCAGAAGGTTTTTGGTTCAAATCTGCCCAAGCCCTCTGGAAAGCAAAGCCTGGCGATGAACTGCCAAAAAAATCCGCAGGAGAAATCCTTAGGAGCACAGCTCTGCCACCAGTCGTTCAGAATCAAGCCCCTTTCTTTCCTCTGGGACGTTTGATCAACTGAAAGGGAGGTAGATAGGTTTCTAAATAGAGTGTGTATTTGTGTAAATGATTCCTATCCTTCAAAAGAATAACAGGGCAACATAATTGACAAGAATATTAAAACACCCACTCTGAGGGTGGACCCCCCCTTTTTTTTTTGAGCCCAACCTTTAAGGAAGAGAGATAAACATTTTAAAAGACACTGGAAAAAAACACAAGGTTATATTTTCTTAAACACAGTCACACATACAGAGCAGTCACAGAGCTTGAGAATTCCATTGTATTCCTCTTCACTTGACTACCCCTTATTGATGGATTTTGGGGTGTTTCACTTGTTTGCCTTTACAATGTTGCAGATGCTGCTTTCTTTTTTTTTTTTTTTACATTTTATTAAGGGCTCATACAACTCTTATCACAATCCATATATATACATACATCAATTGTATAAAGCACATCCATACATTCTTTGCCCTAATCATTTTCAAAGCATTTGCTCTCCACTTAAGCCCTTTTCATCAGGTCCTCTTTTTTTTCCCCTTCCCTCCCTGCTCCCCCCTCCCTCACGAACCCTTGATAATTTTTTTTCTTTTATTTATTTTTTTAAAATTAATTTTAACAATTTATTGGGGCTCATACAATTCTTTTCACAGTTCATGCATATACATACATCAATTGTATAAAGCACATCTGTACAGTCTTTGCCCTAATCATTTTTTTCTCTTTTCTTCTTTTACATTTTATTAGGGACTCATACAACTCTTACCACAATCCATACATATACATACATCAATTGTATAAAGCACATCCATACATTCCCTGCCCCAATCATTCTCAAGGCATTTGCTCTCCACTTAAGCCCCTTGCATCAGGTCCTCTTTTTTTTCCCCTCCTCCCTCCCCATTCCCCCCTCCCTCATATGCCCTTGGTAATTTATACATCGTTGTTTTGTCATATCTTGCCCTATCCGGAGTCTCCCTTCCCCCCCTTCTCTGCTGTCCCTCTCCCAGGGAAGAGGTCACATGTGGATCCTTGTAATCAGTTCCCCCTTTCCAACCCACTCACCCTCCACTCTCCCAGCATCGTCCCTCACACCCTTGGTCCTGAAGGTATCATCCACCCTGGATTCCCTGTACCTCCAACCCTCGTATGCACCAGTGTACAGCCTCTGTCCTATCCAGCCCTGCAAGGTAGAATTCGGATCATGGTAGTTGGGGGGAGGAAGCATCCAGGATCCGGGGGAAAGCTGTGTTCTTCATCGATACTACCTCACACCCTAATTAACCCATCACCTCTCCTAAACCCCTCTATGAGGGGATCTCCATTGGTCGACACTTGGGCCTTGGGTCTCCACTCTGCACTTCCCCCTTCATTTAATATGATATATATATACATATATATACATACATATATACATATACACATATATACACATACATACACACACTTATATCTTTTTTTTTTTTGCATGATGCCTTATACCTGGTCCCTTGGGCACCTCGTGATCGCACTGGCCGGTGTGCTTCTTCCATGTGGGCTTATTTGCTTCTGAGCTAGATAGCCGCTTGTTCACCTTCAAGCCTAGCAAAGAAGTTTTTAAGAATCTCTGGAGGGCCAAACTGACAGATGATTCGCACCTTCTGGAGACTAAGGCCTCAAGTCAGGAGACCCAGGCTCCAGTAACCCCACAGTAGTTGTCTTTGTAAGCAGGAAGGAGGGTCAAGTACTTAACCTCTCTGTGAGGCCCAGGAGCAGGAATTCCAGGCTCCTCTGGAAACCCAACTTGAGAAGATGCCTGTGATGGTTGTGTAAAGAAAGGCCTCCCACACCCACCTCACCATCAATTTGGATCACTTGTTGTTCCCTTGTCCCTGGGTTTGTTAACACCACTTCTTTCCCCCCCACCTCAGCCTATCCCATGCCTCCCCCCAACTGTCCATCCTGTTGTTTCCTCCTCCAGATTGTTCATCCAGTCTATCTTATTTACACAGACCTGCAGAGATAATAACATGCACAAAAACAAGACAGAGCAAAACCAAGCAACAATGTACAACAAAACAACAACAACAAACCAATGACAAAGAACAAAACAAAACACAACAAGAAAGAAAAGCTTGTAGTTAGTTCAAGGATCATTTGTTGGAGTGTTTTCCAGTCCAGTCTGTTGGGGCACCAAGCCCTGGCCCTAAAGTTCACCTTTAACATTCCCTGGGGACTTTGCCACTCCATTCCCTTGCTGTTTCGCTGCACTCCCCCAGTGCTTTGCCTTGGTGTGGCAGGATCAGATCAGGCGCAATTCCCACACTGTGTCTCTGGTGCTGTCCCCCGCAGGGCCATGGGTCAGTGAGGGGCGTCATGTCTCATAGAGGGGCTGGCCATGTGGTCCTCTCTGTGGACTGGCTGCTCTAATTGGGGTCATCGTCCTCAAGGCCTGGTGGGCCAGGATGTGCTCCACTCTCTCCTCCTCTCCATTCATGTGCTCCAGAGTGCTCTGATCAGATATGTCCCTCTCGGGGAGCTGCAGATTCAGTGCCGGCCACTGAAAAAAATTCTTCTGGGGGAGGGGCAGGTGTCCACTTAGTAGTTGGTACTGGGGCCAGCCCCCTAGAGAGATTTAAGATATCATTTATGCACAAAATTGTTCCCAAATATGTATATCTACACATTTTTTAATCATTTAAACATAACACTGCACACTAGGAGATAGGAATGCAAAATGGAATATTTCTAGGAAGGGCAACTAGGTAACATCTGTCCTGATTGAAACAGAAATCTCACCAACAGTTCTAGGAATGTGTCCCAAATCAAATTCGTCTACCTACAAAGTGTGTGTATTAAAATTCCTTATGTCAGCATTGTTTATAAAAGAAAAAAATCAATGAGCAAACTAGAAATATCCCAAATACTTATTCGTAGAGGACTGGTCAGAGAGTATTGCATGTCTATGTAATGGACTATTGTGAAGATGAACAAGAAGACATCTATAAATCTTATTTTTTTTTACATCTATAGTTCTTGATGTAGCTTCATTCCCTTGTTTAAAATATGATAAACTATTAAGAGTAAAAAAAAAACAAAAAGGAGCAGAAAAACCTGTAATCTACCAAAAATATGTGTGAAGAGAGGAAAATAATATATACTTCACATTGATGCTTTTTTCCATAATGCCTAAAAGTAATTGATTTTGGAAAATAAGCAAAAAACCAGTATCAATGGGTAGCGGTGGTTACAACAAGGGTGCAAACCTAACAATGGTGAGGATGTTGTGGGACTAACCAGTGATTCACTAACCTGACATCTGTCACAAGTAGGAGAGGTGTTAAAGAGAGAGACAGAGAGAGATTTTATATTTTGGATCCTTTCAAATTTGAACCAAGTCAAAGCATGGAAGATCTTCCAAGTGAGACAAATAAACTTCAAAATGAAAGAACCTGAAAACACACACACACACACACACACACACACACACACACACCTAGCCCCATTGGTGTCAAGTCAGTTCTCACTCCTGGGGACTTCCCAGTTGGAGGGTGGAGCTGAAAGCCATGGCATTCCCTAAATAATGATGACAGATGCAGATCACCAGGAAGGCAGAGCTCAGCCTTTCTGCCAAGGCTCCACTGGGTGGATTCCAAACCGCCCCCATGCGCTCACTCAGGGACGTGATGGAATTGTCTAAAAGTGATGTCATTTTGAGAAATAAAGACTCACGACTAACTGACTCGGTGTGCTGCTTTCATGTTTCCATTTGGTCACATCAGGAGCCCCGGGGGCCTCGCGGTGGACCTACTGGGCTGCTAACTGCAAGGTCAGCAGTTTAAACCCACCAGCCTCTCCTGAGGGTAGACCAGGCTGCTGGCTGCTCCCTGCTGGATTGACAGCCTTGGCAGCCCTGGGGAGCAGTTGGAGTCTACCCTGCAGGGCCACTGAGAGTCAGCATCCAGGGCAGTGGGTTATGCTCTCTCTGTTCCTTCCTGCCGGCCCTCATCACGTGGTCAGACGAAGGCCTATGAATGAACACAGGAAGCTCCTTTGAGAAGGCCACATCGCCAAATCCTCAACTCAGTGGAACAGCCCCCTCCCTGGTGAGTAGACAGCACGCTTGTGGTTTGGTGAGCTCGCGTGCCCTCTAGTGGCGGTGTGGAGGTAAGACACAAACACACACTGCCTTCCAGGAGATTCCTGCTCATCTGAGACAGTAACTCTTTAGGGGCGGAATAATCCCTGTCATTCTCCTGCAGACTCTCTGGTGGCTTTGAACTGCTGGCCTTGGGGTGAGCAGCCCAAGGCATAACCACTCTGCCACCAGGGCTCCGCTCTGTGGAGGTTGAGGACGCATGCTTATTTTATTTTTTATGCTTAAAATTAAAAAAAATTGCAAGATATGACAAAATAACGAGGTATAAATTACCAAGGGCATATGAGGGAGGGGGGAAAAGGGAGGGAGGGGGAGAAAAAAAAAGAGGACCTGATGCAAGGGGCTTAAGTGGAGAGCAAATGCCTTGAGAATGATTGGGACAGGGAATGTATGGGTGTGCTTTATACAATTGATGTATGTATATGTATGGATTGTGGTAAGAGTTGTTGGAGTCCCTAATAAAATGTAAAAGAAGAAAAGAGAAAAAAATGATTAGGGCAAAGACTGTACAGATGTGCTTTATACAATTGATGTATGTATATGTATGAACTGTGAAAAGAATTGTATGAGCCCCAATAAATTGTTAAAAAAAAAATTAAAAAAAATTTTTATTGTGAATTAGGTGAATGGTTATCAAACAATTTGTCAGTGCTGCATTCAACAATGTACACCCATGTTGCTTCATCTCACACACTGCAATCCTTCAGTGTCCCTATCTCACCTCCTCTCTGGGTTTCCAGTTTCCCTTGTTTTGCATTTTTAATCATTTCAACGGGGACTCGTACAACTCTTATCACAACGACCCATCCATCCATCTATTGGGTCAACCGCATGTGTATGGTTGTTGCCATCATCGTTCTGAAAGCATTTGCTGTCTGCTTGAGCCCTTGCCGTCAGCTCCTCAGTTTCCTGTTTCCCTTTCTGCCCCTTTGCTGACCCTGGGAAGTGTGTGCTTGGTGCCCAAGGCTGCCTTTGAAATCTCAGATGGTTGCTTTTTAAAGAAGTGGTGGTTTCCGTTCAAACCAGAAGGGTGAATGCGAGTCCACATTCTCTCCCAGTCTGTGCAGAAGCTTCTAAGAAGGCCCTCTTCAGGGCAGTGGGTCGTGTAGCTGGCCACCCTCTAGCCCATGTGGTCCTTTAGTCCGTCTGGATGTTTCCAGGTGAGTCTTGACTTTAGCCACTCCTCTTTCCTGGGGATGTGGAGAGACTAAGAGTTGCCCCTTGTAAACGGTTGCCTAGTAGCTTTTAAGAGCCCTGCTGCTCTTCCCTAAGGTAATGTGTAGAACCCTTCCCTTTGTTAAGAGCCTTTTCTTTGTGAAGAACTGATGCCAGCTAACTCCAGTCTTCCAGGGGTGCACTTCTGAGAAAAGACGATGACGTTTCAGTGATTCTCCTCTCAGGAGCCCAGGTGGCTCAATGGTGACATGTGGGGCTGTGAGCCCAGTGCTCACTCCGTCGGAGAAAAGGACAGACATTTCTTCCATTAAGAGAAGGTCATAGGAAATGCTTTAGCCGGCGGAGGTGCAGTTCTACTCTGTCCTGCATTGTAGCTACGATTCAGAATATACGTTATATACATGCTTTAATGTATATCAAAACATTACATTACAGTCAATGTATATGAAAACATTATAAAACCCTATACACATGGTAAAATATAATATACATTATATACATGTTTTCTACCCAAATGTTCCCTAAACAATTCCACTATGTTTTAATCCCATTTTTCCAACATACATTTTAAAGCCTTCTTCTATATTCAAAACCCACTGCCATTGAGCTAATTCTGACTCACATTCTATTGAACAGAGTAGAACTACTCCTTAGGGTTTCTTTGCTTTATAGAGATTTAAACTGTTTTAGAAATGTAAGTTCATGTGCTATTCAATGTAATGTTTTATGTATATTAAAAAGAGTTGTGCCAGCATCACCACATTAAAATTTAGATAATTATCTTCATTTTAAAAATATTTGAATCTTATTTTTTTGTTGTTCTTTATTTTATTGTTTTAATCGTTTTATTAGGGGCTCATACAACTCTTATCACAGTTCACACAGACATCAATTGTGTAAAGCACCATCTGTACATTCTTTGCCCTCATTATTCTCAAAACATTTACTCTCCACTTAAGCCCCTGGCATCAGCTCATTTTTCCCTTCCATCCCCCCTACACCCTCTGTCATGAACAACTGATAATTTATAAGTTATTATTTTGTCCTATCTTGCCCTGTCCGATGTCTCCCTTCACCCAATTTTCTGTTGTCTGTCCCCCAGGGAAGAGGTCACATATAGATCCCTGTAATCGGTTCCCCCTTTCCTATCCATCCTCCTTCTACCCTCCCAGTATCGCCACTGTCACCACTGGTCCTTAAGGGATCATCCTCCCTAGATTCTGTGTGTTTCAAATTCCTATCTGCACCAGTGTACAACTTCTGGTCTAGCTAGATTCATAAGGTAGAATTGTGATAATGATAGTGGGGGTAGGGGGTGCGGGGAGGAAGCATTTGGAAACTATAGGAAAGTTGTATTTTTCATCATTGCTACATCACATCCTGACTGGCTCATCTCCACGCCAAAACCCTTCTGTAAGGGGATCTCCAGTGGCCTACAAATGGGCTTTGGGTCCACTCTGCACTCCCCCGCCCCCATTCACTATGGTAAGATTTTTTGTTCTCATGATGCCAGATACCTGATCCCTTCGACACCTCGTGATCACACAGGCTGGGGTGCTTCTTCCCTGTGAGCTTTGTTGCTTCTGAGCTAGATGGCCTCTTGTTTACCTTCAAGCCTTTAAGACCCCAGGCGCTATATCTTTTAATCATCAGGCACCATCAGCTTTCTTTGTCACATTTTCTTATGCACATGCTTTTGATTTCATTAGAGTCTGTTGTCATGTCCCCTCTTTCATCCCTTATTCTTGCTATTGAAATGTGTTCCCTCCTTTCTTTGGTTAGGGTTGCCAGCGGTCTGTCGATTCTGTTTATCCTTTCAAAGAAACAACTTTCAGAAGCATTACGGTTTTTCCATATTTTTCTTATTTTCCCTCTCCTGAATCTCAGCCCTGATTTTTAGAATTTCTTTTTTTTTTTTTTTTACTATTATTAGGATTGTCCTGCTGACTCTGCTCTAGTTGTAAATTTTGTGCCAGCATATCAATCATGAGTCTCTCTTCCTTTCTCGGGTGTGCATGTATTGCTATGAACCTTCCTCTGATAACTGCCTTTGCTGCGTCCCATAAGTTTTGGTACATCGTGTGCTCATTCTCGTTGGTTTCTAGAAGTTTCTCTGATCTGAGCCTGTACCCCCTCCTTTTGCAGTAGAGAATTATTCATCCTCCAATTGTTTGGTCTTATTTTCTTTGTCTTCCTTTTGTTGATTTCCAGCCTTACGGCATAGTGGTCAGAGACAGAGAGATCTCTATGATATCAATGTACTTAAATTTATGTAGATTCACCATATGCCCCAGCATGTGATCTATCTTTGAATATGTGCCCTGTGGACTTGAGAAGAATGTGAATTAAGTGTACTTGGATGAAAAGCTCTGCAAATATCTATCAGGTCAAATTGTTGAATCGTAGTTTTTAAATCTCTAGCCTCCTTGTTGAGTTTCTTTCCCTGTGATCTATTTTTCTCAGAGAGTGGTGTATTGAAGTCACCCACTATAATTGTCGAGTCTGTGATTGCTTCTTTCATCTTTTGGAGAGTTTGATTGATGTATTCAGCGTATCCCACCTCTCTTATCTAGATAGACCTGCAGAGATAGTAATATGCACAAACAACAAGGCAGAGCAAAACAAAGCAACAAAACAAAACCGGAAAAGAAAAGCCTGTAAATAGTTCAAGGTCTGCTGATCTTTTATTTTAAAATAGGGAACATATTTTCCCAATGGTTCTATTGATATAAAATTGACAGGTCATACACTTCCATAGTTCATTCATTTCTAAAATGTTGCATATGCATCACAATTAGTTCTAGTGCTCACTTCCCCTCTCTTATTACATGCCCCCCAATTCCACCCAATTTAGATCCCCCCCCCATCTGGTCTGTTGATCCTTAGGAGTGTTTTCAGGTCGAGTCTGGTGGAGTGTCACGCCCTGGCCCCACAGTCTATTTTTGGTATTCCCTGAGGACTTCGTTGCTCTGTTTCCCTTGCTGTTCTGTTGCATGCCCTTAGTGTTTTGCCTCAGTGTGGTGGAATCAGATCGGGTGCAATTCCTGCACCGTGTCTAGTGTTGTCCCCCATAGGGTTATGGGTCAGTGAGAGACACCGTGTCTCCTAGTGGGGCTGGCCCTATGGTCTTCTCTGTGCTTTGGCTGCTCTGAGCAGGGGTATCGTCCACAAGACTTGGTGGGCCAGGATGTGTTCCACTCTGTCTTCCTCCCCCTTCATTTGCTCCTGTATGGTCTGATCTGACATGTCCCTCTCCCTGAGCTGTAGCTTCAGTGCTGTCCTCTAAAGTGAATTCTTCTGTGGGGAGGGGGGCTGCACACATAGTTGGGACAGGGGCCAGTGCCTCAGACCCCTCTATTGGTTCCTGCTTCATGCTGGTACGTTACATTCACGTCTTGGAGCACTGGGTTGAAGCCTGGTCCCTCTTTCCCTGTAACATTTACTTCCTGTTTGAATCCTTGGTATCAGCTCCTCTTTTTTCACTCCCTGAAAAGAAACTCTTTATTCATGGGAGATACACTTTAGTTTACATTTCAGTCCTATAGTTTGAAGTGTAAAACAGATAATTTTGGATTAAAGTGTAAGGATTATCTCAGGGCAAGGGTCTCAGGGATTTTGTTCTAGTCCCAAATTGTCCCGTATGTGTGGATTCTTTTTAGCATTTGAGCTCTGGTTCACATTTTCACCTCTCTTTTCATGTCATTTTATGGTTTTCACCTTTCGACCAGCACCCAGGATTGTGGTCCACATCAGCACGGCTGCTAGGGCCAGTTCTTCTGGTCTTCATGTGGACTGCGGGTGCAGTGGCCCCTGTCTGCTCAGAGGCTTTGATTTCTTCCTCTGTTCTGGACGGAGCGACACCATTAGTCGTATCTGAGCTAGCAACTCACAAGCTTTGGAGACCCCACACACTGCTCATCCAGTGAGCTCATAGCACATCCACTGTATCATTGTGTGATGCCAATCAATGAGCTGAGTTGACCCAAGGGATTGTGATCCTACCTGTCCCATCAGAATGAAAAGCCAGTCTCCTGCGCTGCTTGGTTCTGTCTAAGAAGCTGCAACTATAGGTCCACCTATGGGCAACAGGGGAACAGTTTCTTAGGCTGGTGGGGGTGACATTGGGACTCTACCCCTGGAGCTGCCCGAAGGTCCCAGTTACAGTGGGGGCTCTCAGGGGGATGTTCAGTGGGAAAGAGGAGGAAGTTGGTGCAGGAAGCGTTTTCAGAACCACTGGCTCGGTTACTGGGATTCAACCTTGCTCTCCTGAAGGCCCAGAACTCCTTTGAAATCCGGATGCTCTGGTTTCCAAATGCTTTGGAGTTGTCCTCATAGGGACCCTGTGGGATGGGGGACTTGGTTGCACTTTCTCACCTGTGTTTTATGCTGAATATAGCTTATTCTTTGTTTTGTTTTTTTAAATATAATGAAGAGAAGAGAGCTGTCTGGAACCGGCGCCCTCCAGGAAGTGGGCTAAGCACCTGGCGGTGGGGTGAGATCGGGCCAGACACCTAAGGGGCGGGGCCGGTTCCCCATCCAGGCCAGCATCTTCTGATCGCCCCACTTGTCTGGTTTCGTCCTGCTTTCTTCTCTCCTTTGCCCTCGTCTTTTCCTTTCTCTTCTCCTCTTTCCACTTTGAGAACACCTGCCTCCACCGCGCTGCTTTCCGGTGCTGCTCTGGGCTCCTTCCTGCTGCCATCCCAGGCAACACACAGGGGACCCCCGGGGGCCGCCGAGATGCTCCCAGGTGCTCCAGCGTGCAGGAGAGGGCAGCTTTAGGATGGCAATGTTACCAAGTTCACACGAGGAGTTCAGTGGGTCTTAGTATGTCCATAAAGTGTTGATCATCTGGGGCTCTGAAAGGCTGTGGACAAACCTGTAGAAGGTTTCATGGTGGAGGGAAGAGTATTTCAGAGGGGACAGAAACCCCTCAGTAGTTGCCTCCTGGTGGCATGGCGCAAGCCTGGGTAGGTGGGGGTTCAATATGACACAAGCCTGCTGATGGCCTCAGAGGGAATTGGAAGTGGAAGGGAGAATGCTGCCCCTCGCTGACCTTGCATGCTAGAGCAGGGGTTGGGTTAAAGTCAGCAGAGGGGAACCCTGTGCTTTGGGGCCTGGCAGCAGGCAGTCTCTCTGGAAGTTGTCCCAGATGAAAAAGAGGGTGAAGCCCAGCAGGTCCTTGGTGCTGCAGTAAAGCAGAGCAGTGAGAATCCTAAGGCCCCTAGGGGCCTGGGGTGGCCTTTGCTGTAGACTTGGGTGGTGACCTGAAGCTGCTTCTGCAATTCTCTATAAGGTGCCCAGATGTGCAGAACAAGTGGGAGATGGTTGTGTGAGGGGCACCTGTGGGATGCTGGAAATTGTGGTTTAAGCTACCTGGAGTCTCACCTAACTCCTCGGGCTGCTCTCACCTGCCCGTGGGTCTGACCTAGCGCCTCTGGATGCTCTCACCTGCCCGTGGGTCTGACCTAGCTCCTCTGGCTGCTCTCACCTGCCCGTGGGTCTGACCTAGCTCCTCTGGCTGCTCTCACCTGCCCGTGGGTCTGACCTAGCTCCTCTGGCTGCTCTCACCTGCCCGTGGGTCTGACCTAGCTCCTCTGGCTGCTCTCACCTGCCCGTGGGTCTGACCTAGCTCCTCTGGCTGCTCTCACCTGCCCGTGGGTCTGACCTAGCTCCTCTGGCTGCTCTCACCTGCCCGTGGGTCTGACCTAGCTCCTCTGGCTGCTCTCACCTGCCCGTGGGTCTGACCTAGCTCCTCTGGCTGCTCTCACCTGCCCGTGGGTCTGACCTAGCTCCTCTGGCTGCTCTCACCTGCCCGTGGGTCTGACCTAGCTCCTCTGGCTGCTCTCACCTGCCCGTGGGTCTGACCTAGCTCCTCTGGCTGCTCTCACCTGCCCGTGGGTCTGACCTAGCTCCTCTGGCTGCTCTCACCTGCCCGTGGGTCTGACCTAGCTCCTCTGGCTGCTCTCACCTGCCCGTGGGTCTGACCTAGCTCCTCTGGCTGCTCTCACCTGCCCGTGGGTCTCACCTAGCTCCTCTGGCTGCTCTCACCTGCCCGTGGGTCTCACCTAGCTCCTCTGGCTGCTCTCACCTGCCCGTGGGTCTCACCTAGCTCCTCTGGCTGCTCTCACCTGCCCGTGGGTCTCACCTAGCTCCTCTGGCTGCTCTCACCTGCCCGTGGGTCTGACCTAGCTCCTCTGGCTGCTCTCACCTGCCCGTGGGTCTGACCTAGCTCCTCGGGCTGCTCTCACCTGCCTGTGGGTCTCACCTAGCTCCTCTGGCTGCTCTCACCTGCCCGTGGGTCTCACCTAGCTCCTCTGGCTGCTCTCACCTGCCCGTGGGTCTCACCTAGCTCCTCTGGCTGCTGGTTCTCTTTAGCTTCCTGTCTCTAAAGGAAGCCGTCCTGGTCCCTGATTCGTGCCTAGGCCTCCTGTCAGAAAGTGCTGCCCACTGTCAAGGCCATCTTTTCAGGATGGGAATTTATTGTATGAGGTTGCTCTGCTCCAAATCCTCCTCCTCATCGTGAAGAAGTAATCCTACTGGAAGAGACTTTCAGGGTGAAGCGTAGGAGGGGAAGGGCGGAGAACGTACTCTCTTTCTCCGCACAGGAGCAGGAGAGCCCACCTTCTCTCCAAAGGAGAGGCTGTGTGGTTCGAGTCAGTGGCAGCTGAGCTCTTCCCCGGGGCCCGACCAGACCCCCTCCTCTGTGAGGAGGCAGAGAAGGCTCAGATGCTGGGTCTCTGTCAACCTGAGAAGGGGCCTCCTGCCCCTCTGAGCTTTCATTTGTGGGTCTTTGGTTCCTGTCTGTTCTGCTCTTAGGAAGGAAGCTCTGCTGCTCCTGCCCAGTGTTGGAGCTGGTGTGGACCCTGGTGGGGTAGGGGGGTGCATGGCCTTGCTCACTGCAAGGTTGGCAGTTTGAAAGCACCAGCCCCTCTGTGGGAGACAGACAGGGCTTTCTGCTCCAGTATGAGTGACAGTCTCAGAAACCCCCAGGGCACGTCTCCTCTCCTAGAGGGGCCTGGGATTCAGCTTCCACTGGAGGGCAATACTAGGGTGGAGCTTTTCCATATTGTGGCAACCTTGTGGGTCCGGGGCACCTATTCCCTGCATTTCCCCTGTGGTCCTGAAAAGAATGAACATTTACTGTCTCACCTTCTTGCTGTTCTGCGTCCGGGAGCTGACTCACTCCCAGAGTTCCAGTGACAGGGGAGACCTGCTGCCTGTGCTTCTGTGCTGACCCTCTGTGTAAGGTACTCCTTGGGACTCTGTCCATCCCTCTCTCCTACCCTCTGTATACAGAGGGCAGGCTTTGTACAGGTGCCTTGGTGGCTTTGTGGGGAAACACGGGGCAGCACCTCTCAGGGAGACAGAAGCACAGCTTTGGAAAGCGGGGTGCAGTTCCCTGTGTCCTACGGGGTCAGCGTGAGTTTCATTGGCCCGGACAAAAGGAGGTGGCCTTTAAAGGAAACATTTCTTGTTAAATATCTAATTCCTCCACTTGCTTTTTCGGTTAACATTCTACAGGAGAGACATCTATGTTCAGCCACATTGTTCCTTGTTTTCAGAGCTGGATTCTGTGTCCTGGTGGGAAAATACTTGGCTTTCTCTCTGCCCTCTCCACTTACCTTCAGGGGGGTTCCCTCGTGTTCTATCAGCAAACAGTTCACAGGGGAGCACCTGGAGCCCTTTCTCCTGGTTTCCCCTCAGGAGCCTCTCTAGGATACGCAGGGAGCAGTGGGATTCCTGGGGAACATGACCTCCTGAGCGTCCCTACCTGGTATCCAGGTGGTCTCTGAAGGGCGATATTAATTCACACTCCCTCACTTCTTTGATTACAAAGGCTTCGTTGTTTTTCACAGCTTCTGTGACGCTGTCCTGTCTGGTTGTCTGCTGTCCACACTGGATGCTTTTCCCAGCCTGCTTTTGGGCTCATCTTAGCTTTAGATGGTGGGGAGCAGGAGAGGGGGCCCCCTCTCCTGCTGCTCTTTCACTTTCTCTTCTTCCCCACTGCGGCCCTCTTTGCTCTAGTGGAATCCAGACTTAAATATCATCCGTCCACAAATGGCTACAGATTTTCACAATTTGAAAAGTGACTGGACCGTGGAGAAAGGATCACAAGGTGGGAATAAGTCTATGAAAACTCAGAAGGACTTGGAAGAAAATTAGCACTTGGCCCTGGGGAAAGCTCTGAAAGGAGGGAGGCCCTCTGGCTCAGTGGCTGCTGAAGGGCTGGCTGCCCAGTTGGGGTGTGGTTGAGATGGGGGAGGGAGCCTGTGGTTACATAAGGCTAAGCAACTTCCTGTTTTCTTGGCGGGCTCAGTGGCAGTGCTCTCAGACAGAGGGGACTGCAGCGTCCAGCGACCCTGTGCAGGTAAGTCTGGTGCCAGAGGCGGGAAGGGAAAGATGGTGATTCACATGTGCAGGAAGGGAGCCAAGCAGAGGGCTGGGCACTGCCTTGACCTTGGCAGGTCGTGGGGGAGGGGCAGATATCTCCAGGGAAGCCAGCCAGCTCAGCCCCCAGTGGAAGGGGCGCTGACCCCATCCCTGGCTGCCATCACTTGGGAGCTGCTCCAGAGAACCCCAACTTGGTGCTGTGTGATCAGACACTGGGTGTGAGGGGGCAGCTGCACACTGGAAGCCCCCAGGGTGTCCTCAGCCTTTTGCTGGGGCCTGCTGCCAGGAGAGGGGGCTCCACTGTGTCCCTGCTGCTCCCTCAGCACCTGTGCCCTCTAGCCCACTGGGCTACCTCTCCAAGAATGGGTTCTACTTCTGGGTAAATGCAGGGACAGCCAGGAGGATATATCTCCACTGTCCAACAAGTGACTCAAGCCCAAACCCCAAACCAGGGATTCTGATGTAGATTTTGGGCCTGACCTTGGCTTGACAATCCACACCAAACCCCTGCCACCCAGTCGGTGTGGATGCAGAGCGACTCTGGGGAGGCCGGCAGGGGCTAGGTCAGTGTTGATGGGAGCAGAGCCTCATCTGTCTCCCGCAGAGCAGCTGCTGCACTTGAACCGCTGAGCTGGCAGTTAGCAGTGCAGCTCTCACCTGGCCGTGCCACCAGGGCTCTTGGTTGTCTGGGCTTTCTGAGGTGCAGAATCCCCAGGTGGTTCCAATAAGCAGTCACCCGAGCAGGCCGCAGGCTGGACTTGGTACTGTGTGTGCACAGAAGGCTAAGGCTTCGGGGTGACGTCATTTCTCTGTTTGCAAAGAATGGTCCCTGGGGCTTCCTAGGAACAAGGCTTCAGAATGATGATGGCCACAAATGTACAAATGTGCTCGACTCAATGGATGGGTGGTTGGGTTGTGATCAGAGTTGTATCAGCCCCCAGTACAATGATTTAAACAAACAAACAAAGAAAAACTAGATGTGTTACTGTCCCGGCCAGCGGGACGTTCACCGTAGGTCCTGGGGGAGAGAGTGGGAATTGGGGGGTACAAGAGGCACGGAGAATGAGGACAAGACAATATCCTGATCAAGTCCCCTTTTAATGAACAAAGAGTCACAGCTTATAAGGGCCAGCCAAGGGGGCAGCCTCAGCCGCACATGCAGATTAGGCTACCTTGGCAACAGGCCAATCAGGGAGTTCAGGGGAGCCAGCCCTGCCCATGAGTCAGTAAGGGCTTACAGTCTTCAATTAGGTACGCAGAGGAGTGGCATGTACATGCAAATCAAGCATAGGGGAAGAAGATCTTTAGCCCAAACAAAGGGATGCAGGAAATGGGTGCTTATCTAAAGAGCATTAACCCTTGTTTGCTCAAGCTTTACAGCTGCAGTGCTCTGTCACATAGGCTGGGGTAGAAGAATGCCCAGAGCTCAGGCTAGTAAATTCCAAGCAAATGGCTGGGCCTCTCAGGACAGGTCTCCCTTTTATATATTATTCAAAGCCAAGAGAGATCCCTTTGGGAACTGCGTCTGTCTTAGGTTGTCAGGCATCAAGGGTCATCCTTACCCATCATTGATCAATGGAATGCCTTCATAAAATAAGAGCAAACCAATGTCTGTCTTAGGTTGGTATGTCTTGTGCCGATCTTACCCGTCATTGACTGCCAGTTCAGCTCACAAGGGCAGGGGGTCTTATCATAACTACTAGTATGAGCCACCCTGTTCAGACATCTCAAGGTGATGGTAATGGACCTGTATGGGCTTTGCCTGGATGGCCTCAATCTGCTGTTTGATGAAAGCCATGAGCTTATTGAAAACCACCGGTCCCAGTGAGCACATTAGTAACAGACTGAGTATAGGGCCTAAAAGTGGTAAGAGATAGGGTAAAATTCCATTCAGCCCAGTCCAGAGTGGGTCAGCAGCCAGCTCTCTTCTTCGCTTCTCCAGGTCATCTTGCAGCTGTTTGATCTTGTCCCTGACGATCCCAGACTTGTTTGTGTAGAAGCAGCATTTCTCCTGTAGGGTCAAACAGATACCTCCCTGCCCTGCAGTGAGTAAATCTAAGCCTCTTCTGTTCTGCAGCACTACTTCTGCTAAAGAATCTACCTGATCTTGCAAATCTTGTATGGTGCCTGACAAGGCTTGCACGTCTGAAATCAATTGTCCGGACAGTTTGGTATATTGAGTAATAGAGACACCTAAGCCGGCAGTTCCGGAGGCAACCGCGGCAGAGATTCCTAATCCTGCAAGTAAAGGAATAAATTGCACTGCTCTTTTAACTTTTCCCAATATGTGATCAATAGTAGAGATAGGGACAGGTTCATCTCCAGGGATGATATCTATGTCCGGAAGGAGGGAGGCTAATACACATAACCCTGTCCAATTCACAGGCAAGTAGGTGTAAGCCAGGTTGTTACCACAGACAAAAACTAAACTATTGAGAGCACACAGGGGCTTTGAAATACTAATTATTGCACTGCAATAGGTAAATGTAGCTAAACCTACATCAATCTCATCAGTATTATTGTAAGAGGGGGAGAAGAAACAGGAAGAATTGGAAAATTGTAAAGGTTGTACCTGTAGGGGAGGAATCATTATGCAAGAACTATTATTTGTATAGTTCATGGAATGTGTAGGTATGGCAAGGGGGACAGGGTATCCTTGCCTCATACAAAGCCAACATGCTTTAGCAAGGCTTGAATTAGAAGCGTTAAGCAACTTATATGTGGCTTCAAGGATATCAAAAGTCTTCCCTGGATTGATTGTTATTGTCGACTTGTTTCACCAGTCGCTCTGGCAGCCATCTGGCTGCATCATGTTCTTGAGAGAAGACACAGACCGAGCCTCTCCCCCAGATCAACACTGGGTCTGGGCCATGCCATGAATTGTCTAATGGATCCCTCCATTTTACCATGGCGAATTGTTTTTGAGATTCTGAGTGCCAGAAGCGATCAGCGGCGGATTTTCCGTGATCATCCAATGTTAAAAATTTTTTTATAAAGAGAGCATGATTAAGGATATTTCTGGGGGTACCCTTAGTGGGGTACCATTCCCCCTTTTTTATTTTGTCAATGGTTATCTTTAAAGATAAATGGGCTCTTTCGACCATTCCCTGTCCTTGAGGATTATAAGGGATCCCGGTGACATGTTTTATTTGTAATTTATCACAGAAATTCCGAAAGGCCTTTGCTGTGTAGCCAGGACCGTTATCTGTTTTTATTTGTTTAGGAATACCTAAGATGGAAAAACAGTGCAACAGATGAGCTATAACATGTTTGGTGGCCTCTCCTGTTTGGGGGGTAGCAAGTATGAACCCGCTATAAGTATCTATGCATACATGAATATATTTTAGATTACCAAATTCTGCATAATGGGTAACATCCATTTGCCAAATTATGTTAGGAACAAGCCCTTTGGGGTTGACTCCCAGGTGGGGAACTGGCAAGTATGTCACAGTTATTACATTGTTTAACTATCTGTCTAGCTTGTTCTCTAGTTATTTTAAACATCAGTCTTAGGGACTGAGCATTCAAATGGTGCAGATCATGAGCGGCCTGTGCTAAGGTTAGGCCTTCATTGGTAACTGTGGCCACTATTTTTGTGGCGGCATCTGCTATTTCGTTACCCTGAGTGAGGGGCCCTGGTAGACCTGAATGAGCTCTAATATGCCCTAGGAAAAAGGGGGCAGTTCTCTTACGAATAAGTTGCTGACAATGTAAAAATAACTTAGCCGTTTCTGAAATATGCTTAATCTGTGCAACAGTTTCCAGGAGGGGAACTGAATGAGCCAAGTAAGCACTGTCAGTATAAATATTGAGTGCCCGATCGGGAAAGGCTGAAAAAACTGCAATAAGGGCTTGTAATTCCACCAATTGAGCTGATGTATGCTTAGTCTTGAATTGAATTATTTTGTCAGAAAAGGCATAGGCAGCAACTCCTGTAGATGACCCATCAGTAAACACTAACAACGCATCATTTAAAGGTTCTTTACTAATAATACGAGGAAAGACGAACGCATGCAATTTGCAAAATTGAATAAATTTATCCGGTGGGTAATGATTATCTAATTCACCAGCATAAGAAGCACAAGCTATAGGCCATGTGTCAGTGTTTTGGAAAAGCCAGTGAATTTGTGAGCGAGAATAGGGTTGTATAATTTTCAAAGGTTCTATTCCAAAATATTTTCGACTATCTTCTCTGCCCAAAATGATCATATCAGCAATAGCATCATAATATGGGAGTAAAACCTTTTTAGGTGAAGAGGGCAAGTGGATCCACATAATGGGATTATTTTGCCAAAACAAACCAGTAGGTGTAACTGCTGTGTTGAAGACTATAAATGTCAAGGGCTGAGAATAATCTATACTAGTAACGAATTGAGCAGCAATAGCATCTTCTACCCGTTTAAGTGCCTCCTCTGAAATTGTTCTGGGAGACTTAGGATGGGAGTCACCTTTCAATATGTCAAACAGAGGTTTTAATTCACCTGTGGTTAGCTTCAGATATGGTCGTAGCCAATTAATATCTCCCAAAAGTTTCTGAAAATCATTGAGTGTTTTTAACTTATCTTTACGAATGACAGCCTTTTGATTGGTTATTTTTGGTCCATTTATTTGAAACCCCAAATAAGTATATGGGTCTTGTAATTGTACCTTTTCTGGAGCTATTTGTAGCCCAGCCGCTGCCAATTCCTGCTTGAGCCGGGCAAAGCATTGCAAGACCTGCTCTCCTAGCTGCCCTGCTATTAAAATATCATCCATATAATGTACAATATACATGTCTTTCCAAAGGTTTCTGACGGGTTGTATAGCTGCAGTTACATATTTCTGACACAAGGCGGGGCTGTTCGCCATTCCCTGAGGCAAAAATTTCCACTGGTACCGTTTCATTGGTTCTTTAAAATTCGTAGATGGCACACTAAAAGCAAATCTTTTTTGATCTGCCGGATGTAAGGGGATTGTAAAGAAGCAATCTTTAAGGTCTATAACAATTTTAAAATATCCTTGAGGAATCGCTACTGGGGAAGGTAATCCTGGCTGCAGGGCACCCATGAGTACCATGGTGGCATTTACAGCTCTCAGATCCTGTAAGAGTCTCCATTTACCAGACTTCTTTTTAATGACAAATATAGGGGTGTTCCAAGGAGAAGTACTCTCTGTGATATGCCCTGCTTCTAATTGTTCCTGCACTAACTGCTGGGCAGCAACCAGTTTTTCGGTTGTTAAAGGCCATTGATCAACCCATACGGTTCATCTGATTTCCAAGTGATTGGATCAGCACACCCTAGGGGTGCAGGCATGTCAATGTCCGAGATCAAAAATTTCCAAAGCCCTTCTTATCCAATTGTCCCAAGGCTGGGATTGGTTGCCGGATGCCATCTTCTCCTTTCCCTAGTCCTTTTCCAGGGCTATAACCCTGAGCTAGCATCTGTGCAGTGACTATATCATTGGGGCTGCACATCATGACCTTCATTTGGGAGAGCAAGTCCCTGCCCCAGAGGTTAACAGGCAATGGAGGTATAATAAATGGCTTAATGAGGCCTGAATTATTTTCACAGTCCTTCCAGGTGATATACTTAGAACTTTGACGAGGGTTACTACTTTGCCCAATTCCTCTCAAATTAGTCAGCGTCTCCGAAGTGGGCCATGTAGAAGGCCAATCCTCTTGTTTGATAATAGTTACATCAGCTCCGGTATCTATTAGTCCTGTAAATGGCTTGCCATCCAACCATAAGGTCAGGGAAGGCTTCCGATTAGTAATTGGTTGTACCCAATATACATTAGAGGATCCAAAGCCTCCTGTCCCTCTTTTAGAACATTGGCTCTTATTATCAGTCTTAACAAATGGTAGTAGAATTAACTGAGCTATTCTTTCTCCTTGAGGTATAGTAATGATACTATTAACAGCTTTGGCCATAATTTTAATTTCTCCAGCATAATCATTATCGATTACCCCTGGGTAGATTTGTATGCCTTTCGCAATGACACTACCTCTCCCTAAGACCAATCCAAAGGTTTCAGGGGGGAGGGGACCATGTACCCCAGTGCTTAAGGCTTGTGCTCCCATGTCAGGGGTTAGTACTGTGTGGGAGGTGGAACAGAGGTCCAGTCCCACGCTCCCTGGGGTTGCTCTATTAAGTTCTGAAATGGATTGTTGCTGTTTGCTGGAACAAAGCTGACTGCCCCATAAGCTTGTTTCGGGGCCTGGGGCGGGCCCCTCATGCCGTTTCCCTGCTGGGGTGGCAGAGGATTCCCTTGACTATTAGTTTTAGACTTACATTCATTGGCCCAATGCTTTCCTTTTCTGCATCTTGGACAAGGGCCTGGAGCCCTCGTCTCAGCGCTCCTATGTGGGTCCCCTCGACAATCCTTAGCAAAGTGTCCAAGTTTGCCACATTTAAAGCAACCCTTTTTATTTTTATCTTGGTCGTTAAGAAAATCCCTTACTGTTCGCCCACTAAGGGCTGCTGCCATAGCCAGGCCCTGTTGATAGGAAGGCCCGATGTCTGAACAAAGGCGGATATATCCCTTCAAGTCTGTCCTTTCCTGTGGGGTCTAATTGCTGCTTGGCAGGCCGGAATGGCGTTCTCATATGCCAGTTGTTTTACGTAATCTAGACCAGCCTCAGCATTACCGAAGAGCCTTTCCGCTGTTGTCATGAGTCTATGAGCAAAGTCTGCGAAGGGCTCATCTGACCCCTGCTTAACTCCTGTGAGTGAAGCTCCGGGATCCCCTTTAACGGGAAGTTTTTTCCAAGCCTTTGTAGCGGCTGCTTGGATTTGTGCAAACAACCCAGGGTCGTACTGCTTTTGGGTTTCAATTGCGGCATAGTCACCCTCGCCTATCAACATGTCAAGATCCCAATCCTTTCCCACTTGAGCGTTCCTTTTTGCCGTTTCTCGGCAGGACTCATAAAACTCAGATTTCCAGAGCAAATGGTCTCCTCCAGCGAGAACAGCCCTTGCCAGCACATTCCAATCTCCCGGGGTGAGCCATTGTTCAGCCAAGGAATCCAAAAGGGCTATGCTATATGGGGAAGTGGCCCCATATTGAGAAACAGCCTTCTTTAATTCCTTGATAAGGGTAAAAGTGAGACCAGTATACCTTCTGATAGGTTCCCCCTGCTCATCTGTGCTTTCAGTGACTGGGAAAGCATGCAGAGGGGAGAGACCCTCCCCCCCTCCTTCCACATACCTCTCCTCTTTAAAGGAGTGCTGCCTGTGCTGCTGGGGTGGGCGGACAAATTTCCCTTGCCTGTCTGGGTCCCATGTGCCTGTATTCCCTGTTCTCAACGTTTTCAGTCTGTTAATCAAGGACTGATACAGCTCTTCTAGTCTTATCTGTTCCTCGAGCTGACTAATTTTTTCTTTGAGTTCCTCGTTTGGGTCCACTACTGCCATCACTGTAGGTGCTGAGGGCAAATTACAAGGAGGAGGGTGCCAGTCAGGATTATGATACTTAGCTGCCTCCTCTTCAAAATCATCCCAATCTTTCTCTAAAGGGTCAGGATTGTACTCATCCTGATTATCTTGGAATTCTTTTAAGATTGGATATATTTTCGGCCTATTGTGTCCTTCTTGGTCTTTAATTTTAATAGAAGAGTTTTTTGTCCCTTCTTTATCGTTTTCATCTGTTATTATAGGAGGGTCCTTGGCCTCCTCTTCATCTCTATCTAGGGGAGTAAGGTCAATCTTCTTCCCTGGTTGAGACTCTCTGAGATCTGTTTCAGAACTGATTTTTAATATTGTTTCTGTCTGGGCAATGGCCGCTGTTATTTGCGGACATTTTTCCTTCTTATCTATTAAATCTTTAATTAAAGCCCAATAAGAAAAGGCTGGGACAGGAATTTTTCTGGTCCAAAGACCTCATAATAATCCTCTAAAGCATTACCAACTCTTTTCCATCTTTTTATATCAATTGTCCCTTGCTGTGGAAACCAAGGACAAGTATCTTTTTTTTTTTTTGACAAGTATCTTTTATAAAGTCAAAAAATCTAAATAAATCGCAACTCCTGACCTTTACTCCCAGTGCCTTTAAAGCCTCTTTCAATTGTTTCACATAAATCTGATGGCTGCTCAATTCTTGACCCATCTTTAGGCGCTCTCACCTTCAGTCACACCGCAGCAGGTTCCCGTGGCGGCCGAAGGAATTTTCTTCCACTTTAACTCGCCGGCTTATTCCTGCGCCTTCATCCCTCACTTTATCCCTCGTACCCAGTTCACACGATGGGCACCAGTATGTCCCGGCCAGCGGGACATTCACCGTAGGTCCTGGGGGAGAGAGTGGGAATTGGGGGGTACAAGAGGCACGGAGAATGAGGACAAGACAATATCCTGATCAAGTCCCCTTTTAATGAACAAAGAGTCACAGCTTATAAGGGCCAGCCAAGGGGGCAGCCTCAGCCGCACATGCAGATTAGGCTACCTTGGCAACAGGCCAATCAGGGAGTTCAGGGGAGCCAGCCCTGCCCATGAGTCAGTAAGGGCTTACAGTCTTCAATTAGGTACGCAGAGGAGTGGCATGTACATGCAAATCAAGCATAGGGGAAGAAGATCTTTAGCCCAAACAAAGGGATGCAGGAAATGGGTGCTTATCTAAAGAGCATTAACCCTTGTTTGCTCAAGCTTTACAGCTGCTGTGCTCTGTCAGGTAGGCTGGGGTAGAAGAATGCCCAGAGCTCAGGCTAGTAAATTCCAAGCAAATGGCCTGGCCTCATGGCTCCGGACATGTTACCCCTGCCCCAACTTCCTCATCTCATAGGGGACCAGCTTCCACTCTTTAAATGACCCTCTGCTTCACTAACTTTGGGTTAAGTCTAAAAAAAATTAATTCATACAATTTAAAACCATCGCTTGAAAATATCCACAAATGTTGCCTGGAGGATATCCCAGGGGGTCGGTGTGGGATTGGGGGCTCCCGGCCATGGCTCTGTTCTTTCTCATGGTAGCAGGGCTGTCCTGGGATCACTGCACTGGGGAAGTTTATCCCAAGGACCCTTCCTCCCTAATCACGTCTGTGCAGACTTTGTTTAGTTTCTGAGACTTAAACAAGGGACAAGAAACAGAAGCGGGTCCCAGGGTTGGCCAAGATCCCTTGAGAAGGGTGGAAACCACAGAGGGTGGAGCTCTTGGGAGAGGCTGAGGGAGAGGAAAGGCTGCCTGCCTCCGGGAGGGCATGGATGGAGCGGGAGAGCATGCTCACCAGGGACTTTGTGTACAAACAGGGATCCTGGGATCTTGGCTCCATTGCATTGGGAATGAAGCATCTGGAGGGCAGTGGGCAATGGGGGGTCCATTTTGACAGCAAAGTTGGGGTGATGCCATCTCAGAAATGGGATGTGAAGTCAGGTGGACGCTGCGGTGCTGTTCTTTGCATGTAGTCAGGTCATTATGGACTGAACTCGCAGATGGAGAGCCGAGGCTGGCTGTGGGATGGTGGGTTCTGATCTGGTGCAGGCATGGGGGCAGCAGCCTGTGCAGACCTCAGGAGCCATATTGCAGGCTTGAGTGCTGAGCAGCAGGTCAAGACTGGAGGCAACGTGGGCGCCAGCAAAGCCACCAGCTGAGCAGGCTGCACATCTCCCCCTGCTGCTTTGGCTGCTCTTCCAGCAAGGGTTGCACAACTGCATCCTCTGCAACCCGGAAATGCTTGACGTCCCAGAGGAAGCTCTGCACTTCCTCCTCCACCAGGGGTCCCCATCGTTGCCAGTGTGTGCCTGCAGATTGGCTGCCCAACTCTTGCCTCCAGTCCCCATTCCCTCCTCAGTGGGTAGAAGCAGCTCTTGCCTGTCTGTGGACACTGAGTGCCTCTCCCACTGCCTGAACATTCCTGCACTTGACGCCGCTGCTCCTGCTGTTTGGTCCTGGCCAAGCTGGAAGTGAAGGAGGGGGCTAAGGAGGACAGGGGATTTGGTCTCTGACTGGTCATCCGAAAGCAAGCAAAGCTGTTACACACACACACACACACACACACACACACAATAGGTTTCCAGGATATGTGGAAGAAGCCTCTTTGTATCTGTTTCCCTGGTTTTCTTGGCTCTGTCTGAGTTCCGGCCAGGCCTCCCTCAGCAGCTAGGTGACAGTGTCTGTGACTGGTGCAGGAGAAGAGCGGCACTTCCTTCGGGGAAAGAACACGGAACAGCAATCCATGGTTGGCAAGCACTAGTGTTGCCAGTCGCTCTTGCTTGCTTAGGACGCACCTTCTAAGTCAAGTCTTCTTCCAGCGTCCCAGAGTAGGGCTATGCTTTTAATGTTATTTTATTGGGGGCTCTTACAACACATATCACAATCCATCCATCCATCCATCCATCCATCCATCCATCCATCCATCCATCCATCCATCCATCCAGTGTGTCAGGCGCATTTGTACCTATGTGACCCGCATCGTTTTCCAAACCCTCTCGTTCTCCTGGAGCCCCTGGTTTCAGCTCACGTTCCCCTCTGCTCCCCCTCCCTCCCTCATGAACCCTTGATCATTTCTTTCTTTCCTCTTTTTAATGTTTTACTCCAAGCCCTGTCTCCTTTCACCCACTTTTCTTTGTCTATCCCACGTGGTAGTGGGTTATATGTAGACCATTGTGACTGGTTCCCCCTTTTCCCCATCACCTTCTTCTTCCCTTCCTGGGGTTGCTGTTCATATTATTGGTCCTGAGGGGTTTTCTCTCCTGGATTTCCTGTGTGCCAGCTCTTTTTTGTACTCATGTACATGCTCTGGTCCTACCGGATTTGTGAATTAGAATTGGGGACATGGTCGTGGGCACTGGCGAAGCATCCAAAACTAGATGGAAATTGTATGTTTCCTCCATGGTATACAGCACCCTAACTGGTTCTTCTCCTTGTGACCCTTCTGGGAGGGAATGTCCAATTGTCTGCAGATGGGCCTCCACTTGCGCTCCCCCTCATTCACATTGAAATGAATTTTTGGTCTGGGTCTTTGGTGCCTGTTACTTAATCCCATTGACACCACATGATCACACAGGATGCTGTGCTTCTACCATGTGACCTCAGTTGCTTCTCATCTAGATGGCTGCTTGTTTACCTTCAAGCCTTTAAGACCCCAGATGCTATTGTTAGGTAAACTGAGGCATGAAATGAGAAGAGACGGACCATACTCACCGAGGACTGATTGAAAAGCAGGCTTGATTGGGGACAAGCGGACGGGTTCAACAGCCTACAGTAAAGTGAAGCTGTGGAAGCCGCCACAGGGGAGTGCTTGAGGGGTTTTTTATACCCGCCCCCAACCCGTGTTGAAGCTTCTGGAGAGTTGACTAAGGTGTGGTTTTGCTCAGTGGCCCATATGTGACTGTTTGCTCGTTGTACAAGGTCAGTCTATTCTGGTTCTAGGAACAATGAAATGGGTGATCTGTGCTTTTAGAGGGTACAGTTGTTCGCACAACTAGCCCGTTTCTGGGAAACTTAGTTTGGGGGAAGGGTGTCCATGCTTTTACCCGACAGCTATATCTTGATAGCTGGGCACCATCAGCTTTCTTCACCACATTTGCTTATTCACCTGCTTTGTTTTCAGTGGTTGTGTCGGAAAGGTGAGCATCATAGAATGCCAATTTAATAGAAGAGAGTATTCTTACATTGAGGCCATACTTGAGTGGAGGCCCAATGTCCTTCCACCACCTTAATACTAAACCTATAAATATAGGCACGTAGATCTATTTACCCATCCATATATATATACTTGCATATGTACATGTCTTTGTCAAGGCCTCTATAAATGCCCTTTTCCTCACAGCTCTTTCCTCTATTTTCCTTGACTTTCCTCCTGTCCCACGATTATGCTCCATCCCCAGCTGGGCTTCAGCAATACCTCTTCATTACATTACCCTTGATCATGCCCCACCAGGCCTCCCACACCTACCTCACCAACAATTTGGATCACTTGTTGTTCCCTTGTCCCTGGGTTTGATAACACTACTTCTTTACCCCCCACCACACCCTATCCCATTTTGCTCCGGAACTGTCAGTCCTGTTGTTTTCTCCTGCAGATTGTTCATCCAGTCTATCTTATTTAGACAGATCTACAGAGATAATAACATGCACAAAAAAGAAAGAGCAAAACCAAGAAACAATATACAACAAAACGACAACAACAACAAACCACTAAAAGGAGAACAAATAAAACAGAAGAAAGAAAAGCTTGTAGTTAGTTCAAGGATCGTTTGATTGCCTTAGGAGTGTTTTCCAGTCCAGACTGTTGGGGCACCACGCCCTGACCCCAAAGTCCACTTTCAGCATTCCCTGGGGTCTTTGCCACCCCATTCCCTTGCTCTTCTGCTGCACTCCCCCAGTGCTTTGCCTCGGTGTGGTGGGATCAGGTCGGGCACAATTCCCACACTGTGTCTCCGGTGCTGTCCCCCGCATAGCCATGGGTCAGTGAGGGGCGTCATGTCTCATAGTGGGGCTGGCCATGTGATCCTCTCTGTGGACTGGTGCTCTAATCGGGGTCATCGTCCTCGAGACCCTGTGGGCCAGGGTGTGCTCCACTCTCTCCTCTTTCCCCTTCATCTGCTCCCATGTGTTATGATCATATATGACCCTCCCCATAGCTGCAGATTCAATGCAGTCCTTTGAAATAAACTTTTCTGGGGGGAGGGGCAGGCGTACTTAGTATTTGGTTGGGGCCAGCCCCCCAGACCTCTCCACTGATTCCCTTCTCCACACCGGAATGTGGCATTCACACCTTGGGGCACTGGGCTGAAGTCTGGTACTTCTTTACTTGTGGAGATATAAACAATACCCTCCCCTTGGGTGGGTTAGGGCCACATGCCCCCTCTACGCAGTTCTTCCTTATTCATCCTTTCTTTTCCCCTTTCCCCATCTCCTCTGCAGTTGTCTACCATGTGCATGCCTGGATTTGATCTGGTCCCTGCCATGCTACATGGTCCTCACCCAAGCATGTTTGTATACAGTAGCTATTTCCCTATGCCCCTTTTGAATTTTTCTTTAATGCTTACCTCAGCGGGCTCATGTTGTACTTGTCGTTTTATGCCTGACTTACTTTGCTTAGCATGGTTTCCTCCAGTTCTTCCCATGCCGTTATTTGCTTAATATGTTCATCACTGCTTTTTAGTGATGCGTAGTATTCCATTGTAGGTATATACCACAACTGTTTAATCCAATTGTCACTTGATGGAAATTTGGGTTGCTTCCAACTCCTTGCAATTGTGAACTGTGCTGCAATGAACATTGGAGCACAGATGTCTGGCCCTGGTGTGTTTCTTGCCTCTTCTGGGTATATGCCCAGTAGGGGGATTGCTGGGTCATATGGTAACTCAATTTCCATCTGTTTTAGGTATCGCCAGATCGATTTCCATAGAGGTCATACATACTTCCAAGTCCACCAACAGTGGATGGGAGTTCCTGTGTCCCCACAGGCCATCTAACACTTGTTGCTCTCTGAGTTTTTGAATTGGGCTATATTTGAGGGTGTTAGGTGGTACCTCATTGTTGTTTTAATTTGCATTTCTCTTATGGCTAAAGATCAGAAACATTTTCTCATATGTTTGTTGGCCATTCAGATTTATGCCCCTGTTAAACTTCTGTTCAAGTCAATCCTTTGCCCACCTATCAGGTGAGCAATTAGGATTTTTTTTTTTTGGAAGCTACCAGAGTATTGTAGATTTTAGTAATAAGGCCTTTGTCTGATGTGTCATTGCTAATGATGTTTTCCCAGTTCGTAGACTCTCTTATTACTCTCTTGGTGAATTCTTTCGATGTACACAGGTTTTTTTTCTTCATTATATCCCATTTGTCAATTTGTGCCTCCTCTGTGTTTGTGTCCTTCCCTATTTCTTATAGCCTAAGTGTTCCCTGTACCAAAGTTCTCAAGTTGGTCCTAATTCCCTCACTGATGGCCCTAATAGTTGGGGGTTTAACTTCAAGATCTGCGATCCACCTTGAGTTCATTCTTGTGCGTGGAGTGAGATAAGGGTCTTGTTTCATTTTTCTGCATGTAAAGATCCTTTTTTTCCAGCACCACTTGTTAAAGAGGGCATTTACTTCCCATTTGATATATTTTGCGCCCTTATCAAAGATCAGTTGTCTGTATGCTGATGATTTTATTTCTGGGGTTTCAGTTCTTTTCCATTGGTCTGAATATCTGTCATTGTACCAATACCATTTGGTTTTGACAACTGTGGCTGTATACTGTGCTGTAAGTCAGGTAAAGCAAGCCCTCCCACTGTGTCCTTCTTTTGGAGGAGTTCTCTGCTAATTCTGGGCTTCTTCCCTGTCCATATGAAGTTGGTAATCAGTTTTTCCACGTCTTTGAAGAAAGCTGAGGGTCATTGTATCGAGATTACATTAAACTTATATAGAGCCTTAGCAGAACTGACATCTTGGCCTCATTGAGTCTTCCAGTCCACGAGCATGGGATATTCTTCCATTTGCTGAGGTCACTCACTCTTGGTTTCTTGCAATAGTGTTCTGTCGTTTTCTCCGTATAGGTCTTTTCTTCTTTTAGTCAGGTATATCCCTAGATATTTCAATTTGTGTTTGACTATTGTGAAGGGTGCCACCTTTTTGGTCTCCTCTTCTGTGGTCTTATCCGATGTGTATAACAGTCTGATAGACTTCTGTTTGTT
Source organism: Tenrec ecaudatus (assembly GCF_050624435.1). Taxonomy (NCBI): domain Eukaryota; kingdom Metazoa; phylum Chordata; class Mammalia; order Afrosoricida; family Tenrecidae; genus Tenrec; species Tenrec ecaudatus. The sequence continues at coordinate 160,216,456 of NC_134536.1, forward strand.
GATCTTGTATCCTGCCTCTCTGACAAACTCCTCTACTGCTTCCACTACTCCCCTTGTGGAGCTTTTGGGATTTTCCATATATAAAATCATATCATCTGCAAATAACGATAGTTTCACCTCTTCTTCCCCAGCTGAATACCTTTGATGTTTCTTCTTTACATTTTGCTGTTAGCTAAAACCTGCAGCACGATATTAAATAAGAGTGAGGACAAGGGGCATCCTTGTCTTGTCCCCTTTTTCAGTGGGATTGTGTTAGTCTTTTCTGCATTGACTACCACGTTGGCTGTTGGCTTTGCATATATAGCTTGTATTTTCTAGAGCAACTTTCCTTCCATTACGAGCTTCTCAAGTGTCTTAAAGAGGAATGGGTGTTGGATGTTGTCAAATGTTTTTTCTGCATCTATCGATATTATCATGTGGTTCTTATAGTTTTTCCTGTCAATGTAATGAATAATACTAATGGTTTTTCATATGTTGAACCATCCCTACATCCCCGGTATGAATCCCATTTGGTCATGGTGAATTTTTTGTTTTATATACTTTTGTATTCTGTAGGCTAGTATTTTGTTATGCATTTTTTCTGTCGATGTTCATTAGGGATATTGGTCTGTAGTTCTTGTTTCTTATGGAATCCTTGCCTGGTTTTGGCATCAGAATTATACTACCATCATAGAAGGAATTCGGGAGTTTGCCATATTTTTCTATGTTCCGGAAGAGTTTGTGTAGGATTGGTGTTAGTTCTTCCCTAAGTGTTTGGTAGAATTCTCCAGTGAAGCCATCTGGTCCAGGGGAATTTCTGTTGGTAATCCCTTGATAACCTTTTCTATTTCTTCTATTGCTCTGGGTCTGTTGAGATTCTTGACGTCCACCGTGGCTAGTCTAAGGAGGGATTGTTTGTCCAAGTTTTTGTCCATGTCTTCCAAATTGTTGAATTCATTGGAGTACAGTCCTTCATAGTATAGTGTAACTATCCTTTTGATTTCATTAGGGTCTGTTGTAATGACCCCTCTTTCATCCCTTATTCTTGGTATTGAAATTTGTTCCCTCCTTCCTTTGGTTAGGTTTGCCAGTGGTCTGTCAATTCTGTTTATCCCTTCAGAGAACCAACTTTTAGCAGTATTAAATTTTTCCATAGTTTTCTTAGCCAGTCTGCTAGTATCAGTCTTTAATTCCTGAGTTCAGGCCATGGATATTCAGGATTATTATCTCCTTCTGCAAACTCTGTAATATCATCTTATACCTTTTGTCTTGGGAGTTTTCCTACTTTCCTTTCTCATTAGTGTGTTGTGCGTGTTTGTGTGTGTGTGTCATTCTTGACTTCTTTCCACCCTTAAGGCAATGCGATCTTGGGGGCTGTTTTCTCTCTGTTGCCCCCCTGGGTGAGTTTGTTCTATGTGGTGGTCTCTTATTTATGCTGGGTGAGTGTTGTTCTTCTGTCCATAATGGGTCGGTAAGAATCTTTTCTAGGACTGGGTTTCTTCTAATGCATTCTTTGAGATTTTCCTTGTCTGGGAAGACTCTTACTTCTCCATCTATCTTGATGGATAATTTGGCTGGGTAGAGTATTCTTGGGTTTGCGTTGTTTTCCTTCAACTTTTGGAATATGTTACTTCACTCTCTCCTCTTTTCATAGTTTCTGCTGATAGGTCTGAGCATATTCTTATTTGGGAACCTTTATATGTGATTGATTGCTTTTCCCTAGCTGCTTTCATGATTTTCTCCTTTTCCTCAAAGTTGGATAGTTTAACTATTATGTGCCTTGCTGACTTCTTCTTGGGATTCAGTTGACCTGGTGTTTTTTCAGCCGCCTGAATGGTTGCCATGTTTTCATTCGTTGAACTGGGGAAGTTTTCCTCCATGAATTCTCTCACTATTGTTGCAGATGACTTCTTTGTTGTGTCTTCCTCTGGTAAACCAATAATTCTGTTGTTCCGCTTCACAGCATCAGACATAGCTCTTCCATCTTCGTCAGCTTCTCTGATGATCTTATTAGATTTTTGTTCACGTTTGTTAAAGTCTGCTTGGCTGCCCTCCAAGTCACTGATGCGGTTCGCTCATTCCTCCAGTCAATTCTCAAGGTCCGTAATTCTACTACTGGGTTTTGTTATCTCCTGCCTAAGCCCCTGTATTTCCCTTTGATGTCTGGCCTTAATCTCCTGTATCATTTCATCCTTTTTCTGTATTGTTTCCCTCATATCCTGTATGACTCCAAGCAGCGTTCTGAAAATTTATTTTTGTGGCAGCTCAATGCCTGCTTCTTCTATGTATATTGTTATGTTCAGGACATCTTCTGCCATTGCCTTTTGTTTCTCCTGTTTCTCGTTGAGGTCCTTCGGTCTGATGGTTGTTTGGGTTGCATTGTTTTAGAGGAGCCAGGTGCCATTTTCCAGGGAGTAGAAGAGCACTGGCTCTCTCTGGGAGACTTATAGGAATGCTTCTTCAAGATGCCTACAGCTAATTTTACTATGGGATTAACCTACCACTTTATCCTCCTGTGGCTTCCCTATCAGGGGAGTGCCCCAGAAGGCTGGTGGGTTGCGTGCTTTGGTGTTGTGGAGCTTGGGCAGAAGTTTCTGGGACAGCTTGGAATGTTGATGAGTGTTGGCTGAGCTGCCTTATGCCCCAGGTACACAGGCAGGAATTCCCTGGTGAGAAGTTGGGCAGAGTACGCCATGAAAGTGAAAAAATGGGGCTTTTCCTAGCCTCACGCTAGCTACACAGGGTGCAGCTCACCTAGCTGAGTGTGGTACAGCAGTAAATGCCCTAGGCCAAAGGGAGTGGTCTGGAGGTCAGCAGTGGAGAGTGAGAGAACAGGAAAGAGACAAAGGGGGTGCAAAAAATTAAAAAGCAAGACCTGTTTAGACTGAGGGGGAATAGATGGAAACAAAGGAAACTATGTAGCTGAGTCCCACTCCTTGCCCGAGGAGCTTGAAGGGTTTAGTCCCTGCCATGAGGCAGCGTCTCAATCCTCAGCTGAGCCAGAGAAAGCCACTGAGCTGCCCTCAAACACCTTGTGGGGAGAGAGAGCAGAGGTGGAAACAAAAGCAACAATGTGGCTGAACCCCAATCCCTGCCTGTGGAGCTGTGAGGGTTTGGGTTTAGTCCCTGCCCAGACGCAGTGCTTGCAAGCTGTGGCTGTGCCAAGAAAAAGCCCCTGTGCAGTATTCCAGGTCTGTGGGGGAACAGAGAGCAGAGTTGTAAAGAGATGCAACAATGTAGCTGAACCCCTATCCCTACCTGTGAACTGCAAGGGTCCTGTCTCTGCCCTGAGGTAGGCGGGGGCAAAAGGTGGCTTTGTTGAGACTAAGCCCTGCTACAAGCTCCAAATGGTCCTGGCTCTGGCAGATACAGTGGCGGGGCCAAGGTCAAGCCCCAGCCGGCTTCCACTGAGGTAAGTCAAAACCCCCAAGCCCCTCAAACACCCATGGGTCTGTGCCTACTTATCTTTATGTTGCTCCTCCTGCATTCCAGCAGTGTTGAATTTCCCTCTAAGCAACTCTCCTGGGCTGGATTCTGCAGTCACTCTGTTATGTGGTTTTGTTTTGTTTTTCCCAATTAAATCAAGGGGTAGGAAAACGCATGTGACCCAATTTTTAGAAGGCCATGGGAGTACAATAGGAACCCAAAATCCATCTGTAGGCTATCTAGTCAGCTGAAGCTTCCAAAAATCACCCTCTAGCCACAGGACGAGGTTGGAATAGATCTGCTGTCAGACAGAGATTTTTGTCAACTGGATCCAACCATGATAGCCTATGATGATAGTCGGCTGACCTCTTTCTTGACCCAACCTGAATTTGCTCTTGGCTCAAGTGTTCCCTGCTAGTTCCATAACAGACACGTCTTCTCTGAATATTTAAATATTGATGGTGACCTTTTCTTTCATGCTCTATATTTGTGTTTTTACCTTGATATTATTAATATTATAGAGTATAATAACACGTTACTATTATTTCCTTCTTGCCTTTTGATATTTTTGAGTTCTTTCTGTTTGGAATGCACAGAAGGATTGGACGCAGAGAGACAATTACGGATGCAATAGTTGATAAGGGATGGGAAAAGGAAACAGTTGGGGGAGGGGAGGGGATTTGGGGAGTAAACAATGTGTGTGGGAGGAGTGAGGTAGAACTAGAACTGATTGCGAAGATGTTTATATAACTCATTTTTAAAATGGCTTTATTGGGGACTCGTTCAACTCTTGCCACAATCCATACATCCATCCATTATGTCAAGCACATATACAACCCATTTTAAGAGCCACTTAACGCTTTTTACAAAGATGGCACTGAAGGCCAAGAAGAAAGCTCCTGCCCGTCCCCAAACGGAAGCCAAAGTAAAGGCTGTCAAAGCCAAGAAGGCCGTACTTAAAGGCGTCCACAGCCACACACAGAAAATGAATATCCTCCTGTCACCTACTTTCCAGCAGCCCAAGACTCTGAGACTAAGAAGGAAGCCCAAATACCCTCAGAAGAGGATCCCCAGGAGAACCAAGCTGGACCATTATGCCATTGTCAAGTTCCCCTTGACCACAGAGTCTGCATGAAGAAGATCGAAGAGAACAACACACTTGTGGTCTTTACTGGGAGGGTACCTGACAGTTAGGACTACCAACAATAAATGCACAAATGATCAGGGGGGAAAAACACACTTGTGTTCATTGTGGGTGTCAGGGCCAACAAACACCAGATCACACAGGCTGTGAAGAAGCACTCTGTGACACTGACATGGCCAAGGTCAACCCCTGGATCAGGGCTGACGGTGAGAAGAAGCCTCCTGACTATGACGCTTTAGATGTTGCCAACAAAATCGGAATCATCTAAACAGAGCCCAGGAGGTTAATGCTAATTTTTATCTTTCTCAATCCAAAAAAACCCAACAGCAATCTAACAATGTAGCTCTGTAAGTATGTAATATGTAAATACTATATCAGGGAAGCTACTAACATGTAAACATAAGCATGCAGACTTGACCAATGGTTACTATGGGTGGCCAAGAAAGAGCTGTTGCTTAGGGGCAATGACTTTAGGTTAGTGGTGGTGGAATAATCTGGAAAGAGTGATCGATAATGACCATACAACAGGAGAAGTATAATCATCGACATTGAATTATGCATGTCAAAGTCGAGGAATTGGAGAGTGTCTCACTGTGTATCTTTTCGCCACAATTAGAAAAATAACACACGAATGAGTACAAAGAAGAAGGAAATGCAGTGAAATTGAGGGTGGTGACAGTTGTACAACTCTTTTTGTTCTGATTGAATTATTGAATCGTATGCCATGTGGAGGAAGTGCTAATGAAAGTGTTGAGAAAGAAAGAAAAAGGGGTGTGGACAGAGAAAGTTCCCTCAAGGTCATTGATCTTCATTAAACCTGTAGGGACCCCCAAGGGTATGGATGGCTGAGGCGGGGACCCTGGCTGATAAGGTCTGCAGAGTCCTGACACACACACACAGACACACGCACACACAAACTTGCTGGAGGGAGTAAGGTTCCCATTTCTGTTCAAGGAAAATGGGGAGGCTCTCATCTTTAGAGGAATCAGTTCAGATTTGCTTCTTTCTGTCCAGTTATTTTCTTTATAACCAAGGTTGAAAGTGTCTTGTTCTCATACACTGACCGGAAAGCCAGAGATGAGGTATCTCATCTCCGTGTTGTCCGGCATTCACAAAGGAATTCTAATTCGACCTAGAAGTCAAAAGTTCTATTCACAGGCTGGGGTCTCTCTCAACTTCAAACCCACATCCAGGCTGAGCATTGTATGATGGGGATTTGATTAGGAAACATTTGCAAGGGTTTAAGGGAAACGTGTGTTTAGCTGTTACTCAGCTAAATTAGGATATTTTCTATACACTCCAGAGTGGATTTAAGGAATTCCTTAGCTAAGGTATTTAAACAATGGTGATGGCATAGAAAGAGGCTGAATCCCATGCGCATGGGTTTAAAGCATTTCACATAAGTTCAGTTCTGGTCGGACCGTGTTGTTTATCATCATAATTTTGATGCTCACAGTCTGGAGTGGCTTCTGCAGGAAACTAAGAGACATGAAGAGAGACCATGTTGCCTCCGTGACACTATGAAATCTTAAACACGATGCAGAAGGGGGCAATGTGGGATGCTAGCACCGAGGGAAATATCACGTGGACTCATTCCCTGACTTACACGGAGGGAATCTGGAGACTAGTATTCCCAGCCAGGAAGAGCGCCCCTCGGGTAGTTGGAGATACAGTCCGAGTACGTTTCCTGTGGTCGCCTGTCATGTCCACAGTTGCTCCCTCGAAAGGTGTCCTGCCTTAAAGTGAGCAAATGGTGGATTCTTTCTCCCTCTAGAAGCACTATTTCTTCCCACTGAGGCATCCATTCCCTCTCACACTTTCCTCCAATAGTGGATGGGCTTGGGGACTTGATCCCCAGAGCCTGGATTCAAACTGTTCGCCATAAGTCTGAATTCTTGGCTAGCTTAACTTGGTCATTAAGTTCTGCCTTGAAAGTTTTCACTGGAATGTGCCCTGGAATGGGTCAGGGCTCCTTAGTCCTCCAAGGAACATCCTTGCTTTTCCATATTCTGAAGAGATCTTGTGCAGGTGATTCCCTAAAGCAGTGCGTCTTTGGAGTTCTGATCCCATGAGCACTGATTGTGGATCCAAGAGAGATAAAATCCTAAATGTTTCACCTAATAGAGCAGGCAAATATATATGTATGTATGTATATATACACACAACAGTATTTACTGCAATATTATTAAGCAGGCAAAATTGTAAGCTGGTCATTTTGAATGACTGCAGAATGCATTACAAACACCAAAATGAATATATATATATATATATATGATAAAAGGGAAATGGGAATGAGGGTCACTCCCCATATCACCACTCTCATTCTGCTGTGGACTGGACGCCCCAGGTGGAGCAAGGCAGCAGGCAAATGAAAGGTCTCCAAATGAAAATAAGTAAATAAATCAACAAGCATCAAAATGGCCTAAGACTGCTCTTGCCCCTCCACACCCACAAGCCATTGCCTGCTGAGGTATCCAATCCCACTCAAGGAGTTTTTCTTGCTCAGTGGCTGTCCTCTACCCTGGGACTTGCCCACAAATAAGGAGGTGTCTGGTCCAGAGTCCAGAGGCGGGGGGGGGGGGGGGGGGGGGGGGGTGAGGGGGGGCGGGGTATTTGCTGGCCCGCCCCCTGCCTACCCGACGTCACTAATTTCTAGACACTTTGCTGGAAGCTAGTCCATGATGGGGCCCTCGGGGCTCTGGCTGTATCTTGTCGGGGCTGCCTCCGTCTTTTCCCGGGGCGCCAGTGCGGTGGGTGAGTGTTTGTTTCCTAGCGGCCAGGGGAGAACCTGGGTGTGCTCTTCCGGAATGGATTGCAAGGCTCAGCGGGACAGGCGCCGCTGGGGCTGGGTGAGCGTGGTGGTGACTTTTATGAATACACTGCGAGTGTTGGGGCAGACAAGGAATGAATCCTGTAATCCTGTCACAGGTCATCAGGTGGACTCTGCTAGAAAACTTTGCCGAACTTTCTGGTGTTCTCGCCCGCCGGTGTCCCCCTCCCCACCCGCACCCCTGCCCTGCTCTGGGATCCTGCTGGGTGGCTGGGTGGGGCTTGCCCACCAAAAGGAGGCTCCTGGGCCAGCATCCAGCCCTGGAGTCCGGGTTCCTGTGCTCCGTCCCTCTGGACGCTCCAGGACACTGGTTTCTGGGTACTTTGCGGGGTCTGGTCCCTATGCGGCCCGCGGGGCTCTGGCTGGGTGTCAGCGCCCACAGGCCAGGAATAGCTCGCGTCGCCTCCCGGGCAACAGCGCCCAGGGTGAGTGTTTCCTGGCGAACTGGGGTGCACCTGGGTGAGCTCCTCCCTGAGGGATTGCGGGTCTGCGGGAGCGTTTCTGGGAGTTCCTGGAGCCCACTGCATGCGTCCTGGCGGAACACTGCCTGTGGACTCCTGGAAAACATCCCAGAACTTCCTGATGTTCTCCTCATGTCCACCCCTCTCCTGGCCCTCTTTGCAAGGCTGGGGTGGGGTGGGGGGTGTGCCGTGGGGGTCCCGCATCCACCAACCTCTGCGCTCACGCTCTCCAGAGCGCATCTTCTCTGCTGTTCCCTCTGCACCTGCTCTCCCTCCAGGAGTTGCCCTGCCTGATTTCACATGACCCAGTACCTGCTTCCTCTCCCTGATCCATCTTTCCCTGGCCAGGCCTGCTCCTTGAGGGACCTGCAAGGTCAGGGGCAGGCGCTTCAGGTCCTAGACTCCACCCTCCACTGCCCTACCCCCAATGCACCCCTTTTCACACCCATCAGGAGCCTCCCTCCTCTCCCACATCCACTTCCTGGAAACCCTCTCAGGAAGCAGGAGGGTCCCTGCTGTACTTCCTCACCAGGATTCCCCTCCTGCACTGACCTCCCTCTCCATCCTTCCCTGGCAGGTTCCTCACTTCCTGCCTGGACTCTGGTTGCTCCCAGCACCTCTCCCCCTTTGGGGACCCCCACCCCATCCTCAGAGTAACTCTCAGGTTCTATCTGCTGGGCACCCACCCCAGCGTCTTCTCACCACACCAAGAATCCTGGGGCCCTCCCCTAGCTGTCTCCCCTTACTCCACTTCCATGAGCACTTTCTTTATCTTTACCCCCAACTTCTTTCTCTTCTCCCACAGTTTCCCTTCCCTCCTGGGGGCCATTTCCCACTGGAGTCCCTAACTCCTCCTTTTTCCTACCCCCACCACCACGTTTTTCCTTCCTGCTAACTTTCTAGGGGTGACTTTTGCCTAGCAAGTCTTCCTCACCCCCTCCATTGATACACCCCAATCCCCACCAGAGGGAGCCCTGAGCTGATTGTCTTTAGCCCCTGTCCCTTCCACCTCTCCCCAGGTCTTGGTACTCAGCTCCCTCAGCTCCTGCACTGCAGGAGTTTGCTCCTGGCTACAGGCATCCTCCCCCCATGGGAAGTTGTCCAGAATGCCCCCTTTCCAGCTGTCCCTCTCAAATCTGATGCTTGATGGCCTCCTCTCTGGACCCCTGACAGGCGGGGCCTCATCCTCTCCTTCCACTCCTGGGCCCATCTTCTCTGCTTTCATCGCCTGGTCCCCTGTGCTCAATTGTCAAGTCTCCTTTCTTGGAGCCCTTGCAGGCAACACTGGCCTACCCCTCACACCTGGTCCCCAATTCTCACTTCCTCTCCTGATCTCACTGGGACCCAAGTTCATCCCTGCCAAAGCCCCACACTAATCCTGAGGCTCCAAACCCCCATCTGTGCTAGTATCTCTTGTTCTCTGATCTCCCCCTCTCCACAGACTGAATATGACCCTTGGTCCAGGGGTCCAGGTCCTTGTCCCTCACCCTCTGCCTTGGCTTCCCTGACTCAGGGGGCTGTCTCTGCCGCACATCCTGGCCTCAATGCCTGTCTGCCCACCTGGCAGGTGTGGTCCTGTCCCAGCCCTGCTCCTCCTGTGATGCGGCCTAACTGCAACCCTCCTGTGGGAATGACCTGTACCCTCCCCACGTGGACAGGCCCCTCTGTGAGCGTGCACGGCTCAGGGACCCAGGGGAGCAGCACTGGCCCTCACGGTCTGAGATGCAGTTGTTTCTGGGGAGACGTCTCATGTGTGGTCTCCCCCTCCCCTAGGAGCCCACCGTCTGCACTATACCATCTCCGTGTTCTCCAAGAATGGATCTGTGCAGCAGGGATCCCTTGCCCAGGGCTACTGGGATGGAGAGCCCTTCCTGCACTATGACAGTGAGACAGGCCAAGCAGAGCCCCGGGCGCCCTGGGCAGAAAGCCACCTGGGAGCCAGGGACTTGGTCACAGAGAAGGAGGAGCTGGGACAGCGAGGGCGGGAGCTGAGGATGACCATGGCAGACTTCCAGCAGGAAGGTGAGAGTTTGAGGGGCCTTGAAGGTGTGACAGCTTTGACCAGGGGACAGAGGGGTGTGGGGGGACAAGCCTGGGGGTCTGTGACATTCAACCAGGAGGAGAGAAGACCCTCAGGCACCCCCAGGGGAGAGATGGAGGGAGCAGGAGGGACCCTCTGGACTGGAGTTTCTTTCCATGGGGAGGGTGGGGCAGAGGAACCCAGGGATGGAGAAATGACTGCTGGGGGTGGGGGGTAGGTTTGCATTCCCTCCAGGAGACTCTGGGCTGTGAGCTCCAGGAAGACAACACTCTCATTGGCTTCTGGGAATACCGCTGTGCTGGGGAGCTTCTCTTGGATTATGTCCCAGAGACTCAGTCCTGGAAGCTGCCCCCATCCTCATTCCAGCCCTTGGCTGAGAAGATCAAGAAGAAGTGGGATCTGGAGAGAGACCGACACAAGGATTACCGTCACCACGTGCAGGGAGATACGTGTACAAAATTACAGAAATATCTCATATTCTGGAACAACTCCCAGGAACAAACAGGTACTGGACCAGAGGCAGACACGCGTGCCCTGCCATGCCCTGGCCCCTTACTCTTCATGTCCTCAGGGACCTCTCCCTGTCCTGTGAGCTCCCGGCACGTTCTCTGGGATGCTGTATTCTGAGTCGCTCTGGGTGACAGCTCCCATGAACCATCATCAAGGAGTTGGGAGTAGTCTGTCAGTTGGCACCATCCAGGGGCCTTCGGTTGGGAAACGAACTCTGGAAACAGGGCTCCGCTGCCCTTTGTCCATGAGGTGCCCCAGGTTCCTGGGCTTGCTCACATCTGTCTGCAACTTGCCAGACCTTGGAGAGTGTGCTCTTAGCTCCTATGTCCCAGGAGACCGCTACTCCCCCTCCCCCCACCAGGCCCCCTCTTCCTGCCAGTCTAAGGACTTGAAGTCCAGGGGCCCCAAACACACTTGTGAGCAGCATGGAGCCCCAGGGCTCTTGGAGGACCTTGGCTGGACCCAGTGCAGGGCAGTGGGAGAGGACCAGCCCTGTTCTGAGATGGACGCTCAGGCAACACTGGTCACATGCCTCTCTGCTCTGCCCTGTCCCCTCCCAGGGCCATCGGCAGTGAGTGTCACTTGTAACAAGACCACAGAGCACACCACTGGCCTGACGTGCTGCACTTTGGCCTTCTCTACCAAGCACATCTCACCGACCTGGCTTCATGATGGGCAGCCCTTGAACCAACATAACCAGAGCCGCTGGGGAGACCTGTCCCGTGGGAATGTCACCTGCGTGTCCACCGAGGTTCCCCAAGGAGAGGAGCAGAAGTACAGCTGCCGGGTGGAACTGGGCACGAACAGCAGTGCCCGCCCTGTGCCCTGTGGTGAGCAGGGAATTCTGGGGGCACGTGGAGGTGGAAGCCATGGTGCTGGGCCAGGGAGAGACTAGGAGGCTTGTATGTGGTGGGTCCAGGGTCCAATAAGGGCTTTCCTCTTTACAGGAGGGACGTCATTACCAAAACATTTGTGGCATATCATTGCTCCTGCTTGTTCGGTTGCTGTGGTGATTCCTATGATTGTCTACATCTGTCTGCGAATCCTGAAGAGGAGGAGAACATCAGGCCAGGAAAGCCCAGGTGAGGAAACAGCCTGGGGTATTGGGGAGGGAGCGGCTCTGCTGGTGGTGGGGCCTCCTCACATCTCCCTCTGAGCAGGGGAGGCTGAGTGGACAGGCCTTCTGCCTTTCAGCACAGAGTAATGGAGATGAAAGCTGGGAGTTTAGGGGACTGGTATCCCCATTAACCCCCTCATTCCCACTCTTGTTCATGGCCTTGCTGAAGTCCTGGCATCCAGCCTGCACCCTGGCTATGTCTGTGAACGAGTGTCTAGTGAGGGTCCCTAGCTCCCCTCTGGACCCTCTCCCCTCCATCTCTCAGGCTCCCAGGCCTGGGCCCCGGATGTATCAGGAATCCTGGCCTGACTGGAGCATGATGGTCGGGTGGGCTGCAGTGGGTAAGCCTCACAGGAATAAGGATGAGACTTGGTGACTCCAGTGATGGTCGGCCTCCCGTTCCCCCAATATCTCCACCCTCATGAGAAAAGCCCAGAAAAGGTCAGTGAGCTGAGGCAGGGCTCCCTGCTGACCTGGGACCTGAGTGAGGTGTCCTGAGTAACCCATGAGTCCTTCAAGGCTTCTTTTCAAGGCTCCTCCTTCGCTGCTCATGGTTCTGGTGCTCCTGTAATCCACATGGGAGGAGAGGAGAAGAGTCCCCTACCATTTGGGAAGAGGGACCAGCCCCTCCTCAGGGAGCTGTGTTCTGGCTTGGTCCTGCCTCTCAGGGTTTCCTGTCCATCCCTGTGGGGACATTTTGGAACACTGTTCACTGGACCCCTTGTCCTGTGTCCTGTGTCCTGCCCTTGTCCTCGCTGAGCCTGTTCCCCTCTTTCCTGGTGGTCACTGGCCTGTTCCTGTGGAATAAGACATGCCCGGAATGCTCCCCCCACCCCCAATCACATTGCTGGAGATGAAGGAGAACATCAGACCTTTCCTGGTTCAGGAATCCTGGGTGAGAGGGTGAGGCACCCAGGAGCTCTGGTGCTTCTGCCCTGCCCCTGGGTCTCTGTGACCACGGGCAGGGGCGTGACAGTGATTTCCCTCCTCAAATCGACTTTGCCCACAGTGTGCCCCGCAGTCCTGGGCTGCCAAGACCTTGAGGTCCCTGCACCTGTGTGTCGTGCATATTGCCAGCAGGCCAGGCCAGGGCTCAGGGAGCTCTGTGGTGGGGGTTGGCCCTCCTGGATGCCTCAGTTTAGTGGCCAACTAGTAGTGTAGCTGTGCCTCTACTGGCCAAGTGAAGGGGTCACCAGCAAGTATGGCATCTGGCAGCTCAAGAGCCTGGCCGGTGTCGAGGGTCAAGAAAAGGTGAGGCCCCCAGGCGCAAGGTGGGTCCCGCCAGGTAAATGTGCAGACCCGTCATTAGCCATGTCTTCCTAGACTGGCTTGCAGGTCCGCTGAGCCCCAGCCCAAATGAGCTGCGGGGCAGCACTAAGTCGAGGTGCTGTCAGTGTATCTCAGGACTAGGCCAGTGGAGCTGGCATGAGTCCTCGTGTGTTTGTCCTTCAGCAGGTGACAAGGGCACATAGTGAGTGAGGTAAGCGAAGAAATTCTGTTTGTGGCCGCATCCAGGCCTGAAGAATAAGGTGTTGGGAGCCTTGTTTGGGGGAGGCTTCTCCCTCTGTCGGGGGAGGGCTCAGGTGTTCAAAGGAGAGAGGGCATTGGCTTGAGGCTCCTGGCCCTGGCCCTTAGTCTTCCTAGCAGGATAGGTGGGCGCCCTGCTAGCTTGATGGTTATGTGTTGGGCTACGATCCTCAAAGTCAACATTTCAAAGCCACCAGTGGCTCCTCGGGAGAAAGCCTGGGCTTTCTACTCCTGTCAGAGGTACAGTGTGATCACTGTACGTCAGCATTGACTACATGCTAGGGGTGAGCGTGGCAGGTGGAAGGACAAGTGACAATGTTGCTGGAATGTTGGGATGAGCCTGCTGTGCTCCTGGGAATGGGAACTGGAGGCAGAAGAAGGCGGGAATGTGGTCTTATTTATGAGAACAAGGCCGGATCCAAGGGAGATACTAGGGAGTGGTCGCGAAGGCTTCCATGGCTCTGGATCATGTGGGTTTTCCTCATGGCTTTCCCTTCTCCCTTGGTTTCCAGGGAAAGTGGAGCTATAGGCTGGGGTGAAGGGCAGACAGAGCTGGCTAACCCCTATGGCGTCTTACATCCGGTCTCTCACACTCCTCTTCCATCAGCTCTTGCGTGTACCGGTTCAAGGCAGGGCATGTAGACCTTCATCATAATTTCCATATCTTGCGGTTGTTGTTACTTGTTTTCTAGTGGATGCTGACTACGTGCCCAATGGGGTGAAGGAAGAGGAGATTTGCACCCACCTAGGTTTTTTTTGTTGTCATTTTTCAGTTTTATTGGTCCATAATCCACACATCATACAATTCAATAATTCAACCATATCAAGAAGAACTATACCATCCTAACCCCCATCGATGTTAGACCATTTTCTTTCTGTCCTTTCATGGTCAAATCGCTTTTAAAAGATCCGCTCTAGTGTGCCCTCCCCCCTCCCTCATACATCGTTTGCTTCCTCAAGCCTTCCTATATCACTCCCTCACCCTTACCTCCCTATAAACCAGTGGTTCCCAACCGTCCTAATGCCGGGACCCTTTCATACAGTTCCTCATGGGGTGGTGCCCCCCCCAACCATCAAATTATTCTCGTGGCTACTTCATCGCTGTCGTTTTGCTACTGTTATGAATTGGGCAGCCCCTCTGAAAGGGTCCTTCGACCTCCCCCAAGGGGTCGCGCCCCACAGGCTGAGAACCGCTGCTAGAACCCCAACCCCTTGCATTGTCCGGAGCCATGAGGCCCGGCCATTACTTGGAATTCATTAGCCTGAGCCAGCCTACAGCACTGCAACTGTGTTTGACATACTTATCTTGACAGACATAGATAAGGAAGTCTCTATCTGTCTGCACGATTCTGTTCTATGGTCACTATTCCCGGAATGGACTCTGCTCCAACCTTGGGTAAACATGTGTGTAATGATTATATATATACATCTGCATCCTGAGTCCCCCACTATTGTTCTCAGGGAAACATCTGCAGCTTGTTTCTTGTTTCCCTTTCCCTAGCCTATATAAGCTATAACTTTCCACTCAATAAACAGGACTTGATCAGGATACTGTCTTGTCCTCATTCTCCGTGCCTCTTGTACCCCCCCAATTCCCACTCTCTCCTCCAGGATCCACGGTGAATGTCCCGTGGGACGGGACATTGCATCAGGACTTATCTCGATGCCGCTCCTCCTGTGCTTCCCCAACTGGGAAACCCACGGAAAACACAGAAACAATTTAAAAATAAAGCAGAAACAAAATCAAATAATAATAATGCACGGATCGAAGTGCCGATAATGAGCAAGAAAATCAAGACCACTATCAGTATTTAAAAGGCCAGGGAAGAATGCTTTGTCGTGGAGGCAGGAGACACACTCTCAGCTAAGACACACTCTCGCCTAAGAGGCGCTCTACCGACGAGACCCGTGGCCCTCTGCTGATACGGCCCACGACCTCGAAGAAGCCACCGTGACCTCTGGAGCCGAAGAAACCACATGGAGACCCCTACCAGCGCTGAGGTGCTTAGAACACCACCGGATCCACAAGACTTCCACTTCACTGGCCTGTGATTCGCTGGCCAATTCACTTCCCGCGTGTGGTGTCATGGCATGTGTTTTGTGAATCTGAAGAGGACTTCGTAGATTGGTATCGGACATGTGGGTTAATATCGGACTGATGGACTTGATCTGGACTGGGCTGGGATGCTTTCTCAATATTCAGCTGCTCTTGTACATAAAGCTCTTTCTTATACACGTATGAGTGTCTCTGGATTTGTTTCTCTAGTCTACCCAAACTAGGGGGGCCCTGCTTGGGGCCCACAGACTCTCACCCCTCTTGCTCTCTGGTCCCTGTCACGCCACAGCCTATCTGACGCCCGTTCCGCACACGAGGGTCCCCTTTTCCACGTGGTTGTTCGTGCCCAGTTGTGAACTTCTGAGCAGCTTGGCATGCTTCCCAGGGAGAGCGGGGACCCTTTGAGACGGTAACCCCTGAAACTTGTCCTTCTGTCCATCATAAAAACCCCCTTGGAGCCACCAACCCCAGCCCCTAAAGCCCTTTGCTTGTCACTGGTTCCCCTGCGTGGCCCTGCCGCGCACAGGCTGCACCCGCGTGAGCCTGTTATTCTCCCCGCGGGGTTCTGGTGCCCCGTGCTTGCTCCCCTCTGACCCCCAACTCCACCGCATGCTGCAGCCGCCAATTTCTTGCAGGGTAGCCGAACACGTGACTCCACGGACCTCATCAAGATGGCACCGTCCAGGGTTTGCGTTGGCTTTCTGCTAGTGTCTTGTTCTTTGGGTTCTCGTGCTGGCTGGGTTTTGCCAGCTTCGGCAAAAGGCATTTGAAAGCCAGGCCACTGAGGAGCTGCTAACCCTGCTCTTTTGGAAAGCTTGTTAGAGCAGCTGCCTTCGGCCTCCGGCCATTTACGTTCCTGGTACACTTTCCACTGTGACAGGATGTGGCCAGCCAAGAGTCCCAGTTTCTCGTGAGTGGCCCCTGAGCAATCGACGCGTCTCTTGTCCCCTTCAACCACTCATAAGCCAGTGGTCGCCTTTGAACGCCATTGTACGGTCCCTCCAAGCATGGGCCCGCCTTTGGAGGCTCAGGGGAATTGCTCATGCCAGTCATTTCCTCATTGGCCCTATGAGGTCGCCCAAACCGGTGGTCTACTGTATTAGTCCGTGTGAACTAGAGAAACAGGTTCATAGACATTCATATGTGTATAGGAAAGAGCTTTATATAAAGAGGTGTCAGGGGAAGCCAGCCCCTAACACATCATTACGGGTCCCGTAGGCGCAATTGTACAGCGATAATAAGTAAAGATCATAGTAGAGTTACAGAGATACAAGTATTGAAATAAATGGAGTCAGATACGATTCATAGTAGCATGCTCACCTCAGCCCCACATGATGGTCCACGTGGAGGGAGAGAGAGATTTAATATGTTAGCCCAGGCCTTTTATATTCTCTGGGGACGTGCAAGCCCCCTAATTACAGGTGAGGACATATGTCACTGGAAGGGGCTGTCCTATGGGTAATACAGTAATGAGAGGGGGTGGTCTAGGGATATACACACAATAGGAAGGGGAGGAATTGGGGGTATACATGTGACAAGATGGGCGGACCCTAGATTCAAGATGGCAGCCTAACCTTGGTCATCCTTGGGTGGGTTTGACCTCGCTGGGGTCTCCTACAAGGAAACAGACTACTATCCTTATCAGAAGGGAGTGGGCCCTATTTGTTGTGGGATAAACGGTGGTGACTACTTGCTCTAGATGGCTGATAGCTCTCAAGGGGAATAACCCCTGACCTACTTCTGATGACCTCCAAGTATAGTCATTCCCAAGCATATATTTGGGGGAGACATATATTTGGCATATATCTGGGGGAGACAGCTTGGGAGAAATCCTTCTGTACCCCACAAAGAGTAATTATACATGAATAAACATCCCAGCCCAGTCCAGATCAAGTCCTTAAGTCCAATATTATCCCATATGTCCAGTACCAGTCTGTAAATTCCTCTTCAGACTCACGCAACACATGCAATGATGCCGAATGCAGGAAGATCACAGGCCAGTGGGTGGGAAGTCTTGGGGATCCAGTGGCAGTAGAAGCATCTCAGCATTGGCGTGGGTCTCCACGTGGCTCCAGGGCACTGGCTGCCATCAGCATAGCTCCATGTGGCTTGTCAGCAGTCTGGCCTCCAGTCAGCTATTGATCTCCTTAGCACGGCCAAGTGAGGTCATCAAGCTGCGACCTGATTGACAGGCTAGACTCCACCCGTTCGCAAATTGACAAGAGAGTATGTAAGCGCCACGCTTGCTGTCTAGAAAACCATCTGGGCCTAGTTTGCCAGCAGAGACTGGGTCCCCCGAGCCCCTCCCTCAAAGAGGGGCACCTCGTCCAGGCTCAGATTCCACAGCATCACATTCAGAGGCAGCACACGCTGGGACTGCCATGACGACCCTGGGGCACCAGCCTCTCCTAATTTCTCTGTTGTTGTGTTTTCTAGCTGCATGATGACCTGTCCCCAAGCGATCGGCGCTACACTATAGTCCTGGCGATCTGGAATCGATTTAACCTGCAGACGCTGGAGAAATGGACGTTAATACCCTTCTGCAACACCATCTGGCCTCAGTACATTCTAGGCGATGGGGAATCCTGGCCAAAGACCAGCTCACTTTCCCTTCCGACCCCGATTCAGCTAGAATGTTTCTGCAAAGGGATGGGGAAGCGGGCGAGGTGCCCTCATGTGAAAACATGTTTCCTCTAGAGAAGTCGTAAAGGGTGCCAAGGGTGCCAAGGACCCTGCAAGGGACCCTGAAGCTGAAGGCCACTGTACCGCCAGCCCAGCCACACCACCGTCGGTGGTCCCTGAACCTGTAGAAGCTAGCGGGACAGGTTACCCCACCAAAGTTCTACCCTTAATAGAGGCAGCTGGGGAATTTGGTCCCCAAGCAAGACTAGGGTTCCTCAAGCTTTTTTAAACAGGGGGCCAGTTCACTGTCCCTCAGACCCATTGGACAGCTGGACTATAGTTTTAAACAAAAACCTATGAACAAATCCCTATGCACACTGCACATATCTTCTTTTGAAGTAAAAAAAAAAAAAACAAGCAGGGCGAAAACACCCGCCGGGCCAGATAAATGTCCTCAGCAGGCCACCTGTGGCCCGTGGGCCGTAGTTTGAGGACGCCTGTACAAGACTTTCACCCTAACTGAACTCAGGCAGATTTAGAGAGCCTTAGGCAGTTACTCAGACAGCCCAGAACAGCACCTCACCCTAGCATTGGAAGGAGGCAATGCTCATTCTGGGACAGACAATGACAGACTTTGAGAAAGAGCGAGTGCTGAAGGGAGCGTGGAAGTTTGCAGAAGGTTTATATGTGCTGAATGATAAGCATCCAACAGGAGAAACGGCTGTGCCTCCAACTGACCCCACCTGGGATCCTGAGGATCCCAGTGACAGGTGGGCATGGGAATGTTTTGCGGTATGGATCAGCAGTGGGCTACAGTCAGGATGGCAAAACGCCATCAACTACACTTAAGTGACAGCTATTCACCAAGGGCCTACCGAAAGTCCCAGAAGTTCCTTAGAGCGGCTGGGAGAAGCCCTGTGGAATCACAATAGGGACAAGAAAGGGGAAGTCCAGGCTCAGGAGAAGGAGAAGGAAGAACATTAGGCATGTCCAGGGACTGGCCGCCATTGCTAACCAACGCCCATCGACTGCCTCCCAGGTTTCCAAGACCCCTGAACTAGGTACAGGTGTCATGTGTGCTGTCACTTGAAACGTGCCCTGTCCGTCATAAAAACCCACTTGGATTACAAAACGGGCTTCGGCGTGTATCCTTGCATGGTGCCAAGCCAAGAACCGAAGACTTGCCGGCTCGGGAAACTTTGCAGGATCAACTGACAAGGCTTTAAGCGCTCAAGTCCGGCTGATCCTTGGGGTCATTTGAGTCCTAGAGGTATCTCTTATTAGATGTAGTTTTTCAGGTACGTTTTCAGGAACGCATCAAAGGTAGGTCTGGTCAAGTTCAGAGTTCATTCAGACCTTGGAGCTCTCATTCATTCTGGGTAGATTCTATGCGAGCTGCTATGGGCCGCAGGGTCTTATTGCTCTGCCGTGGCTCTCAGTTTTCCAAACAAGAAAGGCTAGCCTGCCCCCCGACCCTCCAGTGGCATCCAAGGCTGCCCAAGTGACACTGCTGTCTTCTCAAGGATGTCCTGCTTCCTGGGCAGCCAGCAGTGAGGTGCACAAGAGGTAGACCAGAACACTCCTGTGCCACCCGATGAGACTCAGCAGAGCCTGCGTCCCTCTGTGGTCACAGAGCTGAGGTAGACCACCTCTCACTTGCGGACACCGAGCAAGCCCCTCTGGGTGTGCGAGACTGTAAACCTTCACAGGAGTAGAAAGCCCAGTCTTTCCCCCTGCCGCTCCTTTGGAACCGCCGACCCTGCGGATGGCAGCCCAGTGCCTAACCGATATTCCACCAGGGCTCCTGGCAGAGCACACCTCTGGGGGCCTCAGCCCCAGGGCGTTCATCTGCTCCAAGTCACTGCATACGTCTCTTCAGAGGAGAGGGTGCCTGGTCACTAGTCAGGCCCGGGTGTCGACCGTTCATCTTTCGAAAATCCATATTGATGTTGATGTTTCCTCCCCCACTGGGAGACGCTGGACTTTGGCCTCAGGGCAAGCAAGGACTCAGGGCCATAACAGGTGGGCTTCAGGTGTGGGGGGTTAACCTACCACAAAACATTGGAGCCCCAGACCTAGTCCCTCCACCTTCCCAGGGGGATGGGGCCTTGGATTCCTGGATCCTGCCCCTTGCTCTTGCTACTGCTTTGGGGGCTAGACGCTTCTCACCTCTGGAGTCAGCCCTGTGAGTCTCAGGCCCAGGGACCTGGGCGGGGCACAAAACACTGGAGCAACCAGTGCAGGAAGAAGGGGCTATAGGAGCTGAGGAGGGGAGACAGGGGCAGGGGCGTGGAGGAGGCCATAGGGGAAGTAGAGCCCTGGGCAGGGTCGGATTACAAGTTCAGTGAGTGGATTCCTTTAGGGTCAGGCACAGGGGCTTCCTGGGTGCTGGGGCAAGGAGAGCCAAGGGCAGGTGTGGAAGACACTCAGACCATGGTGTTCTAGGGCCCCCTCCCTTCGGTAGAACCTCCCAGATGTGTCTCTGCCCAGCCCTGGGCAGTCGGTGCTCACAGCGTGTGCTCTCAGCTAAGCAGATGTCCTGTTCTTAGTAACCTAAGTCAGCGACAGCCCCAGTGCGGTCAGCCTGCCCTGCCGCTGGGCTCACTGCTGATGTTCAGGGAGACCATCTAGTACAGGATGTCTAGATGCTTCTGGGTGTGATGGAGGGAGGGGGGCGTGGCTAGGGCTTTCTTGCCACAGCCACCGAGATCCACTGGGCGGGGGCCCCCAATGCCACAGTCCCTGCTCGTACTTCCTGGACGTGGTGAGCGGCACCGCACACTGCCACTGTCTGGGCGCTCCCCCCGCCCACACCACCCCCCCTCCTGCCCAGGGCCTGCCTCCCCTGCCCCTGCTCTGACCCCACCTCTCCTGCTACCCTACCAGCCTCTGATTCTGGAGCTAATTCCAAGCCATAGTGAGCCTGTCTAGCCTTTCCCACACGGAATTTGTATAGAAGCAGACAGCGTCCTCTGTCTCCCACCCGGGGCAGGTGGTGGGCTTGAACCGTCGACCTTGCGGGTCGCAGTCCAACAGGCTAAGCCACTGTGCCACCAGGGCTCCTGTAATAAGACGCCAGGGATAGGGTGGAGACTAGAATGAGGGGGGCATGGGGAGAGCCTTAGGGATCCCCTCCCCTTCTGCATTCGGACTAGCCCTGAGGCTGCAGCTGGGTGGAAGGAAGTCATGGTTCTCTGCAGGAGCTGTGAGAACCTGGGTGTCTCTGTCCTGTGACTGCAGGGGGTTTCTTAAAGGGGAATGATGGTCCCCGGTTTGTGGAGAGGCTGGTAGGGTAGCAGCAGAGCTGGGGGCTCATCCCAACCTTGTCTCTTGCTTTCTCTTGGATCCAGTGAAATCGTCTTTAAAGGATGGAGAGGTTGCAAGTCAGAACACAGAGGTCTCCTGTGCCATTTTCCCACATTCGCCTGTTGCCAGGCCCCCTCCAGTAGGCTCACCATCTCAGCGGCCCTGGGCACAACACAACCAAACCGGGCCCTGCACCGTCCTCACGATTCTTGTGCCAGAGCCCATGGGTGTCAATCCATCTCCCCGAGAGTCTTCCTCTTCTTCAGTGCCCCTCAACTCCAGGGACTCGTTTGCCCTGACAACCTGTGCAAAGTGAGTAAGACGGAGTCTTGCCATCCTTGCCTCTAAGGAGCTCTCTGGCCATCCTTGTTCCAACAGAGATCGCTGTGTCGTTCCAGCAGTCCTGGTGCTTTTGAAACTCTTCTCCAGCACAATTCAAACACATCCATTCTTGTCCGGTTTCCTAAGTCAGCATCCAACTTTCACATGCAAATGAAGCAATGGAGAAGGCCATGGCTTGGGTCAGGTGCGCCTTAGCCCTCAAAGTAACATCCTTGCTCTTCAATGCTCTGAAGAGGTCTTGCACAGCAGACTGACCTACTGCCATACGACGTCTTGATCTTGTGACTGCTGCTCCCGTGAGCACTGACTGTGGATCCAAGCAAGACGAAATCCCTGACAGCTTCAACCTTTCCTCCATCGATCATGATGTGACCGATGCGTCCACTTGTGAGGATTTTGATCTTCACATTGAGTTGGGATCCATTCTGAAGGCTGCCGACCTTGATCTGCAGCAGCAAGTGCTTCAAGTCCTCCTCACGTTCAGCCAGCAAGCGTGCGTCCTCTGCCTGTCGCAGGTTGTGAATAAGGCTTCCTCCCATTCTGATGTCACATTCTTCTTCGTATCATCCAGCTTCTCTGTTGCTTTGCTCCTCTTGAGAGGATGAGCGCAAAGGGAAAGGGGGAGTTGCTGATTAGGGGGCCACTGAGTTGATGGCCAAGCCGATGGATAGAGAGATGGTTTCACAACTCGAGGAATGCAATAACCAGCACCAGTACACGCGTCGAAATGGCTGGATCCATGCATGTTTTCTGGTGAATGTGTGCACCTCGATAAAAATAACTAGTCAAGAAATGTGGGGCCGTCTCAGCCATAGCACCATTTCATTTGAAGCCCCATGGGCCAGGAGAGCCCAGTGGAAAGAGGGGATGTGCAGGTTAAGTGGAAAAGATAAAGATGAGGCAGGGGTCCGAGTGAATTCTAGTGGGTGCCCACAGAAGCCACGGCAGCACAGATACAGACTACCAGGGACAAGGGACAAGTTGTTGACTACACGCTGCTGCCCAGAACTTCTGTCTCAATGGAACAAGAATTTCCATCACCATTCAGTCACCACAAACTCCTCTGAGAGGCGCATCTTGCTCACACGAAGTCATTTCCTTGATCCTCTGCCTGGACTTCTGATATCATGGACCAGGTTTGTCCTCGGATGTGGCTGAGTGTAGCAAACGCACAGTAAACCACCTCTTCTGCTGTCTTAGTTGAAGACATTTATAAATATAGAGGGGTGATCAGGGGTCCGTAGATAATATTTCGGCGGAGCAGATAGCAGGGGATTCACAGCTGGGGACACCGAGAGAGCAGAAAGGACTGATAGCAGCAATGGAGACACCAGCCACCATTGTACCCCCGGGGTACAAAGCCCTCCAGACAGGGAGCACTACCACCAAGGACCAGGGCCCTCAGGAGCCCCTGAGTTCACCGTGACGGGGACATCCTGAGAAGGGACTGGGGAGTATGTGCAGGTCGCAGGCTTCC
Organism: Tenrec ecaudatus; assembly: GCF_050624435.1. Classification (NCBI taxonomy): domain Eukaryota; kingdom Metazoa; phylum Chordata; class Mammalia; order Afrosoricida; family Tenrecidae; genus Tenrec; species Tenrec ecaudatus. The sequence continues at coordinate 160,239,294 of NC_134536.1, forward strand.
AACTGCAGGGCACAGAGAAAGGTCTGGGGCTGGGAGAATGGAGACAGAACTGGGTTGTGCAGAGCCCAGTAGAGAGAAAAGGGCCAGATAACTGGGGCCCTCTGGTGGCTGACACAGGCAGGGAGGGAGATACTGACAAGGGGAAGTGGACAGAGCTGAGGTTTTGAGGTTCGCATTTGGCTTCCGTTCTTGGCGATGAGAAATCTGGGATGGTTGGGTGTCATCGTCGTGTGAGAATCCTTTCTTGGTCCCTTGATGATGGTGTGCAAGGCCTGAGGTGGCGCTGTGGGGTCTTAGAGAAAGTGCTGGGACACCTGTGAACCCCTATGAGAGATGAAGTGTGCTCCATCGGGTCTCAGGGAAGCCCTCTGGGCGCCAGGTGTGAGCCCGGGCACGGGGTCCTGTCCTGTGCCCTGATAACAGACAGGGGGCCTAGGGGACTTGTACCCTTCTTCTCAGAAGGCCCCTTTGCATATCCACTGCTGAATGTCTTAAACAGGAGCCCTGGGGGCGCAGTGGGTACGTTGGGCTACGATCACAAAGTTGGTTGTTTGAAACCAGCAGCTTCTCCAGGGAGAAAGACAGGGTGCTTTCTACTCCCATGAGGAAGGCCAGTCTCAGAAACTTACATGGGGCAGTTTTCCCCTTGTGTTAGTCTGGGGGCACTAGAGCAACAAATTCAGAGACACTCATGTGTATAAGAAAGAGGTTTACATACAAGAGCATTTGAATATTGAGAACACATCCCAGCCCAGTCCAGATGAAAATCCGACTTTAGCCCATATGTCCGATACCAATCTATAAAGTTCTCTTCAGACTCACGAAACACATGCAATGACGCCGAATGCAGGAAGATCACAGAGCGGTGGGTGGGAAGTCTTGTGGATCCTTCAGCTCAGGGCACTAGCTCCATGTATGTGTCTTGTCAGCTGGAATATCTGACGGGGAGTGTGTCTGTGTCCCGCCTCCAGCGGGCTATTTAGGATCTCAGTGCTTCCAAAAGCGGTCATGAAGCTTCCACCGACTGACAAGCTAAACTCCACCCCTTCACTCTTAAATCTCAAATTGACAGCAGATGATGTAACTACCACACACTTCCATAGGCGAGTCGATGGCAGTGAGAGCCGAACACCGAAGTGTTGTCACCCAATAAGACCTTCCCCCGATGCCTGCAAAAATCTGCCGTAAAAGACACAGGGAGAATTGTTATGTGCTATCAAGCTGTTCACAAGTCAGAGCAACCTGTTAGACAACTGAACAAAACACTGCCCAGTCCTGCAGCATCCTCACGATTTTGCTATGAAGGATAATTAAGAGGATGTTATATAACTTTGACATTTGATAATACTGGGGGATTATAGCTATCTTCTCCAGTGTGATAATATTATGGATTGGAAGGAAATGTTCTTGGGTTTGTTTGTTTTTTGAGAGAAATGGTGAAATATTTAGAATGAAGCCATGGTGTTTTAGCAAAAATTAGAAATAATTTGTTATATGAATAAAGCAAACACGGAATCATGTTTAAGATTATTGAAGCTAGGATAATCGTACTAGTCTTCCAAACGTTCCGTATCTTTGGAATTGTTCACAATAATTTGTAAATAATCTAAAAAGTGAATAGTCCCTAATGACATGGACATTCATAACAAGGTTGAATGAAAATTAAACTTCAAGAGTGTGTGTGTGCGCGTGTCAGTGTGTGAGACTATGTGTGCGTGTCCGTGTATTAATAACTGTGTGTGACAAAGGGCGTACAACAGACAGCAAGGGGAGCAAAGCAAAGAAGTCCCTAAGAAAAGAACAAAATATCACATCACTGGGTGCCCACCTTCCCAATATGATCACTGAAGACAAATGTGTGCTTAAGTAAATGTGGTATAGAAAGCTGATGGTGCCCAGCTATCAAAAGATATTGCATCTGGGGGTCTTAAAGGCTTGAAGATAAGCAAGCAGCCATCTAGCTCAGAAGTAACAAAGCCCACATGGACGAAGCACACCAGCCTGTGTGATCACGAGGTGTCAAAGGGATCAGGTATCAGGCATCAAAGAACAAAAAATTATATCATTGTAAATGAAGGTAGGTGCAGAGTGGAGACCCAAAGCCCATCTGCAGGCAACTGGACATCTCCTTACAGAAGGATCGCGGGGAGGAGATGAGCCAGTCAGGGTGCAGGGTAGCAATGATGAAACATACAACTTTCCTCTAGTTCTTAAATGCTTCCTCCCCTCCCACTATCATGATCCCAATTCTACCTTACAAATCCGGCTAGACCAGAGGATGTACACTGTACAGACAGGAACCAGAAACACAGGGGATCCAGGACAGATGAACCCCCCTCAGGACCAGTGATAAGAGTGGTGATACCTGGAGGGTGGAGGGAAAGTGGGGTAGAAAAGGGGAACCGAGGGCGCTGCCTTTGAACTCGCCGTGCCTGCCCGTGCGCAGGGGTTAAGCTGCAGTGCCAGAGCAAGTGCTGGCGCATAACTGGGGCCGCCAAGCCTCTGTGGGCGGCCCTTTTAACTGCAAGCGACATGACAAAAAACAAAAACCAAAAAAAAAGAAAAGGGGGAACCAATTACAGAGATCTACATATAACCTCCTTCCTGGGGGACAGACAACAGAAAAGTGGGTGAAGGGAGACGTCGGACAGTGTAAGAGATGATAAAATAATAATAATTTATAAATTATCAAGGGTTCATGAGGGAGGGGGAGCGGGGAGGGAGGGGAAAAATGAGGAGCTGATATCAAGTAAAGAGCAAATGTTTTGAGAACGATGATGGCAACAAATGTACAAATGTGCTTCACACAATGGATGGATGGATGGATGGTGATAAGAATTGTACCAGCCCCCAATAAAATTATTTTTTTAAAAAAGAAGTCCCTGATGAATCCCTTCAGGGGCAGGGTGTGGCACCTCATCAGACTTGATCAGAAAACATTCATAAAGGTCAACAGACAGACTGGAACGATTCATAGGCTTTTGTGTTGTTTTTCTCCTGTCTTATAGAAGATAGATGAGATCAACAATCCCGAGGTGAAAACAACAGGACTGATGGTTCCAGGGGGACATGGGAGAGGGGCAGGTGGGGAGAAGGAAAGGGAGAGCCAACAAATTCAGGGACAAGGGAACAACAAGTGATCTAAAATTGGTGGTAAGGAGGACGTAGGATGCCTGGTGGGGCTTGATCTAGTGCAATGTACATGAGAGGAACTAATGAAACCTGAATGAAGGTCGAACATGATAGTGGGACCAGAGGAAAGTAAAAGGAAACAGCGGAAAGAACTGGGAGGCAAAGGACATTTATAGAGGTCTAAATATAGGCATTTACATATGTAAATATAGTTATATATAACGATAAGGACAAGATCTATGTGAATATATTATATGTTAAATATGAAGGTAGCAGACAGATATTGGGCCGCTACTCAAGTACTCCCTCAATGCAAGACTTTGTTCTAATAACCTGGCATTCTGTAATGCTCAGCTTCCCAACATGATCGCTGAAGAGAAATGGGTGCATAAGCAAATGTGAAGAAAGCTGATAGGGGCCAGCAATCCAAAAATATAGTGCCTGGGGTCTTAAAGGCTTGAAGATAAATAAGCAGCCATCCAGCTGGGAAGCAGCAAAGCACACATGGAAGAAGCACACCAGCCTGTGTGATCATGAGGTGTTGATGGGATCAGGTGTCAGATATCAAAGACCAGAACAAAAAATCATATCATTGTGAATGAGGGAGAGTGTGGAGTGGAGACCCAAAGCCCATCTGTAGACAATTGGACATCCCCTTACAGAAGGGTCACAAGGAAAAGAAGAGTCAGTCAGGGTGCAGAATAGCACTGACAAAACATACGACTCCCCTCTAGTTCTTTGATGCTTCCTCCCTCCCCCACTACCATGACCCCAATTCTACCTTACAAATCTGGCTAGACCAGAGCATGTACATGGGTTCAGATCATAACTCTCAACACACAGAATCCAGGACAGATAAACCCCTTGGGAACAATAATGGGCGTATTGAAACCGTGAGGGTAGGGGAAGGTGGAGGAAGAAAGGGGGAACTGATCATAACGATCGACATTATGAACTACAGAAACATAGGTGAAGTGAGACAGCGGTTGGCGTAAAATGTGAAAATAACAATTTATAAATTATCAAGGGTTCATGAGAGTGGGAGGGTGTGGTGGGAGGGGGAAAATGATCTGATACCCAGGGCTTAAGTAGAAAGACAATGTTTTGAAAAGGATAATGGCAATAAATGTACAAATGTGCCTGTCACGATGGATGGATGGATCCATCCACAAGAGCTGTAAGAGTCCGCAATAAAATGATTTTAAAACAAACAAAACAATGACTGAGTGTGTGACTCTGTGTGAGTGCATCTGTTCACTCAACAAAGGTTTTTAAAGCAACAGCCAGGCAATGGGAATATAACTATAAACAATTAAAATCCCTAACCGTGTTCTTCTAAAGCTTAAATTCTGGATTGATACCCAGCAGTTAAAATAAATATAGTTTTAAACTATGATTTTGAAAGAATCTGTAAGTCTTAACCCAAAAGTATCCCCATCAAGACCCAGCAGTTAAAATAAATATCATTTTAAACTATGACTGTGAAAGAATCCATAAGCCTTAATCCAAAAATATCCCCTGTAGTCTCCATTAAACCAAACCATGACTCAGCTTAATTAGCACAAAATGGCTGCCTTTAGCCCATTATACGCTTGTAAGACCTAGAATCTACATGGGATCAGGTTGACAGCATCCCCTGGGATCACTGGATGGGACTCTCAGGTGGGGAGGAACTCAGAAATGGAAGGAGGAAAGGTCGTACAACTCAAGGAACCTAAGGCTCCTAAGGGGGATTAAGTGTTCAAACTAAAACTAATACGTTTTTCAGATGTCAGTAAAAAGAATGTGAAAAAAGCCCAAACAGGGTTAAAGGAAGATGATTCATTGGCGTTGAGGCGGGTCACCCAGGGAGGGGAGGTCAGGGAGAGAGATGATACCTGGGAGCCAAGTCTGCCACAGAGGAGAGAGACATAAAAAGACCCTGCAGTTGGAACATGCTGGTATGTTCTAGAACAACCTTAGAGACACCCAAAGCTGAGCCCATTGCATCAATGCGGTGCTGTACACTAAACAAGAACTTTAAAGGGTCTTGCAGATAGAAGTTACCTTTAAGATAGCTTATGCTTTGAAAATATCACTCAAAAGATTCCGAAGATTTTACAGGACAAAGCCTCCCTCTCTCCCCAGGCCCGGGTCTCCTCCTAGAGATGAGCTGCTGACCAGTTTCTTGTGTTCCGTGACTGACAGGCAACCACAGGGGTGGGGTGGGAATGCAGACGCTGCTCTTGCTGCTGTGGAGCCCTGGAAGGGAATGGGGAGTGAAAGCAGGTAGCTCCACTGTTGAGCTTTCAGAGGTGAGGGGCATCGAGTCAGGCAGAGGTGGAGCCTCCGGGACCAAAAGAGCAGGACTAAGGGTCAGAAGGCGGCAAAGGATCGGAAAAGACAGGAAAGTGAGGCTTTGGATCAATGTCACCAAGCAGAATGTGTAGCGTATGGCTTGTTGAACCAGAAAACCAAATTGCTCTGCAAATTCTCACCCCAAATGCAATGTTTTGAAAAACTGACCGAGGAGGTAGAGAGAGGGAAGGTAACCTCAGATATAGTTGCAGGACTGCTAATTCCTCTTCCACCAAGACCTCTTCTCCCTGGCATGGAGGCCCAGCCCGCTGTTCATGACCCTCTAAGGCCACAGCCCCGTGCTGTGGTCAGAATCCCAGTGGGCAGGGCAGCAGCGCCCTCGTGTGGCCACAGAGCTGAGCAGAGAGGAACTGAGCAGCTCCCCGCTCTACCCAAGGACGGCGCTCTGCACACAACCGGGGCGCCCCACGTCCGGAGTCTTCCAAACCATGTGTGTCAAGTTGACTCAGACGTAGGTAGTGGTGGATTACCGAATGAGCAAGAATAGCAAGCACAGGCTGACTCATACTTACCTAAAGGCTTCAATTCTGTAAGAAGGTGCTACAGACAGCGCTGCAAGACTGACAGGTGCCAGCCTCCCCAGGAGCAGAACCTTTGGTGTGGGCAAAAGAATTGAGCACAAGTAAGCTTGGTGTTTACCTTGTTATTGGGGAACTCTGGGCCAGAGTACATCTGTTCTCAAAACTGTGGTGCCGTGGTTACAAGTTGGGCTGCGAACCACAAGGTCGGCAGTTCAAAACTACCACCCACCCTATGGGAGGAAAATGAGGCTACTATAGGGTTAGAGTCTCAGAAACCCCCCGGGGCAGTTCTACCCTATCCCATAGGGTCATGAGGAGTTGGCTTCCACTTGATGGCAGTAGGAAATCTTCACCGAAGCACACTGTCACAATCTCCCCCAGAGTGGCAGATGGACTTCACCCAAAACCTTCCCGCTAAAACTCACCCCCAAGGCGCCTCAGAGTGCCTGGGTGTTTCCCCAAATCCATGCTCACCTAGGTCTTCCCTCTCCATCACGTGACTGTGAGGGGCCCCGTCAAAAGGTGTGCGGGAGAAAGATGCGGCAGACGCTTCCGGAAGAGACGACATCCTTGGGACCCGTATGGACAGTCCTACTCTGTCCTATAGGGTCACTAGGAGTGGGAATCCACTGGATTGGAGAGTGATTGTGACTCGGGACTCAGAACAAAGGGAGGTCTTCAGTGATAATTTTCAGCTTCCAGTTCCCGGCGGGGGTGGGCAACACATGACAAACCCACTGTGAGACCTGGTAGCAAGTTCCCTGGCTCCTGAAACGGAACCTTGTTCCAACAGCAGTGGCTGGAGGAGGCCGAGCCCCCTCCTCTCAATAATCCATCAGTGAGCTTCTGACCTAGGGATCTGGAAGAGTGTCCTTGGGGATACCGGGTAGAAGGTGAGGCTCCAGGAGGAGCAGGGGAGGGAGGAGTTGGGAAGAACAGAAGAGGTGCAAGGTCCAATAGGTAGGCAAGGGGTTGCCAGGGCGGACAACAGTACTCGGAGGGCCGGGCTAAGGCCGTCTGTGGGGAGGAATTTGGAGCCAAGAGCAAGTCTCACTCTGTGCTAGCTGAGCCCAGCCCAAGCAAGCTGCCCCCAAAGCCATAGTGGAGCTTCTGCACCAGGACCCAGGGCCCCAGAGGGGCGGGGGTGAAATGCAGTGCGGGGCCTGGACATCATTGTGGTCTACAAGGTTCATGGCAGTTAAGACATGTCCCATCTTCCTAAATACCAGTGGCCCCTGCTCCCTGCAGCCCGTCTCTCAGAGACCCCAGCTCCTGGATCTCCCGTCTGGACCCGTCAAACCAGCTCTTCACTACCCCAGTGCCTGAACTTGGGAGGCTCAGCAACCCGAGTTCCAAATCTCAGTCCTGCCCAAAGGACTGACCTAGGGCCCCGGACCATAGGGCCTCATGCAATACAACTGAGTCACAGCTACGAGCCGGGTAGCAGCACAGAGAACACCTCTAACCTGGCTGGAGGTTAGATATCAAGGCTCAAGAGATGCCGGAGATCCAGCAAGCATTCACTCCACAAATATTTAATGAGTGGTGTAGGTTCAAAAAACACACCCAAGAAAAAATCCACTGCCTCCCTCATAGGGATTCCAACTCACTGCCACCCTATCAGACAGAGTAGAATTGTCCCACGGGGTTGCCAAAGGTCTTGAAGGCTGCCACGCTTCTGCCACGGAGCAGGGCTACGTTCCACCACTGACCTTGGGGTTAGCACTGAGCACTTAACCAGTGTACCACCAGGACTCTCTGCTCTCTGAGCGCGGCAATCATTAAATCAGAAACGGGACATGGGAACAAAGAAATCCGCCCCAGTTCGTAATTTGACAGTAAAGGCAGAGTTAATGTTCCATTATGGATTAGCGGGTAGCAAACAATTCCAGAATTCGTGACTGAAAACCACCGCCTCCTCCTGTGGCTGTCTGGGCTCAGCAGGAAGCAGCTGGGACTTCAGTTGCCTGGCGCCCAGTTGGCTCAGAACACTGTGGAGGCTCCCCTGCAGAGTTCCAGACAGGTCAGGGGAGCCAGCCCCTGACACATCATCCCAGGCCTGGCAGACCCAAGTGTACAGCGATAATATAGAAAGATTACAGTAAAGTCGTAGAGAATATGAGCTGGGAGAGTCAAATGAAGGAGTCAGACACATTTCATGGTTGCATGCTCACCTCAGTCCCGCTTGGTGGTCCACGTGGAGATGTGGAGGAAGGTGGGTAGGGCAGGAGGGAGAGCAGGGTAGGAGGGGATGTGGGTGGGGGGGAGGGAGAGCAGAGGACCACAGGAGAAGGGATGGAGTCGTGGGGGGGGGAGCGCGATTTACTTCTAACCAAGGCTTATATCTCTTTGGGGGATGTGCAAGCCCAATTTAGGTAAAGACATACGTCATGGGAAGGAACTGTACTATAGAGGGGGAGATCTAAGGGCACACACACAATAGGAAGGGGGGAATTGGGGTACGCACACACGTGACAAGATGGGTGGATTCTAGATTCAGGATGGCAGCCTAACCTTGGGTGTCACAGAGGTTTGGCCTGTTCAAAGCTCTCCAGGGAAGCAATCAGTATCTTACCCATAGGGAGTGAGTCCCACCACAGTAGTCTGATGGCTGAATGACCTCTGGGTTATCTCTAAGCATCTGACCGCCCACCATGTGCTGGCAAACAGCCTCTAAGGTCTGGCATGTCTTTGGTGGAGACAACGCTGGAGAAAGGTCTTTCTGTATTTCACACACAGTTCTGGCTGTCAGGTGGAGCGCACCACGGCTGTGAACCAGGGACCCTCCTGTTCTCTGCCCGGCTACTAAGCATGGCGGGGCTACCAGCGTGGCATCTGGGTACCATGAGGAGCTATTGAAAGCAACCAGGTCAGAATCCAACGGTAAGGCTCTTTTTGTCAGAATTAACTGGTGGCGTTATTTCCCCCATGTTCTATGCATCTAATCTAGTCACGGACTCAAGGGAAGGCCAGTCCGGCCATGGTCACGTTGCAAGAGAGCATGAAGGCGAGGTATTGTTGAAGCCATCTTTGGGAAGTCCACGCAGTACATTAGGAAGTGGTGATCAAAACACTGAGGGAGTGCAGCAGAACAGCAAGGGAATGGAGCGGCGAGGTCCCCAGGGAATGCTGAAGATGGACTTTGGGGCCAGGGCGTGGTGCCCCAACAGACTGGACAGAAAAACACTCCTATCTAAAGGCCAACAAACAATCCTTGAACTAACTACAAGCTTTTCTTTCTTGTGTTTTGTTTTTTGTCCTTGGTTTGTTGTTGTTTTGCTGTATGTTGTTGCTTGGTTTTGCTCTGTCTTGTTTTTGTGCATATTATTATCTCCGCAGGTCTGTCTAAATAAGATAGGCTGGATGAACAATCTGGAGGAGAAAAAACAGGACCGACAGTTCCGGAGAACATAGGACATGGGGAGGTAGGGGGAAAGGAAGTGGTGTTAGCAAACCCAGCGACAAGGGACCACAAGTGACCCAAACCGGTGGTGAGGTGGGTGTGGGAGGCCTGGTAGGGCATGATCAAGGGAAATGTAACCAAGAGGAATTGTTGAAACCCTAGTGGGGACTGAGCATAATGGGACAGGAGGGAAGTCAAAGGAAATAGAGGAAAGAGCTGGGAAGCAAAGGGCATTTATAGAGGTCTAGACAAAGGCATGTACATATGCAAATATATATATGAGGATGGGGAATTAGATCTGCGTGCCTATATTTATAGGTTTAGTATTAAGGTGGTGGAAGGACATTGGGCCTCCACTCAAGTACTCCCTCAATGCAAGAACACTTTCTTCTATTAAATTGGCATTCTATGATGCTCACCTTCCCGACAACCACTGAAGACAAAGCGGGTGAATAAGCAAATGTCACGAAGAAAGCTGATGGTACTCGGCTATCAAAAGATATAGCGTCTGGGGTCTTAAAAGCTTGAAGGTAAACAAGCGGCCATCTAGCTCAGAAGCAACAAAGTCCACATGGAAGAAGCACAATCACGAGGTGCCGGGTTGATCAGTTATCAGGCATCAAAGAACAAAAAAATCATATCATTGTGTGCTCACCTCCATGTTATGAACGCTGAAAACAAATGAGTGCATAAGCAAATGTGGCGAAGAAAGCTGATGGTGCCCGGCTATCTGTGTGATCAAGTGATGTCGAAGGGATCAGGTAACAAGCAGCATCAGAACAAAAAATCCTACCATAGTGAATGAGGGGGGGAATTCGGAGTGGAGACCCAAAGGCCATTTGTAGGCCACTGGACACCGCCTTACCGAAGGGTCTTGGGAAGATGAGCCAGTCAGGGTGTGATATAGCAATGATGAAAAATACAACTTTCCTCTAGTTCCTAAATGCTTCCTCCCCACCCCCCCATCATGATCCCATTTCTACCCTGCAAGTCTGGCTAAACCAGAGGCTGAACACTGGTACAGATAGGAACTGGAAACACAGGGAATCCAGGGCAGATGATCCCTTCAGGGCCAGTGGTGATAGTGGCGATACTGGGAGGGTAGAGTGGATTGGAAAGGAGGAACCGATTACAAGGGTCTACATGTGACCTCCTCCCTGGGGGACGGACCACATTAAAGTGGGTGAAGGGAAACGTTGGACAGGGAAAGATATGACAAAATGATAATTTATAAATTATCAAGAGTTCATGAGGGAGGGGGAAATGAGGACCCGATGCCGGGGGCTTAGGTGGAGAGCAAATGTGTTGAGAATGATGAGGGCAATGAATGTATAAATGTGCTTTACACAATTGATCTATGTATGAATTGTGATAGAGTTGTATGAGACCCTAATTTTTTTAAAAGTGATCTAAAAAATTATACATAGTATTACAATGAACAGAAGTGGACATTTAAATAGTGGACATTTAAATAGGGTAGGCTGCCTTGAAGTGACATGAGGTGAGGAACTAGGCCATGCATACAGATACATGAAGTCTCGATCCACACTCTGCACTTATCTAGGACCTTCACCCCATGGATGACTCTTCTCTCATCCAGGGTTCCCTCACCCCGACCCCCAGTGTACCGGGAACCTGGAGAAGCCTGAGGGTTAGCAAACTTTGTAAGGTCAAGTCTCAGTGTTCTTACCTGCCGTCCCAGGAGGGAAGGAGTGGTGTGTGGACTCAGAGGGACCTGAATTGAGGAAGGGGCATCCACGAGAGAGGTGACACAGCTTAGTGGAGCCTGGGGGCTTCTTTGTGACTCGGGAACCCAGCCCTTCCCTGTTCAGTGTCCTCAGTCTCCATCGCACCGCTCAACTTCGGTCCTCGCCCCAACCTTCATTCTTGTGGTACCCTCAGCCACAGCCCAAGCTCTGACCCTGCCTCCTGACCCTCCAGGAATACAGAGTCCGGGCTGTGTGTGGAAAAGGCAGCAGGCTCCTGGGCCAGAGGAAGGAGGAGCAGAGCTGAAGAAGTTAAAGGGATGATCCAAGAGGGCCATTCTTCCCTCAAGACCAGGGTCCTGGGAAGAGCAGACCAGAGGGGAATACGAGGGGGTGCCCCTCTAAAGGCGGGAAAGCTCTGCTGGGTGGAGCTTTCATAGCACACATTTTCCCTGCTAAACGAGCTTGGAGCAACTTGCTCTCATCAGTGCACCCAGTGGTGTCACCTGGGAAGACTCCTGAGCAGATGAAAATGTCAACTCGTACAGCATCCGGAGTTAATGATCTCCACCACGCTCATCAAGCTATTTAGAAGTTCTGAAAAGATTGTGGAACCGTGTGCAATGACAAAGGACTGATCTGTGGCAGACGGGACTGGTTTGGCCACCATGGTAATGCACCTGCTCACGCGGTCATCTCTCGGTGTGCCAGCTTCTGGCAAAACACCAGCACGCCTCTCTTGTCCTGCGTACACGTACCTTACTCACCTGACCTCGCTCCACGCAACTTCTGCAAATGCAGAGGGACAGGAAAGGACGGCAGTTTGGTGGAGAGAGGGAAGGGGAAGCGGGGAGGAAGAAAAAAGAAAAAATGAGCTGATTCCAGGAACCCAAGTGGAAGGCAAATTTTGAGAATGACGAGGGCAACGAATGTCTAAGGGTGCTTTACTCAATTGATGTATGGATTGTGATAAGAGTTGCATGAGTCCCAATAAAATGATTTATTTTAAAAAAAAAGAGGTGAAGACAATGGAATAGCGCTGTCAGCCATCCAAACAAATGAGTTAAAAAAATGCTTCCAAAAATGGAATCACAAATTTGACGAATGTAGTGTAAAGGAGAGTACTTTGAAGGTAATAAGGTTTTGTAAAAAAAAAATTTAGATACCTAACTTTGAAAAACAAAATCCTTCTTTGGCATTCTACGGTGCAAACAAGGCATGGCTGCACAGGGAAGGACGGCTCCACCTGCTGGCTGTTCATCCCTAGGGTCCATTTTGTGAAACCCATCTCAGACCCTCAGAAATCCCAAGAGTCTCTAGATAACCGGAGAATCAAATGATTGAATTTTTAAAAAATATTTAATAAAACCTCATTGCTATCAGGTCAGTTCTGAGGCAGAAAATCCCTGTAGGACAGGGTAGGACTGCCCCGTGGGTTTCCAAAACCACAACCCTTTCAGAGCACAGAAAGCCCATCTTTCTCCCCAGGAGCAGCCAGTGGCTTTGAACTGCTGGCTTTACGGTTAGCAACTCGATGCCTAACCACTGTGCCACCAGGGTTGCCCAAATGATTTAATTTAAAAGCCCTGCAGTCATTAATAAGTCGTTCTAATAAAGGAAGGCATGCCTGGATACGAAAAGGCGCACTGAATGAACTCATTGTGGCGAATCAGTGCCTTTTTTGTTGAAGTATGATTTAGGCAAAGGCGCCCATTCAATTTATATATTTTGCTTGTTTCTTTCAACCCATGCGTAAAGTTCCCTCTGCGTCCCATTGCTTGTTCTAGTCCCTCCCAGCATTCTCCACTCCCACTGCTCCCGCCCTAACCGTGGCCTGGGATAAACACGGCCCTTTGCCCTTAGTTTCCTAGTCTGACACGGGGAGAGTCCGGGTCCAGTCGTGAAGGATGGCCGTTTTTTGGGGGTGGGATGGTGTCCCACCATGTCTGACCATGGCGGTTGGTCTGTTGTACTGCTTTAATTTGTCTTCCACTTCCCGTCCAGGGCCTTGTACTGTGGCCCTTTTCAGGGCAGTTGGCAGAGGGAGCTGGGGGTACTGACGGTGACACATCACTTCTTTCTTCAGCGGGGAGACCAGTACACGAACGTTAGATAGGGGTTCACGGGTCCCAGTCAGGCCTCACCAGAGAAAAAGGGAAAACATACTTTGTGAAATGTTACGCCCAAACTTCACATCCTGAGAATCCAGAGCCCAGTGACCCATAATGAGAGCGTATTTGTTGTTCAGACAGACCCTGAAATCTGTGTCCAAGTGCCCTCTTCAGGAAACTGGTGCCCAGCAGCTCACCCTTCGTAGGCTTTCACATTACTGGATTAATAACTTCTAATAACCTTAAGTCCCTAACCCCAATGGAATTTCTTACCCCCAAGGTCAGCCAGCCGTCAATCCGGTGATCTGGGTATAACGAACGCAGTACACTAAAGGCACCATCAACTCTGGCTTTGGGCCAAGGGCAGGGAGAAGGTATGAGTTGTGCAGTCCCCTAAACCAATACTGCTGGTTCTTCCTTCAGACAAGACCCCTAGAGGCCAGCCCAGAACCCTCAGTTCAGTGACTGTATTACAGACGAAGGAAACAAAATATAACTGGAGAGCTCTGGTTTCTACTAAACATCCCCTCCTGGAGGAGAAAAGGCCTGGCAAAATGACAGCCTAGAACTCCTGGGGCAGTGACCATCAAGGTGACATCCAACACAAGGCCCGGGCACGAGTCTCCCGCGTGCCCCCATCAGGCAGCTTCCAGGAGAGATGGTATTGAGAATGGAATTTTCCCATGAGCTCCTTGAGGCCTGGTGCAAGGCCTACCTTGCGGAGACCAATGGGAAAGGCCGCAGTTAAGTTCTGCCTAACCTAGCAGCAATGTTTTCCACATCAGCAACAGTTCTTGGACTCTGTCTGGGGACAGGCTGGGAGGTGGGGCAGTGGAGCAGGGGTAGGGGCGGGGGCCTGCCCAGGGCTGGGCATCGAAGCAAGGACCGAAGCCTAGTGGGAGCCAGTTCCTGGTGGTTGCTGGCCAGCTCAGACAGCTCCCGGACTCACCACCATGGCGCTCCCTCTGCCCTGGCTCTCTCGATGCTGTCGCCGCGGCCTTCTGCCCTCCTGGACCCTGGTCCCCCAAGCCTCCCGATGCTGCTCTAAGAGCCCCAAAGCAAGCACGGAAGGGCAGCCCCGCTCCCTGGACAGTGGGACGAGATCACCGCCCAGGGTAAGTGAGAGCCGAGAACATGAAGGGGCTTGGGAGTGGGGGTAGCTGTCTTGATGCCCCCCACTAAATGGCTAGAACCAAATCGATCCCTCCCACCCCCTCACAGCCCAGTTACAGCTCCCAGCTCTCCCCCCCCTACCCCCCGGGTTTCCTTTCCTCCCTAAAGCAGTTCACAAAGTCCTTGAAAAGGACTGCCTCCCCCAGCAGGAAGTTAATTATTTCTTAAAGGAGGGAAGGCCAAGTCCTCCCCTTCCCTTTACCCCAGACTCTTGTACAGGGAGAGAGGTGAGAGGCCTTAGGGTCCAGTTCTATACTCCCTGGGGAGCAGGCTCCGTTGCCCCCCTTGAGGACTATGGCCAAGACTGGAAGCACACTGGTGTCCACTTCCAGCACAGGGGATCGTAAAACCAATGCAGTGGAAGGGGACGGGGGCAGGTGAGGTGAACATTCCCCTCCCCAATGCCTGCCCACTCACCCAGGGTGCTGGGCCCCGCCGCACAGCCGAGCTGGCCCAGGCCGAGGAGTTGCTGGAGCAGCAGCTGGAGCTGTACCTGGCAATGCTGGAGGGCCAGGAGGGGGCCTGGGAGGCGCAGGCCCTGGTACTCAAGATCCAGAAGCTAAAGGAGCAGATGAGACACCGAGAAAGCCTGGGGGGCGATGCCTGAACTCCACTCCTCACCTCACCCCTCCCCACCACTTCTCCAGCAGTGAAAATCTGGAAACACTGCCCACCCCCCGAAGCCCTCCCCCAACAGTAATATCCCTGACCACCAAGAAGATGGAAGGGAGCCTTCCACGGCCAACCAGAAATTGGCCCCAGCGGGGCACAAGGCCCCCTGCAGTCTGCTGCGGGTCCGAACAGGCACTTCTACCGCCTGCTGGGCCCCGCCCTAAAAGGACCCCACCCCAAATCCAATAAAGGGATGGAGTGCTAACAGATACCACAGATGCACACATTTCATTTTTTGTTTTTGTTAAAAAAAAGTCTTGACAAATCAGGACAGGGGACTTAGGAGTGGTGGTGATGTAAAAGGGGAGGCCGTGGGGGAGGGGGTCAGGGAGGTGGCAGTAGTGTCTCCTTCACCCCCACGCCGGGTGCTTGTCTTCTGCACGGGGACAGACCGTCACACATCCAGAACCAGTGACTCCTCTACCGTGTCTGTTCAACTAAAGAGAAAACAGGACAGAGTGAGGCCCGGGAATAACAAAGCAAGCTCGGCACACGCACACACACATGCGCGCACACACACACACACACACACACACGGGAGACCTTTTAAGCTCACAGAATAATTGGAATTTTCCCAGGAACCTTTTCAAGCCCACTAACATGTGCAGAAAAGTTTGTGTCGCTTGAAGGTTCAGAAGACAGGTTGAGGGTGGGGAAAGAGAATGAATCTGATGCCCAAAGAGAGACCCCCCCCCCACAGAAGTTACCAAAACATGGCACCAAAGACCAGGAGGGCATGAATTTTATTCCTGTCAGAGGCTTCATACGCCCAACGGGCTGCCAGACAAACCACTAGAGAACAAGCAACCAAGCAGCGGGGAGAGGCGGCGTCCTGAGCGCGGTACTCACTGTAGGAGGAGATGTCGATCTCGTCCGGCAGCTCGCTGATATTGACCTCAAAGCGGTCCTGCACGTCATTGAGAATCTTGGCATCATTCTCATCCGAAACAAATGTGATGGCCAAGCCCTTGGTGCCGAACCGGCCCGCTCTGGCCACCTGCATGGAGAGAGAGCAGGGCTTCGTACTGAAGGACCCCGAAAGGGGCAGGCAGAGGAGGGGAGGAAAGAGCCGACAGGCGGGATGCTTACGCGATGCAGGTAGGTGTCCGAATCCTCAGGCATGTCGTAGTTGAAAGCGATGTTCACCCGCTCAATGTCCATGCCTCGGCCAAACAGGTTGGTGGCCACAAGAATCCGTCGCTGAAAATCTTTAAACTGCTGGTACCGAGACAGCCTAATGAGAGGGAGGGAACGAGGAACCGCGCTGAGACGGTCTTCCGAGGGCCGCCGCCCTCGTGAGGGTAGGGCCCCTCCCTGCCCCGCACTGCCAACTCACCTCTCTTCCTGGGGCATGCCCCGGTGGATGGCGATGGCGGGGAAGTTCTGCTCCACGAGGAGCTGGGCCAGGGCAATGCACCGCTGCACAGACTTCACAAAGATCACCACCTAGGTGAGGGCCACGTGGAGGTGTCGCCCCAGGAGAGAGGGAGAGTGTGTGTGTGCACGTGCGGGGCGAAGGAGGGGGGTGTGCGCGCGAGAGACCGTTTTCAGTCATTTCCTCCCAGTCGTCGTCGTCCCCACCTGTTTTCGCTCTGCCCTGACTCTAACTCCGACTTTCTCTCTGAGGAACCCTGGTGGAACAGGGGTTAAATGATCTGCTGCTAACCAAAAGGCCAACAGTTCAAACCCACCATCTGTTCCAGGGCAGAAGGATGCAGTAGTTTCCTTATGCAAAAAATTTACAGGCTTAAATAATAAAGTGTACAGCCTTGGAAATCCCATGAGGGCAGTTCTACTCTACCCTCTAGGATAGCTACGAGTAAGAAACACGACTGAAAAACAAGCAAAGTCGGACGCCTCTCACTCACTATTGATAGCCACGCCAACCCACGGAGCAGAGCACAGAACACAGAAACACAAGCAAGCACTCTCTACAAACACGGAAATCCCTGCCGACGAGTCAGTTCTCACAGTGGCCCCAAGGACAGGGCCCGACTGCCCCCTATGGGTTTCGATAGAACTCTTGCCTCTTTACAGGAGCGGAAATCCTCACCTCCACGCACGACTGCTTTTTGGTAAATGACTAAAACACATTAACTGGAGTCTTTTCAAGAAATGGTGCTGGAGAAATTGGGTCTGCATCTACAAGAGTGAAACAGGGCTCATACTTATACCACGTGCAAAGCCAACATCAAGATGCACTAAAGACCTGACTAGAACCCCTAGAACCCCAATAATCGGCCAGGGATAAACAGGGACAAACTAAAGGCCGAATACAGACACCATTCTACTACCACATATAACGAAAAACGAGCACGCCACGTAAGACAACACAGAGAACTGGGGCTTTCTAAAGATGTGACACTTACATATGTCAAAGAGTAAAAAAGCAACTCAAAGATTTGGAATAAAATACTTGGCAATGACATTTCAAAAGCCTTTATAAAACCTTGCTAAGAAAAAATACACGCAACACAATAAAAGAATGGGTACAAGACATGAGCAGACAATTTACCAAAGATGACGGCCAGGCGGCCGACAACCAATCATGCAAAGGCAGGCTGGGGACTCGTCAGCTGGAAGCGAACTAACTGACACATTGCTGGTGGGACGTCAGAACTGGACAGCCACTGTGGGGCACAGTGCAGGGCTGCTTCCTCAAACTGCTGCAACCAGAAATAGTCTAAAGTCCCCGCGCTCTCTCTGCCTGCTACCACGGCCCAGAGAACAGAATCCGAACAGAGGCGGGCACAGCCTCTCTGTGAGACCACCGAAAGCCCCGCCTGTGGGAAACGAGTCAACAAGCACTGGCACACATGTACATGCGCGCGCACACACACACGGTCATGACGCACCCCTGCAAAGAGAGAGACCAGACGGTCACCCACCTCATGCCATCGACAAAACCCATAGACACCATATTCAGCCAAGCTAGTCAATCTCATACACATTTCACAATGCCATTAAAGGGGGAAGGTAAAACCATGAAAAACTGTTTCTCCCACCAAGAAAGACACTGAAGACTGCTGAGAGCTGGGGGTGGGGGTGAGGGAAGGAGGAGAGACTCCAGACTCACATCCATGGGAAGTTGGCTGGGTGCTGTCACTGTGGAGTCAGGGATGGATTTCAAAGAGAGAGACCTGCCAACAACGAGCTTTGGTTCCACTATGGAATGGCCTCAGGCCCGTGGGCGGTGCAGTTCAGCACCTGACTACTGGCAGAAAGGTTAGTGGTTTGAGACAACTCAGACACACCTCAGGAGACCAGCCTGGCAGTCAGGTTCTACGAGGTTGGCTTCCGTGGCACGGTTTTACCCTGCACCTAGAGGGTCACGCTGAGCTGGCAGTGATTCGACGGCAGCTAAGAAAGATTGGTCTTTGAGAAGGTTCAGAGGATAACAGCCAAGGTCAGGCAGGTGGGGAGACAAGGCTAAGTCTACCTCACAGAACTAGACTCTGGACTAGTAGTCCTGTTCACAGAAATAATCAACCCCAAGGACCTATCTTACCATTTCCAGACAAGGAGCCTTGGTGGGAGGGTGGGCTGCATGCTAATGTAAGCTCCCAAGTTTGAAACCAGCAGCTGGTCCGAGGAAGAGGCTTTCTACTCCCATAAAGAGTGAGTCTTGGAAACCCACAGGGGGCGTTCCACCCTGCCCCACAATGAATCCGCATCTGACTTGCTGGCAGCTTTGACACACGGCAGTCCACTTCTACGCCACGGCCACCAGCTTTGATATTTGTCAATCCATCGGTTTCCAAATACAACGCCTTCTCGTCTTTCATTATGACACATCCAAAATAAGACGAAGCCTCACCTCCTCTTTTCTGAGGGGGGACACCAGCTGTTACCAATTCAGTTCTTTGTCAACCAATACCCTGGTGCCCCCCTCCCCCAGTCCAGCTTTCACTTGCCTGCGTCTGAATGCAAGGGACTGGGTCAGACACACCTCAGCGATTGCAGACCTGCCCGATGCAGCGTAATCACTTGATGTCTTGGCTGCTGCCTCTGTGGGCACCGTGGGTGATCCAAGTAGAAAGTCCTTTAACCAATTCAATGCCCCACCCGTTCCTGGTGGCCACATAAAGCTGATTTTCGGTATATTCACACTGAAGACTAGTCTGTCAGTACCAAGAGTAGGCGATCTTCATTTGCAGCAAGCAAGGTCAGGTTGCCCGTGCCGTTCATGACTTGTCCCCAATCCTGAGACCATGCTGTCCACAGCCCAGCCCACACAAGGTAAGACCACGTTAACACAGCTGCCTACTCTTCTCCGACTGCGAAGCACAGTGCCCCTTGCGGTCTGAGCGACCTCCGCACCCATGCGCATCTTCAGGTGTTCTGGAATTCATGCTCTCAGGGTTATCCATAGTTTATTACCCACCACACAGTCGACAAAACAGAGGCAGGCAATCATCTCTCTGGTACTCTGTATTTCCAGTCAAGAGCCATCTGACATCAGCAATGACAGGCCCAATTCCTTGTCCTCTTCTGAATGTCTGGAATTTCCCCCATCGAATTACAGCTACATTCACGTGTGAATACAGAGCCTGAAGGTCATGAGGGATTTCTAAAGTCGTAAAATCCACTCCTCTTTTTCGGGGCCGTATTTCAGGGCCCATGGCGGCACTGGACCGCAGCAAGCAGCTCCACCGTGTTCGTGCTGTGCCCGCCTTGGAACTCACTCTGATACCTGCATCTAAGAGACTCCCCCCACCGTTCCCTCCGACATCACAAGGGGTTTCCTAAACCAAAAAAGGGGCTAATCATCAGGGTCCTGCTATAGCTGGAGAGGAATCCAATGCCCGTCCTGGAACTTGACTTGGAACTGACCTGGTTAAACTCAAGGACATCTAGAAGGTCAAAGAGCTTCCGGTTCTTCTCGTTGTCCTTCAGTTTCACGTAGTACTGCTGCAACCCATGCAGCGTCAGCTTCGTCTCATCATCCACGAAGATCTCCATTGGCTGGGGGGGAGGAAGGGGGGAGGGAACGGGAGGGCAGAGTGGGGGGGTTAACCTGGGGGGGGGTGGAGGAAGTTGATATCCAATACACCCCATGGGGGGATGGGGAGAAGAGAGAAGATTAAAAACCCCAAACCCCCACCCCCACCAAAAAGTTTTTAAAAATTTTTCAAAAAATCCAGTTTCATGTGGCTTTCTTCCATGGGAAATCTAATTTCCTTCTTTCAGTGGGGTTTTAAGACAGCCCGACAGAAAGCGGAGGGAGGACTGCAAGTAAAGAAGACAAAGAAAGCTGGCCCTGGGAGTCAGTTCCTCAAGGGAATCAATCTCTCGCCCAAACAGCTGGCGGAAGGGCACCCAGTAAGGCCACTGGAGTTGGTTATCATGGGGGTGGGGGCAGGGTAAGGATCACCAGTTTGAATAGTCTCTCAAACAGGAAAGTCAGGTACTCATTTCAGAGAATCTCTTTAAGAGGAAAATGCTACAATGCGCTTGGACCAAAATACCACGAAAGGAGAAGCAAGACATAGCCAAGGCACTCAACACCTTGACCTCAGGCAAGAGAATGGGTTTTGGATGAGACTGGTCTCTGAACTCAGTCTCCTCAATTGCAAGGTTACATGCAATCTATCCAATAAGACAAAACAAAAAATTGCAGCATCTTAAACAAAAAATAAAACCCTTGAAGGGGGGAGGAGAAAGGTAATGAGAGAGAGAAACTGACACAGATTCAATAATGTGAAAGTTCAACTTCCCCAACACCCTTCATAGTAACTTGTGGACATGCAGTTGACATGACCACGCAGAGACTAAGCTGGGTAAGCGGGGGTTTCTGTGTCTCTCTCTGTCTCAGGGCCAAACCAACAAGCCCAAACCCACGGCAGGCTAGCAAAAGGCAGGTTTTTCAAAGAAATGCCCATGTCCTCCTCCTTCAAGTCCACTCCTGGCCTGAGCCAGAGACCCAGGGTTGCTGGCCCCGGGAAGGAGCGGTGCAGCACGGGGGTAAGCCCCACTCCACTGCTTCCAGGACAAACCTCACCGAGGCCAAAACCCTCGCACCCACTTGGATGCAGCCAAGCGGAAGGAAAGCCCTCACTTGAATGGTCCCCATCTCCCTCTCCCAAGTATTAAAAAAGGAAAGAAAAAAAAACCTACCACCCCATTGAGGACACCCCTCCCCCCAACACACATGGTGGGAATGGAAGCATGACACGCGCTGGGCTCAGGAACAGAAAAAGGAAAAAAAAAAAGGCTGGTTTAGTCTTCAGTTTCCTGGTCAGGCTTTCCACGGCCTCTGCTGTCGCCAACTGCTGCTGGGTGCTGTCTGCATTCCCCTGCCGAGCCACGGTGCTCTCCTCGTTGCCGGCTCACATCAGCGGAGGTTCCAGATGGGTGCGAGGAGGTAAGGGTGGGAAGGAGTAGGGAATCGGGGATTGAGGTGCCAAAGGCCCCCGCCCCTGGAGGTGGGGAGGGGGCTGACTGCTTGGTGCGGCTTGCTCTTCTTTCGGACATGCCCTGCCGTCTGTCTGTCCCTCTCTGGCTCTCCTGCCACCGGGAGGTGTGAGTGTGGGGGAGCTGAAGGCCCCGTTGTATGCTCGATGCCACCTTGAGGTTGTGTGCTCGTAGGGGGTATGGAGGAGTCAATTGGGGGGGGAAGGCAGAAACTCCTGCCCTCGCCCCAAAAGTACAAGTTGTTCAAAAATGTAGTGGTTTTTTTTTTTTAAACAAAAAAACACAAAAAAAACAAAGGTCGAACACTACCCGCTCTCATGTTAACCGACCAAGTCTTCCGGAGGTTCCCTGCCGGCGCGCAGCCCCTAACACTAGCTGTCTCTGCCTTTGTCTTGTCCAGGAGTCACGGCTCCGAGATGCTTCAGGACAGGGAGTGTGGAGGAAGAGGGCGAGGAGGGGAGGAGGCATCAGGCGGGGAGTGGAGGGAGAGAAGGTAGAAGGGTATTTACGTCTTGCATGAACTTGCGGCAGACTGGACGGACATCTTTGCTCAAGGTAGCACTGAACATCATGACCTGCTTCTCATGGGGGGTCATGCGAAAAATTTCCTGGACATCCCGACGCATGTCTGTGAAGAGGGAAACGAGCAGAAAAGGGGCACGATCATCAGAAGCAGGCCTCCAACCACGGGGGAAAGGGTTCTGGTCACTCTTTTCCCTAACCGCTAGAAAAACCAAGCCCGGAATAATGATACCACGTGGAATCACCTTCCAGGTCACGAAAGCCCAGTGTCCACAATTAAGACGGGGTAAAACCCACCCCGAGACTCGCCAACAGGAGGCATATTCAAGGCCCCTTTTAAAGCCCTTCGCCCCAAGTCCCCACCACTTTGCAGTCAATATGAATGACCTAGTTCACACTGTAGTCTGCCTTTTCGAGAGCATGGTTTCCTGCTTGAGCAGACATTAAGACTACGCCCTCTCTGGCGTCCACCTGAGACGGCCCTCTCGAATAACCCAAGATCACCTGGAACAACTGTCCCTTGGCGGTGCGTTGTTCTACAGAAGTTCCCCCTTACGGAGCCCAGTGGAGTAACATAAAGTACATTCTGCACACGGATCCCAAGTTTAGCGATCTGCCCAACTATACACACACTGTCTTGGGGCGGCCAAATGGTAGGCAGTTTAATGCTTCCCTGTAACGTCTACCATGGCAATACAATACCGGGGTGGGGGTGAGGGGTGGCAGTATCCAACATTAACGAAGTCTCCCGTTCCCAAAGGTAACGGAATGTGTCCCAGAAAGGAAGAACATTAACCCCTTTCTCCTGCATCATCAGGGCTGCTTCAAAAGAATCATACTGACTGACTTAAGGTCCCCGAATCCTAATCACCCCACCAGGGCGCCCAGAGCCATCAGTCATGGGTGATAGATGAAGGGTCGTCTTTGCACGGAAGTGCTCCTGTATCAATGAAACATCATTTGGCTCCGAGAAAGCAGCTCCCTGAGTGACTCCGTCAGCGCCAGCTCCGCCACTCACCAAGCTGGTCGAGCATCTTGTCACATTCATCCAAGATGAAGTGTTTGATATGTTTGAGGTTCAGGCTCTTATTTCGAGCCAGGGCGAGGATTCGGCCAGGGGTCCCCACAACGATATGCGGGCAATTCTTCTTCAGCACCTCTTCATCCTTCTTGATAGAGAGACCACCGAAAAACACCGCGACCTGGCAACCCAAGGGAGCAGAGAGTGAGTCTCACAGGGAGGGACAGCTCCAGTCACTTAGCGGTTGCCATACCAGGCTGTCAACAGTCCTGTGTGCGTGGACCATCCAGTCCACGCCCACCTTGATTTGTGAGCCCGAGGACACCTGGGGCTGGAATCTGGTCCTGAACCGACCAGGCCAGGGCTGGAGGTTATGCAAATGTAAAATCCAAGATAGCAAAGAGCCATTTACCCTCCCTTAGCCTTTCCCACCCCGCAAGAGCCCAGAGCCATCAGTCATGGGTGATAGATTAGGAGTCGTCCTTGCACGTAAGTGCTCCTGTATCAATTAAACATCATTTGGCTCCAAAGATTGAGGCCCAGAGACTGACTAGCAGTCACATGCCTAAATTGAGGGACGCTAAGACCCTCCCATCACATGAATCCAAGGCTAGGCTTCATTTCACCATTAAGAACAAGGACAAAGAGGTGTGTGTCGCCAGGTGCCACAAAAATGACACAGAAGCATCATTTTCCTAACTGGGCCCATAGTTTTAAACTCCTTAGCACAATAAGCCTGATGAAATAACTGATATGTTAAACTTATCAGTCCATGTTAAAATTTCTCACTGAGCCAACCAACACCAGAAACTGCTTCCTACTTTTAAGGGAGAAAAGAACAGGGGTAGAATCAGACCTTCATAGCCCTCCTCCTCTGCTAATTCTTAAAATCACTCGGGGTACATCAGCTAAGTAAGCAACACAAGTATAGAGATACTACCACCTATCACAATGTTTTTGCAAAAAAAAAAAAAAACCCCACAAACAAACCTGAACTTGAGTCAATTAGGCTTTCAGACATAAAATCCCAGTTTACAAACGTACTGAGTAAACAGGCTGTTAAACACCACAAAGGAGTGACTAGGCAGATGCAGGGCGGGACCCTTTAGCAGCCCCTCTCTGACCAAGTCACCGCGGCACTACTGTGGTACAGCGCCTCGCCTCCAGGCCAGGGAGGCTCTGTCTAAGCTGCTGCAGGAAGATGATGTTAGTGCAGTGGGCTCGACAATGTTTCCACCACGGGGCCAATGGGGACTCTTGGAATCAAACCCATGAACAAGAGTGCTGGGTCAGAGTATAAATGTTGCTAAGGGAATGTAAAATAACACCCCCCCCATGCATACATGGCCTGTACCCGTGTACCGAGAACTACTTCCAATCTCTCAGGAAACCAAAACCAAACTCATGGCCACCAGGTCGATGATGACCCATAGGGACCTCAAAGGACAGGGGAGAACTGCCCCCGTGGGCTCCCGAGACTACGGGAATAGAAGCCTCCCTTTCCCCCTCAGAGTGGCTTTTGGTTTCGAACCGCTGACTGTGCAGTTAGCAGCCCAACTCTGACCACGACGCTGCTCTGAAAGGAAGTCAGTCAAAAAGCACCAGTGCCTTCCGGCTAAGGGGAGTGCAAAACTGTGGACTTCGCTGGGCGATGGTAGCACATGGTAAACAGTGAACTGGAGCCACCTGCATGGTACGCACACACACACAAAAAAAGGGGGGTGGGGGGAATGACAAAAATGTTTCACACACGCCACCCAGGCTGCGCACTCCGGAAGAGAACTAGAATAAAACCCACGATCGCCAGTCAGCGATGGTCTCCCTTCGCCGACTGCAAAGAGATTCATCTGACCCCTCCCCCTTCTCCGACACGGAGGGGCCTTCTCCACCCTTTCGAGAGAAAGACCAGTGAGGCCCACTGAGGGCGACAGAGCAGAACGCAGGGCCCCATAGCCAACCCTCAATGCCCCCACTTGAGCTATTTGGTCACATAAATCCACGACAAGCAGAAATTGGTGGGCTATGAAGTAGGGCTGGAAATGGGAATACATAAACCTTTTTACCATATTACTCTACTACTTTAACTTTTTAAAAAATTACTTTTAATCTAAGATTATAGTCAAACATGGCTTAACTCCTCTAAAACGCAGGAACTAACAGGTGCCCAGTGGTAAAGCACTTTCTGTTCGCCACCTCAGCCAGGACGACCAGAAGTTGGTGTCATACGGCAGTTCAAGCCCCCAGGGAGCTCCTGAAAACCCTCATTGCCAGCAAGCTCCCAATGCTGCTGAAGCTATGATCTGGGAACCAAGCCACACGACAAAAATCTTCCCCAGCGCACACACCGCTGTGGCCCTCACGCATCTTCCCTCATCCAATTCTCCACAGCCATGCAACGCTAGAGCAGTTGACAGCTGCCAGCCTGCCTCCCTCTGCCATGAAATCCAGAGCTCTCCCGCTGTCAAAAACCAGAAGAAACCATTTGAAATCAGCACGTGGTCGGCAGAAAGGGTGGGCTTACGAGGCGCATCGTCACGCACCCTCCTCCTACTCTAGCAATTTAGCTGGCATTGGAAAGCATGGTAAACCAACGCCCTCCAAAACCGAGCCATGGCCAGCATCCTTGAAACAAAAACTTTTCAAAAGAGCCCTACTTAAAAAAGATAGATATATATATATCACAACAACCTGGACATGCCAAGCTTGCAGAAACTTACTATCCGCTGCACTCCTGAGGCTCACATGCAAGCATATAACACCGGTGGGACAGGAAGAGAGCCTATGTGTGTAAGCCCCAAGCTTGCCATACCACTCCCCTTCCCACATTTCCCACTCTGGCTCACCTTGACATTGGGCATGTATTTAGAGAACCGCTCATACTCCTTGCTGATCTGGAAAGCCAGCTCCCGAGTGTGACACATCACCAGCACAGACACCTGGAAGGGAAAACAGAGATCCATATAGCCTACCCTTTTATTCCGCCCATCCTTTGGGAAAGTAAAGACCCACCTGGAGCACAAAGCATTTTGCTCCCGAGACCGCCACCCGAGGGTCCCCAACTGGGCTTATTATGGCATTCTCCCATAGCCGCCGGGCAAGGAGCCAGAGGCCGTCCCAGCACACTCGTGGAGGACAGCAGCACGTCGCTGGGTTCTCTCTAACCCAACATACCTGCCCAGTAACTGGTTCGAGCTGTTGCAGGGTGGCCAGGACAAACACTGCAGTCTTCCCCATGCCTGACTTGGCCTGGCACAGGACATCCATTCCCAGAATGGCCTGAGGGATACATTCATGCTGGACTAAAGGAGAGAAACAAGCTCCATTAGATTTCAACCTCCAGGTCACGCCCCAACAACCTCTAACAATCCATGACACCGAGTCTGCCACAGGCCACCGCTCCCAATTAAACTACTGTACTTTGGGCCAGGAAACCCTACAAGCTCAAACAGAAGGCAGGACGAACTAGGCGCCTGACCTAGAAGCCAGCCATCAAGGTTTCCAGAGACTAGAGCTAGCCCTGGCCCAATGGAACGCAACTAACAGTCCACCCACCCCATTGTCGTCAAATCAATGCAATTCATAGCAACCCCAGAAGGCGGGGCAGAACTGCCCCCACAGGATTTTCCGAGGCTGCAAAGCTTTCTGGATGCAGATGCCTCATCTTTACCTGAGGAGCAGTTGCTGAGATCAAGCTGCCAACCTTTTGTTTACCAGCCCAATGCTTAACAGAGACCAAGGGCTTCTTAATCCTCTCCAGGTTTAAAATAAAAACCAAATGATAAAGTTTAAAACAGGCAGACAAGGGGGAAAAAAGCCAGTCACAAGAAGATCTTTAAGCACTTTTATGCTATCATGACGGGCAGATCTACCTACTTAAGTCTCTTCTATTGCAAAAGTTTTGTGTTTGTCCATCCTAAAATATCAACGCCCATCACTGGGGGAGGGGAGCGTGTTTTTCTTAGCCTAACAAGCACCCCATGACCAAGAAAAACATTACCTTCTGACGGATGCTCAAAACCACAATCAACAATGGCACGGAGCAACTCTGGCTTGAGCAGAAAGTCACGGAAGCCAGAGCTGTGGATGGAGACGTAGGAGCCCTTGACATCCTTCTTGGCAGGGGCTTCGGCCCCATCTCCTCCAGCTGCGGTCTCCACTTCATCATCCTCATAGTCCAAGAGTTCATTTTCCACATCGTTCTCTGCCATAACTGCGCCGGCAGGGGGACAGGGGCGGGGTTTCTGGGCGGGTCCAGTAGAAATCAAGGGGGGAAAGGGTGGAGTTTAGTTAACAGAAGATGAAAGGGGAGATGATTTCTTTTAGAAGAGCTAAAAAAAGAGGGGAGAGGGAAGATTTTATCAGTCAGTAACAAAACCTTCAGCAGCAGCAAGTCTCCATCCCCACATTCTTCCCATCTTTCCCTAAACTGCATGAAACCTCCCTTCCCCTCTCCCGTCACAGAAGGCAGGACACACACAAACAAATACAAGTGGGGGCACCTTGGTTCGACCACAGATGTGCATCATCTTGTCCTCTGAATACATGGGGACGGGGATTACTATATAGTAAGATTAAAACGGAACAGCTTCCCATTTGTTTTCCCTTTTGACTCAGTGTTCTAGTTTTTGAAAGCTTCTGTCTTTTTTTGTGTTTTGTCTTGCTTGGGGAAGGTGGGATTCCGAGTTTCTTTATATGAAATTCAGGATGGCTAGTCCAGAGACAGTAATTAAATGACTAGTTTCTAAGGACGGTTGGGGGGGGCGGGGAATGGGAAGCTAATAACGGATACACAAATTGTCTAAATATCCTCAAATTGTGGCGATAAACGCTTAACTCTTTAATAGATTTAAACCACCGACACGTACCATTCGGAAATGCTCCGCCAATTAACAAAAAAAGGGAGACAAGCGAAGCGTGTCCCTCGGGCAGGTGGTTAGGGCCCAGATCCCCAACAAAACTAGGGGCAAATAGCAAAACCCCAACCAAGAGCTTTTAAAGTCTGGTCCTGTCATCGGTCATTGCATCACCAGGGGTGCAGTGGTCCCTTAGCTCAAGTGCACAGAGAAAGGTCAGTGGTTCCCTGGGCGGCAGGTTTTGAAAACCGACAGGGTTATCAAGCTGGAAGAGTCCGACCCACCCCCACGACCCCCGCCGCACTCCACTGGGCGGGTGCCAAGGCGTTTCCCGGGTGGGTTCACATCACCACCCTTTTAGCAGGCAACGCCCAAGAGCTGGCACCGCCCAGGGACCCGGGAAAGGCCCACACGGGAGGCCCTGTCCTGTCCCTCTCTATGGTCTGCCAACGCTGACCACCCCCCCAAATCCGGCCCTCCCGCAGCAGCCATCAGCAAAGGGTGATAGATGACGGTCATCAGGGCGCGACGCGCTCATTTCTCCGACGGAAACATCATGTGGCTGCCATCACCCCCCCACCCCGCGCGCCCTCCTTCCCGCAGCTAACACTGCGAGCAAAACGGTCACCTTCCCGCCAGGTGTTGGGAAGGCAATGACTGATCACCTTTCACCGCTCGGCCGGCGCGACTTCTCTCCGCACCACGATGGCGCCGCCCGTCCCCGCTGGGCACACACCTCGAACGGAGGCGGGCGGGCCGCCCGGGCGCGTGAGAAGGGGGGGATGGCCCCGCCCAGCGCCGCCGAGGGAGGGGGCAGGCGAGGAGGGCCCCCGCCCGCCGCGGCGGCCTCCGGGAAGCGGAGCGGCTCCCGGAGGCCCCGCGAGTTCAGGGAGCACAATGGCGTCCGAGCCACCATCTTGGATTGAGAAGGGGGGGGCTGTTCCCGGCCTGCACCCCCACACGCCCCAGCTCATCGCTCTCGAATGACGATCCGGGAAAGAAAAAGAGCGTCCCAGTGCCACCCCCAGATGGCGGGTCATCGCCTGTGCAAGCGGTTCCGGACACCCATCCGGCCGGATGGCGGCGGGAAAGCGCAGATGGAGGCGGATGGCAGAGAAGGCCGGAGCTTACCTGAACAGGGCGGGCGGGTATGGCGGCGGCAACAGCGACGGAGAAGGCAACCTGCCTTCACTTCCGGTCCCGGCTCCGCGGTTGCCAAAGCGCAGGCGCAAAGGACCGGAAGTGGAACCTTCTGTGGGACGACCGACTCGCGCGCTGAGGGGGCCGCGCCTGACGCGATTCCTCGGCGAAAGGCGCGTCTGACGCCTCCGTTCCTGCCGTTTTCGGAAGGCAAGGTGGCAGCGAGTGGCCGCTCCCGCCGCGGGCTGTCCCCTCGTGCCCTCTTCTCCTCCACGCCCCTCAAGCCTCCGTCGCGTTGTCGCCACGCAGGTCTCCTCTCGGGGCGCCCCTCCGCGAGAGCGCGGGGACGCCGGGCGGCGCCTGCCCACGGGGGCGTCGTCAAGGTGACCCGTGCGTGCCCCGCCCTGCGCTCGATGGCGGGAAAGCTGGCCGCGGACCGCGGAGAGCGCCAGACTCGGGTCCCTGTTCCTTCAACGGGAGAACCAGGCAGCATGCTGGTACCGCCGGCCCTGCCGGCTGCGGCAGCCGGTGCCCCGAAGGGCGCAGGGCCTCGCGTCCCGTGGGAAACGGGGTCCCCATTCTAAGCCCAGGCATTACAGGTAAATGCTGAGGTTTGAAGATGGTTGTATGAAAGCTTCGCACTGAGCCGTAGGTTTGTGGCAGGCTGCCGATGACGGGGGTGGGAGGGGGAACCCCTAAATCCATTTCGCTTTAACAGAGATTCTTTGGAAAAGACCAGCGCCCAGCCGTGTTGAAAACGCTTTAGTGTGAGGCTGAGTGTGTGTGCAAGTGAATTGCTCCCTAGCCACCCAAGGAAGGAGCAGCCTTGACCACAGGAACTTCCCTGCATGTTACCTTAATGGAAATCGGGCCTCAGGGTCATGACCTAGATGGTCGGAGGTCTCCCGGGCTCTTCTGATGGGCGCAATCCTTCCTACAATGGTAATGAATTCATCCCCTAATCCATGATTTTGTGGCAACTTTTTTTCCCCTATACCCTATTTAAGAAGCCATGTGGCTGGAATCACTGCTTCATATTTATGGTCTCCCTTATCCAAATGATTTTGTTTACCCTCTTTATATTGTGGTTGTCCCTGTTTAAGACTGAATAAATGGTAGTCTGTAAGGTATACTTGAATTTGGGGTCACTGCCCCCTCCCCAAAGACAACATAGAACATGGTTTCCCTAGCCAAGAGAAATAACATTGATTCAAGGATGGTGTCATACAAAGGTCATCTTACCAATCAATTGTGATTTAATCAACATTTATCATCTTATGGGGTGACACTCTTAAGTAGGGCCAATCCTGCTGAGAGCCGAAAGAACTGTGGGAAGGTTATTTACGGAAGTACAGTCCTGCAAATCTGGGGCAGCCAGCAGTCAGATTTGGTCCATGTCCCACTTCAAGTAAGCAAGGGTTTTATAATAAAGGGGTTGGGGAATGGGGTGTCTGGGAGGTAGCCCCAGAGCAGCTCCACTAGCTGCGTCAGCATTTCTGGGAATTGCTCCTCCAACGACATCCCTCCATCACCTCAAAATAGCCATGTTGATTACATGTTCTTTGTGGTCAGGGGTAGTCCCAAGGCAGGCCATAAATAGATGAGACATGGGGGGAGGGAGGGCTCCTCCTTACACAACATCACGTGGTACGAGTGTACTGGTACACCTGAGTTCACCATGACAGTGCATGAATAGACACATGGGCTGAACACAGTGTGAAAGGTAGCGTGGGGCTATCCTCATGAATAGAGTTTTGCCAAAGGGTATTTCAACATGTATGTTTACCTCTGCCACATATACAAGGGAAATTGCCCTGGGCAGAGTGGTGAGCATGGAACAACTTGCTCTGAGTTAGTGCACCCAGTGGCATCACCTGAGAAGGTTCTCTAGTCACAGTTGATTTTTTCGTGACAGCAGTGTGTTAATCTGGGTAGACTAGAGAAACAAATCCATGGACACACGTGTATAAGAAAGATTTATATACAAGAGCAACTGAACATTGAGAAAACATCCCAGTCCAAATCAAGTTCCAATATTAGCCCATATTCCTGATAGCAACCTATAAAGTCCTCTTCAGGCTCACGAAACATGCAATGACGCCAAATACAGAAGATCACAGGCCAGTGGGTAGAAAGTCTTTGCATCCAGTGTTATTGGAAACATCTCAGCATTGGTAGGGGTCTCTGTGGCTTCTCCGACTTCCAAGGTCTGGTTGCGTCCATGTGGCTTGTCTTCTGCAATGTCTGCCAGGAAGTAGCAGAGAGAGGTGTCTTCCGCCTCCAAGGAGGAAATGCCAGAATTCTCAGGAGAAGGCAATGCCCGCAGAAGTCGCATGGGCTATCTCCAGATTGACAGCCTATACTCCACCCCTACACTCTTAATCCTTAAATTGACACCAGATTAGGTGACTACTGCAAGCAGTTTCACTGGAACCTCGTTTTTTTGTGATTGGCGATTTAAGAGAACTATGTGACTGAAATTTTTTTTTCTGCTCCCGAAAAATGCCACAGAAACTGTTGTGATGTTGAACATCATTTACAAGGACAGGACTATCGAGAAGACTCAACTGTATAAGTGGTTTTCTCATTTCAAAAAAATGTGAAATGTCGATTGAGGACAAACCTCGTTCTGGACTTTAGTCAATTTACTGAACTCACGAAAATGTGGACTCAATGCATTTGGAGTTCGTCTTTCCACCAGGTTAGACTGTTAATCAAGTTTTCTATTCAGAGGTTCTGAATTGCATAACAATGTGTGGCAAATCCCTGATTTGTGGCAGAAGGGATTTTGCCACCATGACAATGCACTTGCATATGCAGCCATCTGAGCACATCCATTACCCCCACGCACCTTAAGGCACCTTACTCACCTCACCTTGCTCTGTGTGACTTTTTTGTTTCTGAGAATGAAGAGAGATATGAAAGGACAGCGATTTGATGACGTAGTAGCGAAGAAAAAAAAAGAGGGACGTGCTGTCAGACATCCAAACAGATGAATTTGAAAAATGTTTCCAAGAATGGAATCACAGATTTGACAAATGTATGAAGTGTAATGGAGAGTACTTTGAAGGTGATAAAGTTGTTTTGTGAAAGAAAATTGAATACATAGCTTTTGGGGGGAAATTATGGTTTTGGGGGGTGCCCCCTCATATACCCATGAAGCATCAGAGGTGAAGCATTAGGGAACAAAATTTGGAACCCTTCTTAAACAACCAAACACCTTGAAAGAACGAGATACTGGATCTGGAGGCTCAGGATCTTGGTCTCAGGCAGCACCAAGGTCAACTAGCATAATATAGTCCACAAAGATTAATAGTTGAGGTCAAGGGGAGGTTAATAGTTGAGGAAGTGGGGAGCAAATAATGGCCATGGGACCAGAGAGGATGCACTAGAACTGATTGTGATGATGTATTTACAACGTTTTAAAATATTACTGAAATGTGGAAATGTATGTTATAGGAATGAAAAAGCTTTTCCCAGCTTGTCTCCCCCAAATACATGTCAGACCTAGGGCGCTGCTTGCAGCTAATGGTAAATGATTGTAGCACACTCGGAAGCAAGCTGCTTAGAAGTTATCTCCCTGAAGGTATCAGCCATCCAGAGCAGGCAGGCTACTGTCTGGTCCACTGAAGATGGGGCTCACTCCCTGCTGTTAAGGACAGTGGATTGCCTTCCCTGGAAAACTCAAGAGTAAGTGAAACCACCAGCTCAAGGACAGTCAAGGTTAGGTTGCCATCTTGGGTCTAGGGTCCACCCATCTTGTCACATGTGTACCCCTCGTCCCTCCCCTTCCTATTACGTGTACACCCCTAGTTCATCCCCCTTCCTATGATGTGTATGCCTATTGTACAACCCCTTCCTGTGACGTAGGTAATCAAAGATATATAAGCCTTGGTTAGAAATAAATCGCTCTCTCCTCTTGTCTCCCATCCCCACGTGGACCACCAAGAGGGGCTGAGGTGAGCATACTACCATGAATGTGTATGACTCCTTTATTTTACTCTCCTATCTTAATTCTCTATGACTTTACTATAATTTTTATATATTGTAGCCGTACAATTTTGCCTGTGGGCCTGTGCCAGAGTCCAGCTCCAGGAGGTTTGAACTGGCTACCTGAAGGAGGTGTGGAGTTGGTATACACAGACGAGACAGACACGAGAGATGTTCTGGTGGAAGCAATCTCTGCTGAGTTCTTCCAAACAGCTTTATTTATACCATAGAAAGTTTTGCAGACCACTACATAAAAACAATGCCCTGTGATTGACAAATGTACTTTTTTCTATCACTTTCTGTCCTCTTCCTGGTTCTTCTGTACTGTCCCATGCTATTGATTGAAGTGTTCAGAAAATTTGGTTAGACCCATATCATACTGCCCTATATTCTGTTCACAATGTTTCTTTCCTGGTAGACTAACTTAACATAATGAAACTACCTCATATGCTACTTCAAAGCCTACATTATTTTTAAAATATCTACAAGCAGAGTTAAATGCTTCTCAAATATTTTCCTTTATAAGCTCTCCCATGGTAACTGTTCCATTGTCTACCTCTTAATTTTTTGTACTCCTGGGGCACCATGGGGGACCAGACTGATTCTTTGCCAAAGACTTAATGTTTCTCATTTTATGTGTTTTCTATTAATGTTAACCATTCTCCTTCTATGTAAGCCCCTGTCCAAGGTAAAGGGGCGTCAGTTGGTGGAGGCAGTCTGTAAGATCCTCTCCAGGCCAAAAGAGTCTCCCACTACCTGATCTGAATGGAATCCTGGGTTTTTTGGTGGGTTTCATTTTCTCCTTAGACCTCAACTTTGGGCTTTCTTCCTCACTCAGTTTCCCATATCCTCAGAATTCCCAAAGATGTCTCGCTGTCTAAGCCTCTCCAATGCCTCAGTTAAGGAAAGCCCCGTCATACTGAAGCAAGGTTTACATCTGGTGTTATTCGTAGTTCTCAAAACTGCCCTCGCATCTCCTCCAGGTACGGTAAACATACCAATGTACAAAATTCCCAAGAATGGAATTAACAACAGTAAATATTTGAGGGACGTTGGAAACCATCCCTGGGAAGCTCTGCTCTGCAGATGCTCCTTCCACCAGGCTGGAGCTTTGCTAGACGGCATAGCTGGGCTGGCTCCCAACCGGCCTGTGATGTCAAGAGCTGGTTCCCCTGACGATGTGAATTATATAAATAAAACTATTGGGAAAAAGAAGAAAATAGTCAATATCCTAATTTGGTGAGTAGCATGTAGGGTCTTAGAAGCTTTATAATCAGTCATCTAAGGTGCAATTACTGGGCTCTCCCTGTCTGGAGCAAAGAATGAAGAAAACAAAACACTCATAGTAATGGATTAATGGGCCACTCAAGCATTGATCTCCACAACCCTGAGACCAGAAAAAATGAGATGCTGCCCAGCTGCCACTATCCGCTGCTCTGACATGGCTCATACTGAAAGGTCCTAGGTAGAGTGAAAGAAAACTGGAACAAAATCATAAGAAGGCCAGACTTACTGACTGGTTAGAGACTGGTAGAACCCCTGAGCCTTTGACCCTGTCACCCTTCAAACCTGAAACGCAACTTACCCCTGTGGCTCAGTATTTTGTTTTTACATATCTTCATAGTTTATTTTAAAATAATTTTATCGTGGGTTCTTACAGCTCTTAGAACATTCCACACATCACTTGTATCAAGCATAGTTGTACATAAGTTGCCATCATTTTCTAAACATTTACTTTGTATTTCAGCTCCATGGCCCCTTGTGAAGGGCTCAGTTTTTGATGGAACAGCTCTCTAAGGGAAACAATAGGGAAGTATGCATGCTTTAGATTCATCAACCATTTTCAGATCAAATGGACAGCATTTGCCCATAGATCAATGTCAGAGGGTTAGAAGTGAAGGTGTGGAAACAAGAAACACTGGGAGGAAGTGCAGTGAGTGACGTTACAATGTGGGGGTTGCAATCAATGGCAGGAATCAAAATGCATACATTTTTCTTAATGGAAAACTGATTTACTCTGTACATCACTCAATTCACAATAAAGTTTTTTAAAGTGTTGTGATCTGTGGACACAGCAGTGGACACTCCTATCTTCGAAGAGCTTACACAGATGGGCGAGAAAAGAAACCTAAATAAAATGTAAAGTAGCAATAAATCAGAGGAGGCAAAGTGTGCTTGTCCCTACCCCTCAGGCTTCCGCTACAGTCGCTACCTGCAGTCCCTCAGGGTCCCATGTAAGGAAGCATCCTCTTCTCACTTCAGAGAAATGCAGCAGAATTCAAAGACCAGCCCGCATGGCTGACTGGGGATACGTGAACAGCAACCAGCGTGGCTGACCGGGGAATGCGTGAACAGCAACCAGCATGGCTGCGAGGGAAGCGAAGACGCAAAAAGAGGCTGCTTTGACTCACCCACGGCTCTGCGCATAGACATTTTATTGACACATTTTTATTGTCACAAATTAGTGGACCCCAAAGGGACAGCGGGGTGCTGAGGGTGTGGGAGGAAAGCCTGCACAGGAGGTACACAATGTCATCTTAGATCTCAGGAGTCAGTGAGCATCTGATAGGTCTTCCAGGACATTGGAAAAGGGGAAATTCCAATACCGAAAAAATACAGGACGTCCCTGGACGTGCAAACCCACCGCTGTCTGGTTCACAGTGACCCTCTAGGGCAGAGCAGAACTGCTCCTCGGGGCTTCTGAGGTTGTAAATCCTTACTGCCACAGCCCACAGCTTCATCTTTCCCTTGCAAGGCAGCTGGTGGGATTGAATCATCAACCTTTTGGTTAGCAGTCTAGCACTTAAACCACAATGCTACCATGGCTCCTTGAAACCTGAATGAACCCGCTGCCACCAAGTTGATCGCGACTCATTTCAACCCGAAAGTGTTTCTGAGGTTTTGTAAATCTTAGCCGGAATAGAGGAGGGTTGATGAATTTCAGTGGGTTTCTAACAGGTCTGCATTAGTTCTCTCAGGGATCGTAAACCCTGGGAAAAGGAGACCAGAGAATGATCGGTCACCGAACGGCATCAGAGAGCCACTGACAGAAGCGAAGAGCCAGCTGTATCTAGATGTGGCGGACAGGCAGGCAGTCACAGTCCTATGGCAGGATTGTCATTTGGGAATCACAGTTCCTACATGCCAGGAATCATGCTAGGCTCTTTACAGACTGATTCCTAAGCATTGCAGCCTCTCAGCAAGGAAGGTATTGTTACCTGTTTCACAGAGAAGGACGTTGTGCAGGGTGGGAGGGAAACCCAAGCCCAAAGGCCCTGAAGTCCTACTTCTCGCTGCTGTTCCACCTGGGGGTCATATGAGGGTGACGAGGTCCCACGGTGGGTCACAGGACAAGGGAATTCAGGTCAGCAGAATAGTTTACACTATGCAGGACAACTATTGGACCCTGCCGCCCAAAATATCCAGGGAATGGAGAGACAAGGATGATGATGGCAGGCGAGTTGGGTTTGGGTTTTTTTCTCTCCCTTTTTGGGAAGGAGACAAGCAGGGGGAGTGCAGCCCCACGGTGCGCCCTAGGCAGTGACCCGATAGTTGGGATGGACCTGCGGCCTGACTTCGAAGACCATGCCCAGAAGCTGGGCCAGGACCCGCTCCCGGTTTCTCTGCTGGGAGCTCTGCATGCCCTGCACTTGGCGCCTTGTGGCCTGCTCCACCTCTGCCGAGAGGTTCC
The DNA here is from genome assembly GCF_050624435.1 of Tenrec ecaudatus. Lineage (NCBI taxonomy): Eukaryota > Metazoa > Chordata > Mammalia > Afrosoricida > Tenrecidae > Tenrec > Tenrec ecaudatus. The sequence goes on from NC_134536.1 coordinate 160,276,001, forward strand.
CCTGGGAGCCCATGGCCTGGAGGGTGGAGGAGGGGAAGTAAGAGAGGGAAAAGCAGAAGTAGAGAAAGAAGAGTCCAGGTGTGCAGAGTTAAAGACCCAGGAGCAAGCCATCCCAGACATCTCCAGACCCCAGGGACACCAACCCAACTCTCCTCTAAAACCTGACATGCCCCTAAGACTGACAATTCCCCACCTCCACAACCCCCATGACCATAAAACCCCTGCCCCCCTCCACACCAAATATTGTCCTCCTCATAGCCAGTGGTGTCTTCTCCCCAAATTATACATATCCTTAAAAACTGCCACACGCTGTTACGTATCATAACAGCCTGACAAATGTGCTCCTGCTAAGCGCCCCTCCAGACTTATTTTCCGGTTGGTGCATCCCCAACCCATTGCACCCCTGACTTGCATCCTGAGTCTAGCATTTGGGCCTCCACTCCAGGACTCACCGCCTGCTGCTTGCTCTGGAATTCCTGCTCTCGCTCCCTGCGGTACTGTTCCACCTCCATCTGGGCTTCCTCTTTCGCCTGCTTCAGCCGCCGGGCCTTCCCTAGAAGCAGAAGAAAGGGTCCACAACAGAAGTGGACACACACACACACATCCCCACAAAAAAAGGTGGGGGGGGATAAAGAAATAGAGAAGGAAGTGTCCAAATGTACAAAGGAAAAGATCCAGGCGCAAGCCCATGGAAACCACCTCATTGCACAGAAATACGCAGCTCCCCAAGATTCGAATGCCTAGCCATTTCTTTCCTCTTGATGACCTATTCCCCAGCCATTTCCCCACCTGCCTAAGCTTTTCCGAAAGGCTGAGATGTTTGCGCATTTTCTTTCTGGACCGCATGGGGGGGGGAGGGAGTGGACACTTACTCTTTCGGGCATCTGCTACCTTTTCTGCGGCTCGTTTCTCAGCTTGCAGGAGCTGCTGGATGCCTTGGGACTGACTGGCCATTGCGACTGCGATCACTGATGCTGCTGCGGATGCTACTCGGGTACCACCAGATGGCTCCCACCCCCACCTCCTGCCTTTCCTCCTCCTACTTGATGCTGTAATCCTCCACTACCCCTGGGTCTTAGCGCTCCCCTCTTTACCCCGCTACCCGCATCCGGTGTCCCCACCGCATCAAACTGTCCCTACGGATGGCTGGTCCTCCTCTCCCCAAGCTCGCCCTGACAGCGCCCAGAACGAACGCTTGGGGGCAGCAGAGACCAGGCCCAGAGACGCCTGCTACCAGCGACCCGGGAAACTGGAGCTCAGGGCCACCGAGTCGACGCCCACCTTTGCAGAAGCAGGACCTCGTCGAGCACGGCAACTCTGGCCGAGGAGGTTCGGGGTGGGAAGAGGGGCCGCGGCGGGCTGGGAGGGAAGAGAGTGTGGTCGATGGTCCCGACAGGAAACGAAGGATGTTCTCACGACGGGTGCTGCAGCGGGCTAAACGTCTCTTCAGTCTCCTAACTTTTCTTCCCTCCTTTCCCTCGCTTCCTCCCATCCCCGTCCTATGTCTCCCCTTGGTTTCACTGTCATCTTGTTGAATTTGGGGGGGGCAGTGGGGGGTTGGTGGTGGACGCGTTTTGTTTGCCATTTCCACCGCGGTGTGCTTCCGTCTCCGTTTTCCCGCTCACCTTTTTTCCTGCCGCTGAACGTGGCCTCTGTGCCCCCGCGGGTGTGGGGGGCGGGACGGTGAACCTCTAAACCCCCCTCTTCCCCGTCCCTGCGCGCTGGGCTGCTCCTGGGCTGCTCAGTGGCGATTCAAACCCACGAGCCGCTCAGCAGGCGGAAAACGAGGCTTCCTTCTTGCAAAGCCAAGAACGAACCCCACAAAGGTAGTTCCACGCTGCCCTCTTTTTAAAATGTTTTTTAATCTACAGAAGTCGCTTTATTCAACAAACTTTAAGGGAGTTGTGGTTAGTAGTGATGACGTGTAAATGAATAACAGTTATCAATTGCAATTTCTTCGTGTTTCATTCTATGGAAGTCAGTGATGCGACTGCTATTCTTCCCTGCTCATCTAACACATAATTTACCTTTAGAAAAATAATAAGGATTAAAAAGGTCGATGTAAAACCCTCTTGCCTAGCCTCTCCTCCCTCACCTCTCGCCCGGGCTTCCGGCTCCAGGCGGTCCCTTTCTCTAAATCCCGTAGTTTCCCACCCGGAAGCTTGGTCGAGGGACCGCCCTCTCGGGGTGGAACGTCTTCCGGTGACACCCCTGACGTTCATTTCCACTCTCTGCCTGCGTCCTTGCGTCACTTCCGCCAGCCTGGGGTGTCTCCGCCCTTCCCGCCTCCCTGGCTCGGAGCGTCTTAAAACTCAGCTTCGGGCCTACAACTCGGGGGTATTTGGGGGGCGGGGGGGCAGGTCTGATGAGTAACCCCTTCCCCCAAGTCCTAGAGGAAGAAGCCTCTACTTCTGTCTGCCGGGTACATTATATTCAATTTCTAGATGATGCCTTAAAAATATCGATGACTTCTTAAAATTCAGCTTTTTCTGCTGCTGAGAATGTCTCTCCTCAGTCCCTAGTTGTCTAATTCAACACCCTTTATTAAAAAGTAAACTTAACCCGGGCTCGTGAGTCCTAAAGCAATTATGTATCTTTTCAAATTCTACATGGGAAAAAAATTAAATCTGTATCCCCAGCCCCCACTCTTTTTTTGTTTTTTGGGGTTTTTTTTGCAAACCCTTACCTACTCAGAATGGATGGCCCTTCCCAAAGGGTCATGATGATGGTTGAGGAAGAAATGGGGAGCTGAAGGGAGAAGTAAGGGAATGCCAGCGATGGCGGGAGAGAGGTCAGCCAAGGCGGGTTCTGATTGCTGCTTTTTTCCTTCTTCCTCAGCCCAGGAGTCCCATGGCCTCCACCTCCCGCCGCCAACGCCGAGAGCGTCGCTTCCGTCGTTACTTGTCTGCAGGACGGCTGGTCCGGGCCCAGGCCCTCCTCCAGCGACACCCAGGTCTTGATGTAGACGCTGGGCAGCCTCCACCACTGCACCGGGCCTGTGCCCGCCACGATGCCCCTGCTCTGTGCTTGCTGCTTCGGCTGGGGGCTGACCCTGCCCACCAGGACCGCCATGGGGACACAGCACTGCACGCTGCTGCCCGCCAGGGCCCTGATGGTGAGTCTTCCCGGTGGGGACAAGGCCATGAGCACCCGAAGGCCAGCGGTTGAAGAGGAAACTAGTTGTCTGGACAGTGGGACCTAGGGTAGTTGACCGTGTTGGCATGTGACTGACCGTCTTCGTGCCTTTGCATTACTGAATGACCACAATCCCAAGAGCCTGGTGATAGCCACCAGGCTTCAAAGGGCCCATGCTTCTAGATTGACAGCTACTTTGTTTCTTGACAAGTTGTTTACTTGTAGCACAGAAACACATCTTTGACTTCCAAAATTCTGGTATCTTTTTCATCCTTCCGGAGCCCTGGTGATTTAGTGGGTTACGGAGTTGGGATACTAACACCACCCCCTCAAGGTCAGCAGTTCGAAACCACCAGCTGCTGCACAAGAGAGGGCTGAGGCTGTCCGTTCTTGAGACGATTTACAGTCCAAGTAACCCACACGGGCAGTTCTCTGTTCTATGGGGTCCCCATGAATTGGAATCAACTAGATGGCAGTGAGTTTGACTGGGTCCAACCTGGTAGCCTATTGTGCTCCCTTGGAGCTGCTAACCACCAAGTCAGCAGTTCAAAACCACCCGCTGCTCCAAAGGAGAAAGATGAGCTGTTCTATGCCAGTAAGTCGTTAACCTCAGAAACCCCAGCGACCTTTCTTCCCTGTGCTACGGGTCACCGTCAGGCAGAATTGTGAGTTTGGTCAGATTAGCTCCGCCACCAGGGGGCCTTCTAACTCCTTGGTCAAAAAGCTCATGTCCTGTTTCCAGCTGCTGTAGAGAACCCCCTTCCCCGGCTGAATAACAGGCAGCTATTTTCATCGATCAGATGAAATGACCCAGAACTCCTTCGTGTTTCACTTCAGTTCTCCGGTTAGGTGGGAGGGCTGTGCCAGTTTGTAATGGATGGGCTAGCCTGGGCTGTGCCACCCACACTGGCTCTAGGGAACTACCTTTAGGCCTCTTTTTGAGGAGCCCTGCTGGCATAGTGGTTATGCATTGGGCTGCAGTCCTCCAGGTCCACAGTTCGAAACCACCCGTGGCTCCAAGGGAGAAAGATGGGCTTACTACTCCCACAAAGTTACAGTATCAGAAAGCCCCAGTTCTTCCCTGCCCTCAATGTGCCATTGACTTGATGGCTTTGAGTTTTGTTTTGTTTTGTTTTTTGGGGAAAGGCCTTTTGTTAGCTTCCCAGACAGTCCTCACTCTCGCCGAGAGTTAGCCAGGGGAAAGAGTGAACATTGAAAGGCAGGAAGCTCGTTTTCTCAGTTTTGCAAAAAGATTGCATCCAAAACTCACCTACTGTTCTTCTTACAAATGTGCACATCCTTCTGCTCTGTGCTACCACAATGCCAGCCCTCTCACACCCATCATCCACTTGATTCTGCACTGGTGAAGTAGGCAGGGGCCCCCGTGTTTCAGATAGCCATGCCCCCCAGTTTATGCCATGTGGATCTTTCCAGCCTTACCGCCCACCAACTTCTGACCCAAATAGGGCCTCTTGCAAGCCTGACTGACTCTTGCCTGTAGCCTTCTCTCGAATCTGATTTCCACCTTGCTAGGAATCGCCCTCCCTATCGGGCCGCTCTGCCCAGCAGAAACCCCAGCTTCCTTTACGTCTTCTCCAACCCCACCCACTGCTGTCACCTTGCCCTCCTCCGAGCTGCATTCGGCCACCACCCGCTGTACACTCCTGATTCTGCACTTTTTAAAGTGTCTTTGTCTCGGTCAATCCATAGTTTCTCAGACTTACTTGGCGTACGGTCCCCTTTTCAGTAAACACACACACAGAGCTCAGCTCTTCCTTGACAATTATAATCTGTTGTCCTGTAATCCAGGATAAAGTGTATCTGTTTTCTCAGCCCCCCCCCCTCCCCCCCGGATCATTCCAGTGCCTGTGCCCAGATGCCTGGGCAGTATCACCCACTTTGGGAAATACTGAGTTAAAATGTCTGAAAGGGGTTCAAAAAATTCATGGAAAAAAGTCCATGGTTTGTCGGTTCTATTTTTTTTCGTGAACCTTTTGAAGCCCCATGTAGAAAACCCTTCGAGGTAGCAGCCGTGTCCACCTATGACTAGGAGAAAGGCAATGTTTCCATCCCTGAAGAGAAAATCAAATTTTTAATCCACGGTACTTTTTTAGACTTGTCCCCCCCCCCCCCCATGTGAAAGTACATGTTGGTTAAGGAACATAGGGAAAAGCAGCCGTGGCGTGCTGAGTGGATGATACAGGTGGCATTGCAGCGCCCTGGAGTGGTCACCTGACCCACACCCGACCCCAATGTCAAAGCCAGCTCAAATCCCTAAATGTGACAAGGAGGGTACACACCAAGTTCTTCGGGCAGGTTGTCCACGGGACTTCTAAAAGACCAACCAACCGACCCAAACTCACTGCCACCGAGTGGAGGGCAGCTCCTGATGACCCTAGAGGACAGAGAAGGCTGCCCTGGGGGTGTCTGAGACTAACTCTTTACGGGATAGCGAGCCTCCTCTTTCTCCTACAAAGAGGAGGGTGGTCTCCACCTGCTGGGCTTGCAGTTAGTAGTCCGCCATAACCCACGAGAGCCTGGGACTGTTAAGGATTGTTAAACTTGGAAGGAGGGGTCCGAGAAAGCTTTCCCTTGATCTATAATGGTTTTTGGAAAAAGGACATCATGCTTAGTAAGTAGAAGGGCAGCCGAGAGGAAGGGAGACCCTTGACGAGACGAGACGGGTGGACCGACGACTGACTGCCTGCGGTGGTCTCCAGTGTGAGCGCAGCGGGGAGGAGGGCATGGCTCGGTGACTTGGAACGGACTCACAGGCGCTGAGCATGGCGCGTTCTTTCTTTGCGCATCGTGTAAGATGATGTGTCAGGCGTGGAATAGGAACATAGCACATGGTATAAGCCTAAAAGGCACATGACGGGCGGAAGAAGCGACAAGGGAACGTTTTTTTCTAATCCTGGAGTGAGAGAAACAAAGTCGCGAAGTTTTAGAGACCAGATGCCACAGATGTACCCGAATCACATGTTGGGGAGCACGGGGGAATGTTTGACCGTGTGCAGGAGGGACCTCAGAAGTTTGTGGGGAAATTCCAATGCCTTTCCAGTCCGTTTTTCTTACGACTCTTTGAAGCCCTTACGTGCCTAACACACACCAATTTAGACTCCATAAGGTGCTCTAAAAAGAGCTCTCCTGTATTTAACTTTCTGTTAAAAGTGGGCAAAGAGTATGAACAAGTCCTTCATCAAGAAAGTCAAATCACTAGTATGAAAAAGAGGGCAACTTCATTAACAAAACCTCCCCCCCCCCCATCTGTCGGATGGAATTAAAAAGATGAAGGATAATTTTCCCACAAACTTTTCGAAGCCCCCTGGTACATAATTTTGGGAGGAAGACAGCGGGGCTTTCTCCTCCCGTGCACTACTACAGTCAGAAACTCATGGGGGCAGCTCTTCCCTATATCCTGTCGGGGGGCTGAGTCAGCATGGGCTTGATGGCAGTTGATGGGTTGGGTTGATCATATGCTTGGCGAAGGCACACATTGGCACAAACACCTTCAAGAGCGATTCAGCAGCACCTGGATATGCCTTTTGACTCAGAGATTCCATGCCTAAGAGTCTCGCTGCCCGACACAAGCACTGACCCCGTATACAAAGGCGTGTGTGAGGGTGAGCGTCTACGGAAACAAGTAAGATCTGGAGTGAGGGAGGTGTTAGTTTCGTACAGGAGTGGAACACTACCATTCATTTAAAAGAAAGGGTTGACCTGAATATACGCCCGTGGAAAATACACACGAGAGGCGGCGTGAAAATAGGTTGCCCCAACAGTACGTATGTGTGAAACGGGCACAGGCCTTGGGGGGTGGGGGGGCGAGTGGTCATGTATATGTGTTTATGTACTCTGAAGTCGGACTAGAAGGATCGCAGCCCGCCCTTAAACAGAGGTTCTACATCTTCTTCCTTCGCTGAAAAGAGAGGTGCCCTCTCACCATATTACTTTCAAACTAAAATAACGAATTAAGTTGAAGGAGACTAGAATGCTTGTCTGTTGCCTCCCATTCTTTTTTGTTTTTTAACCTGTAGCATTTTCTCTCTCCCTCATGTAATTGTGACCGGATCCTACATGTAATTTTAGAATCTGCCTTTTATAATCCAGCTCCCGGGCTTTTTATTGTCAGGAGCCTTACTCCGTAAAAGCCCACGAGTTTGGAACCCTCCCATTTCAGCCTCAGCACCCATCTGCACACCGCACGTTTGCAGTGGACCTGGGTGGGGAGGAAGCTTTCGAGAGATCAAGCCAGGCACTTGTTACTAGGACAGCCTGGGAGGCCTAGGAGAAAGGCCCGTAGCTTGAGTTGGGGCAGCACTCAGGGGGGCCAGGGGATGGGCAAGAGCGGTGGGCCTCCTGGGACAGTCCTTTCCCATGCCCCAGCCTTTGGCCAGGTAACCAGTACGTTCCGGCACCACAAAATCAAGGCGCGTTTCCTCCTGGCCTTGGAAGAGAAAGCAGGTCCCCAGGAAGGCAGTCCCTCACTCACCTTCCTTGACGTCAGAGCATCAGCTGTAGGGGGCCTCCCCATTGGCCTGGGACTCGCCACTCGGCTTGGCTGTGCGGTGAGTGGCCATGCACTGTGTCCGCCAAGGACAGGACCTCAGAAAGATCCATTCCTCTCTTGTCTCGCCCCCCTCCGCCTCCTGTTGGCCAGCCCCTGGAACAAACGGTCCCTGTGAGCCCTCTCCCCTGCCCGAGGTCAGCAGTCTCCCCGGTTGAGAAGGAACACCCCTGTGCCCAGAGCCCCCTGCCTCCTCCTCCTCACCGCCTCATCATCCCCTGAGGAAGACCGACCAAGAGAAATGGCCCTGACAGCATCTCTCTGGGGCGGTGAACGGAGGAATAAAACCAACAGGCGGTATTATGTTTGGATACTTGTAATGTATAGAAAAGGACCCGTTGGCCTAAGGGTTACACACTGGGCTTCTCACCAGAAGGTCGGCAGTCCAAACCGCCCCCACCCCCCCACCGACACACACACCAGCTGCTGCTCGGGAGAGAGATGAGGCTCTCTACTCCCGTAAAGAGTTACTGTCTTGAGACCCACAGGGACCATTCTGCCCTGTCCTAGAGAGTCGTGATGAGTCGGCATCGATCTCACTGGCTGTGAGTTTGGTTTCATGATACAGAGACTCTACAGAGCCTGAAGGTATAACTTGGGGTGAGAAACCCGCTAAGAGATCAATAGTGACAAGATTGACAATATTTGATGGTCCGAGGATTTTTTTTTAACTTTTTATTACAAATTAGGTGCAAGTTTCCAGAGCCGACAGTCCGTTTAATTTCAATAACTCACCAAACCTCCCACTGTCTTAACCTGCTCCATCATTGTGTCCGTCTCCCTCTTGCTGGAGGTTGTCTGTCTCCCCCTCTAGGCCGTGTTGGTCCACGGGCTTGATATTACTCAGGTTAGCTGGAGGCAAGCCAGGAAACAGACCTTCCAAGGTAACTAAAACCGTTTGAGGAGACGCACCTCAGAAGATGTCGGTGTTTGAGAGGGTGGCCTAGGCCACCCTGGTGCAGTTCGTCAGAAGATTTCAGTCTTCGCTGTGCATGTAACCCTTCTGCATTTGGTCAACTGTCAGAATTTTCCAGTGAGAGGGAGGTCCTCCCACCCAGAGGCAGACTTTGCTTTGACGCCCAGAGAGTAGCCACAGGGCTCCTTGGGATTCAAGATGGGCGGCCCAGCCAAGGCTGGGGAACCAAAGCTAACTTCTGCTCCCTGCTCTCCCACCAACAGCCTACACGGACTTCTTCCTGCCACTGCTGAGCCGCTGCCCTTCTGCCATGGGAATCAAGAATAAGGACGGGGAGACCCCTGGGCAGATTCTGGGCTGGGGACCCCCCTGGGATTCTGCTGAAGAAGAAGAAGATGAGGAGGAGGAGGAGGAGGCTTCGAAAGAGCAGGAATGGAGGGAAAAGCTGCAGGGCGAGCTGGAAGCCGAGTGGCAGGAAGTCATCGGGAGATTTGAAGGTGAGGGCTCCGTTCCCATCGACAGCTGCCCCTTGACCCCGTCAGCTGCTTTTCCTGCACCCATTTCCCCGTCGGAGGTTCCCATCCTGGGCTTCCGCTACCTCCTTCCTCTCTGCTGCCCGGCTCCTTTGACCCTGCCCCTTCTCACAGCCTGTCCCCCGCTTAACCCCAAGCAGATGACGCATCCCGTGAGACCCACGAGCCTGAGTCCTTCTCAGCCTGGTCGGACCGCCTGGCCCGGGAGCATGCCCAGAAGCGGCAGCAGCAGCGGCGCCGGGAAACCGAGGGAGCCTGCCGATCGCAGCTGGCTGAGGGCTCGAGCCGCAGTTGGCGACAGCAGGAGGAGGAGCAGCGACTCTTCCGAGAGCGAGCCAGGGCCAAGGAGGAGGAACTTCGTGACAGCAGAGCCAGACGGGCCCAGGAAGCTCCAGGGGAGCAGGGTCCAGAGCCAGCCAGGGCTGGGCCCAGGGCCGAGCATACCAGAGGGACAGGGAGGGGCAGCCTCTGGCGCTTTGGTGATGTGCCTTGGCCCTGCCCCGGGGGAGGGGACCCAGAGGCCATGGCCGCAGCCCTGGTGGCGAGAGGGCCCCCCCTGGAGGAGCAGGGGGCTCTGAGGAGGTACTTGAGGGTCCAGCAGGTGCGCTGGCACCCTGACCGCTTCCTGCAGCGATTTCGGAGCCAGATTGAGACCTGGGAGCTGGGCCGTGTGATGGGGGCGGTGACCGCGCTTTCCCAGGCCCTGAATCGCCATGCGGAGGCCCTCAAGTGACCCCTGGACAGCTCAAGGAACCGCGGGGACACAGCCTTAGGGGTGGGGTGGAAGGAAGAGTAAGGCCCAGGGTGGGGCTGGCCAGCATGACAGGATGCGACAGATGCCACACACAGGATCGAGGAGGGAGTGAAACCTGTAACCAGCAGCGGCGGGGACAGGGCATGCGGCCGCCACCCCTGCTCGTTGCCTCTGCCCTTTCCTAACAAGACCGAGTTCCACATCATGCTCCAGTGTCTCATCTGCCTTTTTCCACGGCTGTGGTTTTCACACCCATGACACCTCCTTCCCTACTGCTCCAGCCGAAACTCGCAGCTCCTACACTCCTGCAGCCTGCACGCACACCCCGGCGCAGGCCCTGGGCTGGAGGCAAGACATGTCCTTCGAAGCCAGCCTCCAGCCAGGCCTGGCTTGCCCCTCAGTCCCATCCCCCCCCCCCAACACCCCCCCCGGGTGCTGGGGTCCTCTCACACTGCTGTCTGCGGCTGGGCAGGTAGATGTGAACAGAGGCGAAAAAGGGAACGACATTAGTTTCCCTCCTCCCTCTAGGTCCCCAACCAGAACCACATCCTCCCTCCGACACAGGGCTTTCCCTCTGCTGAGTCACAGAATCATCTGAGTTGGGGGGCAGAGGGACCAGGAGGCTGTGGGAGGATGAGGGGGCCAGAAACAATGGATGGAGAGCCTTGCGGGGGAGTGGAATTTCGATTGCTAAAAATAGGAGCCAGGGGAAGGGAGGCGGAAAGAGCCAAATTATGTAAGCCAGGCTGTTTGTTCTTGGGTAACCAAAGATCCACACCCAAGGCCAGCTGTTTGTCCACTTGAACTTTCAGTCTGGTCTCTCTCTCAGACCCTCTCCCTTCATGACCCCAAAGCTGGTCTCCCTCCATTGACATTTCTTCCCCAGCCAGGTTCGCGCCCCCCGCCCCGGCCCAAACCTGGGCTTTATCTCTGGACCGCATCTAGAGACACGCATCTCCTTTTCTCAAGAACCCCTGGTGGAGGTGCTGAGGGGCACAGGGGGCAAGTGAGCCCCAACAAGGTGGGGATTCATCCTCCCTCCCCACTCAGCCCCGAGGAAACTACCAGCCCCCTGCCCTCGCCCAGGACACAAGTCCTGGTTTCCGCAAAGAGGCAAAGCAGGGCCAAGAGGAGGGAGTCAGAGACAAGCCGGTGTGGGCACAGTCTGCTCAGGTGGACGCCTGAGCCGCAAAATGAGGAGGGGATTGTTCGGGGGTGGCGCCCAGGCTGACAAAGATGACCAGAACTGGCAGGGGTCTCTTGGACACATGAGGGGGTCGGATGGGCAGATCTTCCGGGAAGACCATCTGAAATGGAGCCCCTGGGAGAGGAGGCAGCTGTGGAGGAGCAGAGGCAGGGGAAGGACGAGTGAGAAAGCTGTTAGAGGAAGCTGCTGTGATTCAGAGCAGCCCAGGCACCCGCTTCCTCTCACAGGCCAGAGATTTCGGAAGTGGCATGCAAAGAACCCGGGTCTGTAAGGAGGGGGAGTTGGGGTGAGGACCCCTCAGCCAGGGCCTCTAGAGGGGAGCAGCTCAAAGCCATGGTATCCCATCTTGCCACTCCGCCCCGGATAGGTTGCTCTGGGCTTAGGCTCAGCATTCCTTTGAAAGATTCAGGAAAGCAAAGCACAGCAAGCCCGGTTGATCCCTGGCCCTCCAGACACCCCCCTTGTCAACGTCCCTCCCTGGTGTCTGGCCCCCAGCCCTGGTGGGGGTTCCCCTGCACAGAGGGCTGTTCACTTTCTCTCACCACATGGTTTCCGCTCCAGCGTCGCTTGTTTCCTAGGCTGATAAAAATACTGAGCCCCAGAGGCCCTTGACTTCCTCTGACCTCGCTGGGCCAGGCAGCAGGCATCCTGTCCACCCCAACAGGGGTAGGACGGAGGCTCAGGGATCCCCAAGGGATGACTCAGGGCCTACCATGACATGGGGGTTGGAAGTATGCTTGTCTCTGCCCTCTAGAACTGGAAGCAGGAATCCAGTCTCCACAGAGGACACACGGGAAGGAGGCTGGGGAGACCGAAGGGAAGCCCCTTTGGGATTTGAAGCCTAGCACTGGAGTTGAGGCAGATCTAACTTAAGATCTGGCAGGGATCTCTTCCCCACTGAGCATCGAGGACCCCCCAGTTCAACATCATTCCCTGCTTTCTTGACCTTTGCAATCCAAGAGCGAGGCCCTTACCTGATGGCAACTGGGCAGAGTAGCTACAGAAAATAATCTTCCAAAAGGGGTGTGTGTGTGTGAGAGAGAGATTTTAACTGGCCCTGACGAAGGAGAAGGATTTCAGTTGATGGAAGGACTACACACGTCAATGAAATGGCTTCAAACACAGGCCAGGAAGCCAGACTAGAAGAGATACGAGAAAAGACATGGATGTGCTGAGATAGCTAAAGCATCCGTGAAAGGGAGCATGTGGTCAGAGGACCACAGAGTGGCAAGATAAGGGATTTGAACTTCCTGTAAAGCAGGGGCACTGGAGTGCTGACCACACACGAGAGTGCTATTGGCGTAGACAAGAAGTAGGAAGAAAACTCATTTCTGAGCACCTAATTACTCTGTGTTAGTCATGTCAAGCACTTGATCCCACATTCAACTGTCCAAAGTAGAGGTGGTGAATCCCCATTAGACAGATGAAGCCAACAACTCGCCAAGAGATTGTAAACTTGCTCAAGGCCACACAGCTACAATGCCACGGGGTTAGCCTTGTCTTCATGGAAGCCCTAGGTGTGAGACCGACATGCCATCAGAAGATAAAATATCTTATAGAAGGAACCACTGCATCTCGTGAAATGTCCACAGACTTCTTAAGAGAGCATGCACCTTTTGGAGAGAGAGTCGGCTTTTACTTGGTAAATAAAGGGAAAGAGAAGTTCAGGGGAAGGGAAGAAATTACAGGGAGTTACAGAGCATACATTTTCTGTTTGACAGTTTTACTGGCACATAATCCACATATCATACAATTCACTTGTTCAGTCCACTCGAGACGCGTCGGACAGTCGTCACCGTCATCAGCTTCTGTAATGTCCTTCGAGTGCTCATCGCTTTGGTTTTTCTTGTCTCGTCCTCATTATTAGCTTCCCCTTTCCCCTCACCCGCCCTGCCATATCCCCCAGGGGCCATGAATCCAGTCCGATCACTATCGACTTACATGCCCTCGATGTCACATACAGAAAGAAAGAAAGAAACCCCGGGAAACCTCAATCGCAAAGAACACAGAAAATATTAAAACCTAGAACAAATTTGAAATGGGTCATAAGAGGTCAAACAATCTCCTTTTAACCCAGCAGCCGCTGCAACAATTCACTTTCCAGCGCATTCCGCACCGCGGGCCTGGGCTGTTGACATGCCCAGAGGACTTCACAATAGGCTCGATCTGCATGGGTATTTCCCTTCCCTCCCACCCCCCACATATTTTTTACTGATACAACTTTAAATGGACCAAAGGAAGATCAAATGATAAGAAAGTACATGTTAGCTCAACTCCGTCTACCCTAACCGTCTTAACAATGCTCTCTGTCTGATAAGGCTGCTCAGATCCCTCGTCTGTGGTCAGAGGGGATCTACCAGAGGCTCAACCAAAGTGTGGACCCTGAAAATAGGTTTTGGGCTTCCACCATCATCCACAGCCTTCTGCAAACCAGGTGTTCACACTTTTTCCTTTTAAAATTACTAATTTTATTTTTAGCCGTTTTTTATTTAATCACTTTTATTTCTTTTTTTCACTTTTATGTATTTAGTTTTAATCATTTTATTAGGGGCTCATACAACTCATCAAAATCCATACATACATCAGTTGTGTAAAGTACATTTGTACATTCATTGCCTTCATCATTCTCAAAACATTTGGTCTCCACCTAAGCCCCTGGCGTCAGCTCCTCATTTTACCCCTCCGCACTCCCCCCTCCCTCATGAGCCCTTGATAATTAATAATTATCATTTTGCTATATCTTGCCATATCCAACGTCTCCCTTCACCCACTTCTCTGTTGTCCGTCCCCCAGGGAGGAGGTCACATGTAGATCCTTGTAATTGGTTCCCCCTTTCCAACCCACTCCCCCTCGTACCCTCTCAGTATCGCCACTCACACGACTGATCCTGAAGGGATCATCCGCTCTGGATTCCCTGTGTTTCCAGTTCCTATCTGTACCAGTGTACATCCTCTGGTCTAGCCAGATTTGTAAGGTAGAACTGGGATCATGATAGTGCGGGGGGTCGGGGGAAGCATTTAAGAACTAGAGGAAAGTTGTATGTTTCACCGTTGCTACATTGCACCCTGACTGGCTCATCTCCTCCCAGAGACCCCTCTGCAAGGGGATGTCCAGTGGCTGACAAATGGGCTTTGGGTCTCCACTCTGCACTCCCCTCATTCACTATGGTAAGATTTTTTTGTTCTGATGATGCCTGATACCTGATACCTTCGACACCTTGTGATCACACAGGTTGGTGTGCTTCTTCCATGTGGGCTTTGTTGCTTCTGAGCTAGATGGCTGCTTGTTTATCTTCAAGTCTTTAAGACCCCAGGCGCTATATCTTTTAATAGCCGGGCACCATCAGCTTTCTTCGCCACATTTGCTTATGCACCCATTTGTCTTCAGCGACTGAATCAGGGAGGAGAGCACAGAATGATATGATTTTTTTTCTTTGATGCCTGATAACTGATCCCTCCGGCACCTCGGTTGTTCACACTTTAAACCCTGATACCATTCCCTCCTTCTGATTTGGATGATATTATTTACAATCCTTGGATCATACGGGCTGGTGTGCTTTTTCAGTGTGGGCTTAGTTGAAGCTTTACATTTTCCTAGTATTTCCTAGCCACATAATTATTCCTTATCTCCTGACACAACCTAAGGAAGGCAATTTTTCTAATACAAAGCATTAAACCTTGGGAGTCTGTGGTTGAAAATATATTAGGGCAATTCTACTTGAAGTCCTTGAAGTGTAAAACTGATTTATTTGGTTAAAAAGAAAAGAAAGTTGATGCTGAAGCCTTTGGAATATAAAACATTATCTACTTGACAGGAGGCTGGTGTGATGGTGACTTAGGCAACTCACCCAAGAAACAGTTAGTATGGCAAGTTTAAGAAGCACTAAACAATTATTGGTCTGGATTAGAATTTTGAGTTCTTTATTGTTATTCAAATGGTAATGTTTTGACCAAAGAAAAAGGGCTGAATGACTTCTTTGGAAAACTAGAAATGAAAAACCAATTTTAAAATAGAGCTTTGACTTGGATTTGAAGTCATCCTATTCAGAGACGGTAGTACCTAGACTTTGCTAAAAATCACCACCACAGCATTTGAATCAAAAACTAATGTCCTTTCTCCTTCAGTCCAGTAACGGTAAATGACATGGAACAGAATTTATAAACATGGAGAGGATAAATCATTAGGATGTAACGATCCGACAGTTGAGTGGGTGTTTTAGGCTGGGTTCTGTAGGGAAGCGAAACCATTGAAATTTAGATAGATACATGGACGCACAGATAGGCACGTAGCTATCTAGAGAAAGATTGATTGATTGATTGATGTCAAGGAAATGGCGCTACAAATGTAGAAACAAACAAGTTCCAAGTCTGTGAGTCAGAAGTTAGACCGCACAGAGGCTTCTGACTCACACCTTGTAGGTGCTGATGAACCCAATCAGTAGGAAGCAGGCTTCTGGCTACAATAGTGAATGAATCTAAGGTCAGCAGGTAAGATGGCAGGCCACTGGCAACTCCCAGGATCGGCAGGCAACATTCCCTCAAGTCCTAAGAACCAGAGGTCAATGTGCCAGGTATGGAACGGAGACCAGCACAAAACGAAGGCGAAGAGAGAAAGCTTCCCCACAGCACCCAGCATTTGCTTAGTTTGGAAGTAAGCCACACTCTCACCGTGGGAGGCTATCCAGTCTTAACTGCCAAATCGATGAGAAGGCTGGCCTAGCCAAGTTGGCACAGCTATTTTTACAGTGGGGATGAAGGCCCGTGGCAGACTCCAGTGTTTGAACTTGGGAGATGAGAAAGAAGGTGATAGCTGAGCTATGAAGCAAGAGCAAAGTTGAGAAGAAACAAGGATTTTAGTTTTAGATCATCAAGATAGATATTTTTTAATTTTTCAACATTTTATGATGATGTAATTCACATATCATATAATTCAAAAGTTCAATCACATCAAGAAGAGTTGTACAATCACCACCACAATCAATTTTAGAACATTATCTTCATGCTTGCGCTCATCATTATGAGCTCACCGTTTCCATCACCACCTCCCTCAAGCTCTTCCGCCATACCTCCAATAAGCCATTGATCCAGTTATCGTCTCTGTAGACTTTCCTATCCTGGATTTCAGATACAGAAAACATTGTTAAAAACCTAACAATAATAACTAAGTCTGGACATCCCCTTACAGAAAGGTCTCAGGGAGGAGACGAGCCAGTCAGGGTGCCGTGTAGCACCAATGAGACATACAACTGTCCTCTAGTTTAGTGGTTCCCAACCTTCCTAATGCGGAGACCCTTTAATACAGTTCCCCGTGTTGTGGTGACCCCCCCCCCCAGCCATAAAGTGATTTTTGTTGCTACTTCATCACTGTAATTTTGCTACTGTTATGAGTCATAATGTAAATATCTGATATGCAGGATGTATTTTCATTGTTACAAATTGAACAACATTAAAGCATAGTGATTCATCACAATAAAACAATGTCATTCTATACTGTGAAATATTTATTTCTAATTACAAATCAATGAAATTTTGTCTCGAAGCATGGTGCAGCTTGGGTAACAGTCTTCATGCCGAGTATTCCTATGGAGGCATACCTGCATGTGGGCGGGCCACCTGGAGATGGATAGAGGTGTGGTGTCTCAGTTCCTGAGACCATGGAAATGTATGTTCTCCAGTGGTCTTAGGCGACTCCTGTGAAAGGGTCACTTGACCCCAAAATGGGTCGCAACCCGCAGGTTGAGAACTACTGCTCTAGTTTTTTAGTACTTCCTTCCTCCCCACCCCCCACTATTATGATCTCAGTTCTACCTTACAAATCCGGCTAGACCAGAGGATGTACACTGGTACAGATAAGAGCCGGAAACACACGGAATCCAGGACAGACAACCCCCTGAGGACCAATAATGAGAGTAGCAATACCAGGAGGGTGGAAGGAAGGTGGGGTAGAAAGGGGGAACCGATCACAAGTGTCTACATATAACCTCCTCCCTGGGGGACGGAAAACAGAAAAGTGGGTGAAGGGAGACATCAAACAGTATGTCATGAAAAAAATATATAAATTACCAAGAGTTCATGAAGGAGGAGGGGGAAGGGAGAGGGGGGAAAGAGGAGCTGATACCAAGGGTTCAAGTAGAAAGAAAATGTTTTGAGAATGATGATGGCAACAAATGTACAAATGTGCTTGACACCATGGATTATGATGAGTTGTACAGCCCCCAATAAAATGATTTTTTAAAATAACAGTCAAACTAAAAAAAACACAATAGAAAATAAAGCAAAAAATATTAAAAATTAGGACAAATTTAAATGGATCATAAGGTAGACCAAGTGATAGGGTGATACATTTTAACCTAATCCCAACGACAGCAATCCACTTTCCAATGCATCCCACATAATAACAAGCCTGTTCACGTCTGTGGTTCCTGGTCAGAGGGGATTCACCAGGGACTTAATCCATGTGTAATTCCCCTTCGCTTAAAAAACAAAACAATCCAGCATGTCAAAAAAAAAAACAGAAAAAAAAACTGAAACAGCTTTAAAATGGGTCAAAAGGAAGATCAAATGATAAGATGTTATCTTTGCCCTAATTACATTTACCATAATCAACTTCACCATGCTGTCTATCTGATAACAGGTCTATTCACCTTTCTCCATTATGATCGGAGGGGATTGCCAGAGGCTTAATCCTTGTGTGGACCCTACAAATGGATTCTGAGTTTCCACTGCCGTCCGTGTCCTTCTGCAAACCAGGTGTTCACAATTCAAGCTCAGATGCCATTCCCTTCTGATGTGCTTCTTCCACGTGGACTTAACTGACCCCTCACTTAGGTGGCTGCTTGTTTGAAAACAAGTCTTTAAGACCCTAGATGCTCTTCTTTCTGATAGCCAGGCACCAAATCCTTTCTTCACCACATGTTGTTGTTACACACATATCTTCCGCGATCTCTTCATGAGGGTAGGCATCTTGCATGTCATAAGAACTAATTAATCTTAGATTGGAAATAGAATTACGTGCAAGCCAAAATTTCACTTGTGTAACTATGGTTTATACATGTCTCTGTTTTGCCTTGTCATTTTATGTCAGAGAACATGATCAATCATCCCCCTGGGGCACCATGTCCACTGCCATCAAGTCAATGCTGACTCACAGGGACCCCATAGGGCAGGGTAGACCTGTGCCAAGATGTTTTTAACTTTTCTGTAAAAATGTTATTGCAAATTTTAAGTGAGAAATTTACATTCCAGACCGTCAACTCTGCATTCAATAGTTCAAATCACTCATCAACCCCTACATGCTATCCTCCACACACACACACCCCTAATTCCTCCCTCTCCCTCAATTCAGCACCTGTTCATTGCTCCATCCTCCCACCATTCCCCTCCCTCCCTTGGGAACTTCCCTTTGGTATGCCAGTCTCCGTTTTGGTTTCTATCCTTATAGTAATGGTCTCATGCAACATGGCTCCTTTTGCGATTGATGAACTTCACTCAGCGTAACCTTCTCCAGGTTCGTCAATGTCATGAGGTGCTTTGTGACTTCACCATTATTTCTTACGCGATGCATAGCTGATGTACCAAAATGTGTGTGTGTGTGTGTGCCAAAGTTCTTCATCCGTTCTTCTACTGATGGGCATTTAGGCTGTTTCCATCTCCTGCTATTGGGATCAGAGCCCCGACGAACACGGGAGTGCACCGTCTATTTGTAGTACGGCTCCGGCTTCTTTAGGCTACATGCCCAACAGAGGTATTGCTGGCTCACGTGACATTATGTTTCCAGTTGTCTGCAGTAGCAGCCCCCTGCTTCCCACAATAGTTGTACCAGGATGCTTTTATTGAGCACCTCTTAGGAGTAGGGCAAAGGGGCCTGGTACAGTAGCCCACTGGGCTGCAATCCGGAAGGTCTGCAGTTTAAAAGTGCCCAGCTGCTCCAAGGGTGAAAAATGGGGTTTTTTTACTCCCAGAAAGAGTTCCAGTCTAAAAAAAAAACATATAAAAATAAATAAATAAGAGTTCTGGTCTCAGAAACTCCCTGGGACAGGTCTACCCTGCCCTATGAGTCCGTATTGCCTCGATGGCTGTGAGTTTGAATTTGGGGTTCAAAGAGCTTCCACGTTCATGAGAAAAGATACCCATACCCATCACACATAATGGAGATGCACCTGCTTAGAGACGTAAGGTTAAACACTAAATGGTCGAAGAAGGCCTGCTGAGTTTGAGGTACTCACTTGACACTTACACAGATGTGTCTAGCAAGGAGGGCTGGAGCTCAGCAGAAGTTAGGTCCATAAAAGACGTGTAGGCATAATTTGCGTCACAGCCGAGCTTGAGCTTCCTAGGGGACAGTGGTCAGACAGCAAACCGGAGCTACTGTTAAAAGCAATGAACTTAGATCGTTGAAGACAAAACAGGTGCATGAGCAAACGTGGTGAAGAATGCTGATGGTGCCTAGCTATTAAAAGATACAGCATCTGGGATCTTAAATGCTTGAACTTAAACAAGCGGCCATCTACCAGGAAAGCAACAAAGCCCACATGGATGAAGCACACCAGCCTGTGTGTGATCATGAGCTGTTGATGGGAATAGGTATCAGAAATTCAAAACCAAGCAATCAGACTGACGTGAAGGAAGGCAGACAAAGTGTAAGGTAGTTGGACAGTCCCTCACAGAAGGTCCATGGAAGGGATGATATATCTATGGTGCAGTATAGAACTGATGAAACACATAAATATCCTCTAATTCTTTACTATTCCGTCCCCTTTTTATTATGGTCTAAATTTTACCTCATTAATCTTATGAGACCTGCGTATGTTCATTTGTATAGTTGAAGTCATTCGATGCATGAATTCCAAGATAGGTAAGCCCTTCAGTAAGAGTAGTGGGAGTAATGATTCCCTGAGAACAAGGGAAGGGAGGGAGGGGGAGTCCATAGCAACAATGACTGTACAGACCAACTCCAAGGGAATTAATAACAGAATTGTAGGTGGACAGTCACATTGGATTGTGCAAGATATGACAAATAATTATAATATAACATAACATAATATAATATTAAGTGTTTCTGGGGGTAGGGTGGTGGAGAGAGGGGATAAAGGGGAACTGATATCAAAGAATTCTAAAAGAAAGAAAATGTTTTGAAAATGATGGTGTCAGCAACTGTACAATTATGCTTGATCTAATTGAATTATGGATTTATATCTGTCAGGGCTCCCAATAAAATGATATTTTAGCAAAGTAACGAGTTTACTGAAGGAACAAAAACAATCCAGTGGGGGCCAGAGCATGGCACCCCATCAGACTTGACTGGAGGACACGCCTAGAGGTCAGAAATCAGACCTTGATCTATTTACAGGTTTTTCTTTCTTTTTTAAATTTTTATTTTTTTCTTTTTAATTAATTCTTTTCTTCTCTGGGTCATTGGTTTTCTTTTTTTGTTGTCATCATTGTGTTCTCTTTTGTCACTTTGTCTTGCTGTGCCTTGTTTTGGGTACATATTATTATCTCTGCAGGTCTAAGTAGATAAGATAGTCTGGATGAACAGTCTGGAGGAGAAAACAATGGGACCAATGGTTCCGGGGGACAAGGGAGAGGAAGAGGCAGGGGTAAGGAGGTGATGTTGACCAATCCAGGGACAAGGGAGCAACAAGTGATCCAAAATTAGTGGCAAGGAGAGTGTGAGAGGCCTGTTAGGGATTCAGCAAGGGCAATGTAACTGAAAGAAATTATTGAACCCAAGTGAAGGCTGAGCATGATAGTAGGACAAGAGGAAAGTAAAAGGAAATAGAGGAAATAACTAGGAGACAAAGGGTATTTATAGAGGTCTAAATACAGGCACATACATAAGTAAATATATTTATATAGGATGGTGGGGAAATAGATCTACCTGCATATATTTATAGCTTTAGTATTAAGGCAGCAGACGGACATTGGACCTCCACTCAAGTACTTACTCAATGCAAGAACACTTTGTTCTATTACATTGGCATTCCATGATACACACCTTCCCGACACGATCACTGAAGACAAATGTGCATAAGCAAATGTGGTGAAGAAAGCTGATGGTGCCCGGCTATCAAAAGATACAGTGTCTTAGGTCTTAAAGGCTTGCAGGTAAACAAGCAGTCATCTAGCTCAGAAGCATCAAAGCCCACATGGAAGAAGCAAACCAGTCTGTGTGACCACAAGGTGTAGAAGGGACCACGTATCAGGCATCAAAGAACAAAAAATCATATCATTATAAATGAGGGTGAGTGCAGAGTGGGGACCCAAAGCCCATCTGTAGGCAACTGGACACCACCTTACTGAAGGGTCGCGGGGAAGAGACGAGCCACTCAGAGTGCAGGTTAGCAACAATGAAGCCTACAACTTTCCTCTAGTTCTTAAATGCTTTCCCCCCTGTCCTCCCACTATCATGATCCCAATTCTACCTTACAAATCTGGTTTGACCAGAGGATGTACATTGGTACAGATAGGAACCGAAACACACAGAATCCAGGACAGATGATCCCCTTAGGACCAGTGGTGAGAGTGGTGATACCTAGAGGGTGGAGGGAAGGTGGGGTAGAAAGGGGGAACCGATCACAAGGATCTACATATACCCTCCTCCCTGGGGGATGGACAACAGAAAAGTGGGTGAAGGGAGACGTCGGACAGTGTAAGACATGCCAAATAATAATGGTTTGTAAGTTATCAAGGGTTCATGAGGGAGGGGGGAGCAGAAAGGAGGGGGAAAATGAGGAGCTGATACCAAAGGCTCAAGTAGAAAGCAAATGCTTTGAGAATGATGATGGCAACAAATGTACAAATGTGCTTGACACAATGGATGGATGGATGGAGTGTGATAAGAATTGTACGAGCCCCCAGTAAAATGATTTAAAAAAAGAAAGAAAGGAAGGAAGGAAGGAAGAAAGAAAAACAAGCCAGGGTCTGGCAGTCCCTTGTACAGATTTGTCAAAGTACTGCCATGAAAAGAATTTATCACAGAGCTTAAGCACAGAGGACCCAGGCACTCACTGGGGGAAAGGCCAATTTGTTGTCCTTTCTAAAAACCATGCGTTAACAGACAAGACAATGGCAAGATCTCTTTAAGATAATTTTGCCAATTGTGAAGTTTGAGTCCTTTAACAGCTGATTCTGTAGATTAAAAAAAAATTCTGTAGATATTTTGAGGCCCAGCACGAATGGATGCTTTTCCTGAAAGCATGTTTTGAGCGCAGGAAGAAGGCACCTGTGTACTTCTTGAGATACGATGGCTGACTGGCTCTCTCCTAACAGAGAGGAAGAGAGAGAGAGAGAGAAAGGAGCCTTCCCAACATCTTAGGCACAAGCCTCTCCTCATGCCACGCACCGAGTCCCTTGGCTCTTCTCCACACAGGCTCTCACAAGGGGGGACGAGAAGAATTCCGAGGCGGGTCAAAAGGGGAGGATACAGACAAGCATGGAGAGAAGTCAGCTGAGCAGGGCAAAGGCAGGGGTGTATCAAGCGGAGGCTGAGCAGCCCTGCCTAGTAATTCAAGGAGTTCTGTAGGTGAGGGTGGATGAAAGCATTTAGATTCTAGAACTAGATGATTACGAATGTTGAGAAAACATGTTCCATTTCACAGGAGAGCAGAAAACACTAAAGTTGAGGAACGAGTGGGAGGGGAGGAAAGGGAGGTGGTGGGTGCAAAGTCATAGAATGGTGAATATGTCATATACTGAAGAATCATCCTCAGTGCAACCCACAAGTTTTACAGAAGAGGAAAATCTTACCAGTTCCTGAAAAAGTGGTTAGTTAAGAGAGCTAGTACTTTGAGACGCCATACAAAAAAAGGAAGGTAAGCGATAGAATGGACATCTGAGGGAGAAAGTCCGGCGAAGGTTGATTTTTTTTTTTTTTAGAGAGAGTGGAGGAGGGGGCGCGGTTAAGAATAAAACTGAATACATTTGTACAATAACATGAGGGAGATACTGAAAATATAAGAGGGGAAAGATGTAATAAAGATAGCAG
The DNA here is from genome assembly GCF_050624435.1 of Tenrec ecaudatus. NCBI lineage: Eukaryota > Metazoa > Chordata > Mammalia > Afrosoricida > Tenrecidae > Tenrec > Tenrec ecaudatus. The sequence goes on from NC_134536.1 coordinate 160,299,098, forward strand.
ATGTAGAAGAGAATATAGATAAAAAAGACCAGCTTTGGAGAGGAGAAAAAGTACTTCTGAATGAGGAAGAAAGGCGAAATATAGACCCACAGAAGTGAAAGGGAAATTAGAGAGTAGGGAAATGCGTCTCGGAAAACCGCGCGTTCTATAAGATAGGTGACAGCACCGCCAACTTCAAGGAAGGCGGTGAGGTGGAGGGAATAAAGAGGCATGGAAATTCGGAGTACTACCAACCGGAGTGGAACAAGGATCCGGTGAAGAAGGTTAAAACACTTGCCAAGAAACGCGGGGGCCTGATGAAAGCATCATTTTGTTTTAAATGGGCAAACTACTGCCCAAATGTATGTGGAAAGGAAAGAGACCCCGGATAAGTAAAGCAACACTGAAGAAGAACAAACAACACCAGGAGGGTAGGGGGAAGGTGGGGAGAGGAGGGGAGCAAAGGGCAGCCGATTGCAAAGATCGACACATGACCACACGCACACACACACACACACACACGAACAGCAGAAACCATGGGGGGAGGGAGGCAGCGGTAGGTATAAGATATGAAAATAATAATAATCTATAATTGATCAAGGGTTCACGAAGGTGGGAGGGAAAAAAGAGCTGATACCAAGGGCTCAAATAGAAAGTAAATGTTTAGAAAATAGTGAGGGCAACATATGTACAAATATGCTTGATGCAATTGGTGTATGGATTGTTATAAGAGCTGTAAAAGCCCCCAATAAAATGATCTCTTAATAAAATAAAGAACAAAATAGGAGGCTTATGACTTCCAGATCTCAAAACCAACTACAAAACAACTGTGGTCAAAACAGGCTGGTACTGGTAGATACATAGAACAGAATTGAGAACCCAAAGTCAAAGCTATTCCACCTCTGGATGATCTTTGACAAAAGATTAAACGGGGGAAGAGATAGTCTCTTTACCAAATGGCGATGACAAAACTGGGTCTATATTTGCAGGAGAATGTAAGAGGACCCATCACGCACTCCGTGTATAAAAACAAACTCAAGAAAAATAAACTCAAGATGGATCAAGGACCTAAATGTAAAACCTAGAACTATAAAGATCATCGATGAAAAAAAAAAGGCACAATCTTGGGGCCCTAACGCATGGAAACAATGAATCCAATGGACCGCACAAACATCAGGCTCCACAACCATAAGAATTGGATGGTTTCTGGCGACCACTGCCAAGTACTCTGAAGAGGATCACATTAGAAAGTTCTGTCCTGAGCACCCAGTTTGCAGAGAGCTATGGATAACAATGAAGGTCCAAAATCTATCCTCAGGGTCCCCATGTAGACTAACCCTCCAGTGAATTCCCTCTGACCATTGACTATGTGTGGTAGTAGCACATCATCTGGTGTCAACTTGAGACGATTAAGAGTGAAGGGGTGGAGTCTAGCCTGTCAATCAGGTCGCATCTTGATTGCCATATTTGGAGGCTCGACAGATATAAATAGGTCACTGGTGGCCAGATACAGATACTCCCTGTGTGACATTCCTGTTGACAAGTCACATGGAACTATGCTGATAAGAGCCAGAGCCGTGAAGCTGGAGGAGCCACATAGACACCCACGCCAACGCTAAGATGCTACCACCGCTGCATCCACAAGACTCTCCACCTCCTGACCTGTGGATCTTTCTACATTCAGCATCATTGCATGTGTTGGGTGAGTCTGAAGAGAAAATTATAGACTGGTATTGGACATATGGGCTAATATTGGACTTATGGACTTGCTCTGGACTGGGCTGGGATATGCTAGGTTGTTTTCTTAATGAGCAATTGCTCTTTTATATAAAACTCTTTCTTATACACATATGAGTACCTATGAATTTGTTTCTCTAGTCAAACCCGGACTAACACACTAGGGCTTTGAATAGCCTTGCTATCAGACAGAATGTACTGGAAAGTGGATTGATGCTTATACAATTAAGTGAAATTTTGACACCTGATCATTTGTTCTCCCTTTTGGCCTATTTTATATTTGTTCTAGTTTTCCATATGTTCTGCTTTCTTTTCAATTGAGGTCTCTCTCTGTTTTATGTTGTTGTGTTTTGTCTTTGTATGTTTTTATTTATATGAAATCCAGAATAGGTAAGTATGTAGAGACAGTAAGTGGATCGATAGTTTCTTGGGGATATGGCAAGGGAGGTTGGAAAGCAATGAATAATAAGAACAAGGAAGAAGAAATGTTCTAAAATTAATAGTGGCGATAGGTACACAACTTTACAAAAAAACCATTTAAACTCTTGTCTGGCATGTGAATTAGATGTCAATCAAACGGCATAGAGTAGGGAAAAAATGTGGAACAGAACTCCAGATCATAGAAGAGACTCGCCTGACCGGTTAGATAGAGATGAGTGGGACCCCTCGGCACTATGACCCTTCCTCCTTCACGTCCAGGTGTGAATAATCAACCATTCAAGATTGAAGAGAAAGGGGGGCAGGAGCTACCCCAGGCCAGAGCCACAGGGCTAGGAGAAGAGGAAGAATGGAAATCTGAAACATCGAAGGAAGTGGCCAAGTGAGGGTGCATTGAAGGGCCTGTCATGGAGGCATTGAATGGGAATGTGTAGGGATGGCTGAATGTAGGCCTAAAAAGAAAGAAACATGAGAGCTGCCAAGGTTGAGCAGCTGGTCTGTTTTTGTGGTGGCGTGACTGACTCTCCTGCAATACGAGGAAAAGAGCCCACGAACATCCAACTAGTGAGTCTGAGCTTGTCGAGGCCCTCTTGGTCGAAGAACAGGGAAGTAAAAGTTACAAAACGCTGATGAATGTCTAGTTGAAGTTGTTGACTTTGCAATAGATCAAGGTGGAAAGTTGAATAAGGGAGAAATCTCGTTCAGAACAAAGAATAATCGATTCAGTGGGAGGGAGTAGGAGAGCGAAATGTTGGGTGGTTGTGGTTAGAGAGAAATACAGGGTGGAAGATCGCGAGCCAAGCAAATCAGAGGTTCCAGGTATGCACAACCTTGTTCATGGATGACTGTGTGGGGCAGAGAAAGAGATTGTGAGATTGTGGCAGTTAAAAAAAACACTTGAAAACTTCCTAAAGGTCAACGTGCAAGATTGATCTGTGTGGTTATGTTTCTATAGGCAGTGGCCAGGGGCCCTGGTGGGGTAGCACTTTCCTGTGGGGCTGATACCTGCCAGGTTAGCAGTTCAAAATCCATGGAAGAAAGACGGACTTTCCTACTCTTCTGAAAAGTTAGTCTCAGAATTTCACAAGCTAAATCTACCCCTCTAGGGTCACTGTGAGTCAGCCTAGATTCAATGGCAGTGAGATGGAGTTAGTTAAAGGTAGTGACATAGTGGTTACACATTGGACTGCTAATTCCGAGGTCAGCAGTTCAAAACCATCAGTCACTCTATGGAAGAAAAATGAGGCTTTCTACTCCCTAAAGAGTTCCCGTCTTAAAATAAATAAATAAATAAAATAAAAATTAAAAAGAGTTCCCGTCTTGGAAACCCACAGGAGCAGTTCTACCCTGTTCTATAGGGTTGCTTTGAGTTAGAAATGAATGACAATGAGGGGATTGTTTGTTTGTTTGTTTGTTTTTAAGGCAGTGGCAGTGGATGAGGTATGGACAAAACCTAAGCCTGATACACAAGCCATTCAGGGGATGATGAAGAAGGAATGGATGGAGGAAATGGTTCCGCGAGGACAGAAGGAACCTGGCAAATGCGAAAGACAAGAGCTTTCGGGAAGATGGAAGTTCTCGATGGTTCCGGAATCAACCTACATAACCTTGACGTCGATTCCAAGTCACTGTGGCTCTTACTTGACTCAGAACCGCTCCAGAGTGTTGCTGAGGTTCTGGAAGCACAATGCCTCACGGCCACCAAGTCACCTGGGTTCTGAGATAGAAGGACGAGAGGGGAATGGCCTCTCCTCTGCCCCTCCCCCCGCCTCCCCTGATGAGGTTGACAACATGGTTATGGGAAAGCCAGGTTGCAGACAAAGTACTCAGAGAAAGACCCTTTCTTTCAAACATGAAACAGAGGACTCACCTGTCGGAGGCGGTCTGTTGAATATTGTGGAAGGGCCCTTTAAGAGGAGTGAATTTGGAAGGACAAGAGAATATAAAGCCTGGCTGCGGGGAGCATGGGGTTGATATCCCTGGAATCTTGAAGGGAGAATAGTGGGGGGGGGGACATAAAACCCTTGAGGGGACCATGCCCACAGCTGCCACTTTGGTCTCTCAAGTGCTGCCTTGCTCCTGAAATCCAGGCTATATATTCCAACACCAAATGGACTATCCACTTGGACTTCCGTCTCCAGGATCGAGATTTACATCCAAAAGAGAACTCTGGGTGTTCCCACCTATGAGACTCCTCCAGTCTCCCTGTCTACCCCTGGCTCCTCCAATCCGTTATCAGTTCGGCTCTATCCTATCCGGGATGCATCCCCCAATTGTCTGCTTACTCTCTATCTTGATGGCCACCTCCATCCTCTCTCCCCGGATTATCGCCAATGCCTTCGAATGGGTGTGACTGCTTTTACTTTTTGCACTGTAGTTCAGCCTAAACTCAGGAGTCACAGGGATTGTTTAAAAACATACCTCATAGTGTCCGCTTCGTCAGTACATATATTTTAAAACATACCCTATATACTTATGTATAAATCAGGGTTTCTCAGCACAATTTTTTTTCTTTTTAAAATCATTTTATTGGGGGCTCATACAACTCTTATCACAATCCATGCATACATCCATTGTGTCAAGCACATCTGTACTATGTTGCCCGTGCGGTTCTCAGACATTTGCTTTCTACTTAAGCCCTTAGTATCAGCTCCTCATTTCCCCCCTCCCTCCCTGTTTCCCTCCCTCACGAACCCTTGATAATTTATAAATTATTATTATTGTGTCATGTCACTATCCAATGTCTCCCTTCACTCACTTTTTTTTGTCCATCCCCCCCAGGGAGAAGGTTATATGTAGATCCTTATAATCAGTTCCCCCTTTCCACCCCACCTTCCTTCCACCCTCCTGGTATCGCCACTCTCACCACTGGTCCTGAAGGGATCATCTGTCCTGGATTCCCTGTGTTTCCAGTTCCTATCTATACCAGTGTACATTCTCTGGTCTAGACAGGTTTGTGAGATAGAATTGGGATCATGATAGTGGGGGGTGGGAGAAGCATTTAGGAACTAGAGGAAAGTTGTATGTTTCATCGTTGCTACACTGCACCCTGACTGGCTCATCTCCTCCCTGCGACCCTTCAGTAAGGGGGTGTCCAGTTGCCTACAGATGGGCTTTGGGTCTCTACTCCCTATTCCCCCTCATTCACAATGATAGTTTTTTTGTTCTTTGATGACTGATGTCCCATCAGCACCATGTGAACGCACAGGCTGGTGTGCTTCTGCCATGTGGGCTTGGTTGCTTCTGAGCTAGATGGCCACTTGTTTATCTTCAAGCCTTTAAGACCCCAGATGTTCTATCTTTTGATAGCCAGGCGCCATCAGCTTTCTTCACCACATTCAGCACATGTTGTATGCAGTTTCGTGGTAAAATTAGGTGCCTCGGCTGGTATTTGGGTAGGCTTATACTCGAGTATATTCGGTAAGTCACATAGTCTATTTCTCCCGCCCTCCCCTTTTCCCTCTCTGACTCATATTCTCTCTCTTACACACACACTCAGGTTCTCCAAGTGTGCCTGGGTTTGAATGAAATCCAGACACTTTATCCTCAGGGCACGGTCCTGCCTGGTTCAAGCCCTGCCTCTTGTGTGACATCCTCTCCCAACCCTTTTCCATTCGCTCTGCTTCCACCACACGGACTTTTAAACTGCTCTCGACATCTGCAGCTCGGCTCTACCTCATAGCCCTTGAGGTAGTGAAAATGCTGCCTGTGTGGTACCAAGAAACTAAATTTGCCCGTTGTCTTTGGTTCCTGCAACACACCCATCATTATTAAATCAATGCCAAAAAAAAATTTTTTTTTAATTAAAAAAAATTCAAAAAATCAATGCCAAGTCACAGTGACCCTACAGCACAGGGCAGAGCTGCCCCGTCTGGTTTCCGAGGCTGTATGTAAGTCTGTGCGCACAGACGGCCACATCTTTCTGCCCGGGGGGAGGGAGGAGGAGAAAGGGGGTTCTTTTTGGTCGGCAGTGAAGTGCCCAGTCACTGTGCCAGCAGAGCTCTTTGCCTGCATTATAATTTCCAGCGTCAAACCAGCTTTCCCGCGGCTGGAAATCGTGACAGAAGCAGGTGGCCTCACTTCTCTCTCATCGTGAGACTGGCGGGTGCGACCTGCCAACTTTTCCGCAGCCCCGTTTAACCTGCTGCACCACCAACGCTCCTTTCCCCGTCCTCCGGAAAAATAACAGACCAAGCGCCTTGACTCGCCGGTGGCTCCTGGAAGGCCCCAGCCATCGAGGCACCTTTACTATGTCCAACCTCTGCACCGCACCTGAGAATGTGTGCAAACGATTGAGGCCATAAGGACCACACCTGGGAACCAAACTGCAGGACGGCGGGGAGCATGGTTTTAATCAAGCAGAGTCCATGATTCAGTCACTCATGACAATAAAGGAAACCCCAAGCATGACCATGCACTGGAGACAGTAGGAGGTGTTGAGCACAGAAAGTTCAGGGGCTTTCTGGACCGGGGAAAGCGTGTGCTCTGAGAAGGATGCTATGCCCCTCTGCATCGTCCCCCGCCCCCCGGAAGAAGAGAAGCCTCAGGGTGGGGTCCTCCCCATAGCTTTTCATTCATTTCCTTCCCGGTTATCATAAATGGATATTTACATACAAATAGGAAGTCCCTCCGTGGTACAAGGGGTTTGGTTGATAGACTACTTACGGAAAGGTAGGCAGTTCAAACCCACCCGGAGGCACTTCATACGTTCAGGCTGGTGATCTGCTCCCAGAAAGAAACTAGAGAGTGAGATTCCACATGCACACTTGGGGTTGCCTTGAGTAGGAATCAGCTGGACGGCAGCTACCACCGAGTTAGATGGATAGAGATCGTCTTTCTCTCTGTGCCCTCGGACTTAGGTTGGGGTGGCTAATTTAGAGAAGGGTAGTACAGGCAGTCCACCTGAAGGACTGCGTCCTTCACCTTATAAAGTCTGAGCTAACTCGGGCTGGGTGGTCACGGTCAGAGAGGGAAAGTGCTATGTGGGTGACCGGTGATGGGGAGAGAGATGTGAGGACTGAATGCGTTTCCCAGTCCGAATCGCATTCACACCGGTTCTTGCCGTGTGATTAACAACGAAGGGATTTGCCGCCGTGTCTTTTACCAGTGCAGTTGTTGCGATTCTCTGGGATGGTGCTAATTCACAGAGACAGGCTTTGCAAAAAGACAGGAGGAAAGGGGTCGGGAACGAAAGCTATTTGCTTTGGGGCTGGTTACTTTGGTGGTGGTATAAATGGGAAGCAAGAGGGGAGCCAATCTTAGGTACTAGCCAATCCAACTGGGGCCCCTTACTGAAACACCCCTACAAAAGGAATGTGCTAGTGTGGTAGTCACATAATTTCATGCCAACTTGAAAAGTAAGTGGAGGGTGGAGTCTGGCCTGTCAATTAGGTCACAGCCTGATGATGCCTCCTTATGGGCGTGGCTTTCTCATGAGGATCCTGGGAACTTCCTCCCTTTCTCCCTGGAGGGGGTCTCTCTCTCTCTCTCTCTCTCTCTCTCTCTCTCTCTCTCTCTCTCTCTCTCTCTCTCTCTCTCTCTCTCTTTCTCTCTGCTTCACCTTTCTGTTAAAGAGCCACACTCAGGGAGCTGGAGGAGCCACGTGGAGACCCACGCCATCACTGAGATGCTTCCACCGCCACTGGATCCACAAGACTTTCCACCCACCAGTCTGTGATCCTCCTGCATTCTGCATCATTGCAAGTGGCTATGTGAGTCTGAAGAGGGATTTATGGACTAGTTTCAGACTTATGGGCTAATATTGGACTTATGGATTTGATCTTGACTAGACTGGGGTGTTTCCCTTAAATACAAGTGCTCTTTGCTATAAAGCTCTCTCTCACACACACACAGATGAGTGTCCTTGGATTTGTGTCTGTGGTCAGCCTGGACTGACACAGCTAGGAAAAGTCTCCAGGCATGGGTGAGTTTAGAATCAGACTGAAAGGCACTGCTGCTAACGCTAGACTCCCTTCCAAAGGGAAAAAGTTATGCTGCGGGAGCAGATAATAACGAAAGCTAGACAGGTACCAAAGGAAATAATAAGAGAAGACGAAGAAAACGAAGAAGACAAAGGCTCTTTCCAGGCTTTGATAGAGATAAAATGAAGATTCTACCACAACACCAATGGAGGCAGCTCCTGGCCTTTTGCGCTCCAGCAAGCATAAGAAGGGCGTGTCTGTACTCAGCCCGGCTCTGCATCACTACAGCACCCCCTCAATTCCACACAGACGGCGACATAGAAACACGAGCACTGGATCCCCTTGGGGGGGAGAAAATAACCGCTGACCCTTGTTGCTCAGTGACATTGTGATACAGGTGGACTTTGTCCGCTGTTGCTTCTTTGTTGGCGCAGCCTGGAATGCTCTACCCCCAGACCTCTTCCTGGTCGCTCTTCTTGTCACTGCCTCAAGGCACTTTCCTGATCCCTGCCACCGTTGGCACCGCGATACCCCGTCGTGTTTTCTCATCACAGTCGTGGATTTCTTCTTTAGTGTGTTCCTTTCTGCTTTGTCTAACTGGAACACGAGGTCCCTGCCTGATTTGTTCAGCACTCTGTTCCTACTGCCTAAAACAGTGTCCAGCGCAGAATTAAACAAATTGCTTTTTTAACTCAACCAACTGCCATGGAGTCTATGCTGGCTCACAATGACCCCACAATAGAACTGCCTCTGTGCGTTTCTGAGACAGAAACTACGTTTCTGAGACTGCCTCAGCTTTCTCCCACAGAGCAGCTGGTGGCTTTGAACTGCTGACCAACATGTAACCACTATGCTACCAGTGTTCCTCTCCAACAGCACAGAAGAGGCATTTAATAAATATGGACTAAAGGGATGAATGGGTCCCCCCCATACACACACACACACACACACACACACCAAATGTTATACCTGTGATACAATCGCATTTGGGAACTGGGTTTTATTTATTATGTTAATGAAGTAAGATCATCATAGGCATGCCTTACACCCATCACCATCGGGATGTACAAGAGCAGATTAGGGACAGAAGCGAGGAAGCGTGAATGGGGACAGATGTCGTGGAGATCCCCAAGGAATGCCAGGGGCAGGGATTTTCCCAACAGCAAGCAGAGCGCCTTCCTCGAGAGCTGGCACTTTGGATTTGGTCTTCTGGTTGCTACATTATGAGATAACTTGCTAAAGGCAAGCAGTTGCCATGTTTCTGGACTGCATCACCAGATGCAGCCGAATTTGGTGCCAGGGAGTGGGGTGGTGCTCTGCCTAAATGTGCAAGTGGGTGTGCAACAGGTAGACTCTGGAAGCATCTTGCCATTTCAAAGTGGTGTAGGGCATGGGGCCAATTCCTAAAAGGCGGGGGGGGGGGGGGGCTAGCGCGCCTCCACACTTCTTTACCGATTCTGACACCAGCAGCCATCCTTCCCAAGGCGCTCACCACTTCTCTGCTGACTCTGGCCATTGATCCATTGCAATGGCCACGCACATTTCACTGTGGGGCTCGTTAGAGAAAGTAAGAATTAATTACAATTCAAGATCAGAGACGCAGGATACAGTTCTTCAGTCAAAACCACCTTTTCTCAGAATGCTTGCAGGCATGCCTAGGTCTTTGACCTCCTGGCCTCCTTGGGAAAGTGTCCGAAAGCTCTTTCAGCTCTCAGGCCCAAGGCCCCTCCGCTCCTGCCGTTTGGGTCAGTGTAGCTCTACCTGTAACCCTTAGTCCAAAGGGTCAGCAAACCTCTCTCTCCAAACCAAGTGACTGGAAGCAACCCGCTCTACCAGCAAGCCCCCTGAGCACAGGTACTCGGCTCTTTTGTCCTATGGGTCATCCTGCGGACGCATGTGCTTGGTCACATTGCTGCTACTTCTTGACCCCTTCGCCCAGTCTCTGACGCCACAACTCTCCATCTCCTAGATCAAGGAGGTTTGATGTAGGGGTCTTGGGATCCATCTGGCTCTTCTCTCTTGGCAGCCATGAGATCCTCATTCCTGCCTCTGGGATTGCACACTTGTAAGCCTAATGGGATGGCCACACTGACCAATCCCCTTGTTAGGGATTTATATGCCTCATTTGCATGATCCCACCCCACAAAGGCACTGTGTCGCTATTTACATTATTAGCAAAATATCTAATCCCCTTCGTGTGCCACCAACACCTCACATTTGCATAATCCTACCCGGCGAATCATTAGGACCCCTGGCAGCACTGCCAGGTAAGCGTTGGACTGCTAACCTCAAGGTTGGCGGTTCAAACCCACCCGCTGTTCCTCGGGTAAAAGATGAACCTGCTTCTATAGAAATGTACAAACCCGTGGAAACTCTGTAAGAGGGTCACTAAGTTGAAATGGACACGAGGGCAGTGGTCTGCCTTTGGTGTCTCACCCAGTCCTTTGCCGTGAGTTACAAAGATGAAGGCCAGCGGAGCCATCCATACCAAGCAATTCGCCGTGCTGTAGATACGTAGATATGTGCGACTTCCCTATTTCATTTATACCATGGTCTAGCGGGGTGCCCTACCCCTAACGGGTGTTTAATAAAAACATATTGGTTGAATGCCTAAAACCAAACTCCTTATTTTCCCTCTCTGACCTGCCCCTAGGGCCTTACCATTTTTCTAATTCCCCAGACTCAAAACTCAGATTCCTCTAAGACTCCTCTTCCCTCATTTCAGTCATTATATGTCCTAATTATTGATCCCTTCAAAGTTCATGAAATCTGTTTTCTCTTAGAATATCATTAGAGTTAGTGTACTAAAGTAGCAAGTACATGGTTGTTTTTTTTTTTTTTTGGTTTTTTGTTTTAAATCATTTTATTAGGGACTCATACAACTCTTATCACAATCCATACATACATCAATTGTGTAAAGCACATCTGTACATTCATTGCCCTCAACATTCTCAAAACATTTGCTCTCCACTTAAGCCGCTGGCATCAACTCCTCATTTTCCCCTCCCTCTCTGCTCCCCCCTCCCTCATGAGCCCTTGATAATTTATAAATCATCACTTTGTCATATCTTGCCCTGTCCGACGTCTCCCTTCACCCACTTTTCCGTTGTCTGTCCCCCAGGGAGGAGGTTCCCATGTAGATCCTTGTAATCGGTTCCCTCTTTCAAACCCACTCTCCCTCTACCCTCCTGGTATCGCCACTCTCACCGCTGGCTCTGAAGGTATCATGCTCCCTGGATTCCCTGTGTTTCCAGTTCTTATCTAGCCAGACTTGCAAGGTAGAATTTGGATCATGATAGTGGGGGGAGGGGAGGAGGAAGCATTTAGGAACTAGAGGAAAGTTGTATTTTTCATTGGTGCTACATTGCACCTTGGCTGGCTCATCTCCTCCCCGAGACCCTTCTGCAAGGGGATCTCCAGTGGCTGACAAATGGGCTTTGGGTCTCCACTCTGCACTCCCCTCCTCATTCACTATGGTAAGAAGTACATGGGTTTTGGATTCAGATGAGTTTAATTACACTACATTGTAGCTGTGTGGTCTTGAGCAAGTGGTAGTACTTTTATGAGATTATTCATAGAATTGTGGGCATTAAGGGCGATTCTGATGAAGACTTGAAAAGAATTGAGAACTGTGATAAGTTTCTGTTATCGTGAACACAATGTTGCAAGGGATGCGAACATGAAATGTATCGCTGCTGAGGCCTTTAAAGAATGATGACCACGTGAAGTGTTGGAAGGAAGGTGGTACTTTTTGTTCAGTATCAACTTGTCTGAATTGTGCTTGAGTGTTTGGTAGAAGTGGAACTTGTAAGTAATGAACTTGGATAGTTCACAGAGGGATTTCTAAGGAAGATCTTTTTTTTTTTTCAAATGATGAGACTAAACACATCGATTTATTTCATCTTCATGATTACAGGCATTGGCAAGATGGTAAAGAGGGCAAATAAAGCACTATTAAAAATCCTTATTTAACCAGATGCAGCATTTTGACACTTTTGTGATATGCATGTTAACTTAATTCATTGACTTGGGCTGGAAGCCAGCTCTTTTCCCCGACAGCTACTCCAAGTACCTTCATTCCTGAACTAGTGTCCACTCTATGATGTTTACTGTAACTCTTGGAAGCCTTCAAGTCTTAGACACCTCTTGGTAAGGCAGTTATTAGTTAAAAGTGTTCCTCCTCTTGGCTAACCCAGCGATCTTAACCGTTAAGTTACTCTATGAAAATAAAACTATGCTCCTAAGCTGAGGTGCCTTTTCAGAGCATTAGCTTCCTGAGAGAAAGGAGCAGTTCTCAACAATCAATTCCATGAGCAATGACCCCAGGACCACGTCCCTAATATCCTCCACTGCACAAGGAATGAGGCCGGGCAACCCTGGCCATGACTAGTTTACCACTATTCCCGCACAAAGTATACTTAAGTTGATCCCAGATCAACTATTGCAAACAAACCCCAAGAAAGCATTTTTTTTGGCACATCCAGTTCCTGGAAAACACCTGACAACCAGTGAGGAAAACACCAGGAAGGAAGAAAATAGGACACCCTCCTAAACTCCTCATCAAATCCATGGCTTCCTTTACAGCCTGAAATGACAAAATCCAGTCTTCAATTTGCTGATTTGAGGAGTCCCATTTCCAAGGTGACGGTCAAGGTCAAGAAGAGCTTTCAGGCTTTTCTTTGCCATGGCCCATGAACTCCAGCCCTTCAATGGGAATTTCCTTCTCTGTTATTGCTTTCTGAATACACTGCTGATAGCGCTTGAAAAGGTCCCTGAACGGGTCCCCCTTGAGAAACTTCTCGGCGAACCAACGACTGAAACACCGGTCGTACTCGCGCTTCATGTCCGTGCAAGCCTCGCCGACGCTGTTCATGGCGTCGGATGGCGTCACTCTCGCGCGTCGCTCGGCGTGACGTCACGGGCCCACTGGCTCCACTTTTCCTCTCGTTCACTTTGCATCATCTGTCACTCTCCGGGTGTAGCTAGGGCTAAAGGTCTACCTGAGAGCCCCGCCTACCCTTAAGGACGCACTGCACCGCTGCTCAACTTCCCTGAAACTCTCTAAGGAAGATCTTAAAGGGGACTGCATGGTTGTCCTTCCTAGACCTAGCAAAATGGGCAAAGAAAGAGATCGCTTTTAAAATTAACGGCACAAAATCCATCGAACCGTAAAGATTTTGAAACTTGTTCATTCCTTTTATTGTTGGTGAGCGTATACAAACAAGGCACACACCAATCCAACAGTTTCTGCATGTACTAGTTCGTGACATTGATTATGCCACAGGGAAGTGGAGGAGTGAACCGGCTGTTAATCAATACTAGAAATATACCATAATTTAAGATATAGTTGGTTAAAAACCCAACATATTGCACCTCCCTCCCTACAGTAAAAATTCCTTGGAAGCTTAATCAGCAGGGATGGGTGAACTCAAGAAGAAGGCTACCAAGGTCATTAAGATAAGTAGCCAGATATGAAGCATCACCACAATTTAAATAAACAAGGGCTCGTGAACTTTCAGGGGGTGATGGTCTAATGGCCCCTGGAGAAATAAAACCTGCCTTCTTAGAGTGTCAATCGTGACATTGTAAAAACCTGCTAATCTCTTCCTGTCAGGAGTTGCGAAAACAACCTGTTTCTTGTATATTAACTTGTGGAGGCAGGGCTGAACGAGGACACAGCTCAGAGGACAAACGTGGCTCTTTTACTTCTGAGGATCTTACAGGAATACTCTTAGAATATCCTGAATCAACCTGGTCCCGGGATGGGGCTGATCCAGTGGCAGGCTTCCCGGACCAACAATGACATCATGTGCTGCCATTCTGAGTTCTCTCCCCCGCCCCCTTCGCGACACACATGAACAGAACTCACTGCTCCCTGAGGTTCCTACTGAGTCTTTCAAAATGCTGTTATCCATTCGATGCCATGTCGATCGTTCCTAAAGATTCTACTGCTCAAGACGGACTTGTGAAAAAAAATGTTTTACTAGTTACGCGGAACTCTGATTTGGCTTTAAGAAGACTTCAGGGACTATTTTTGATTGAAGGCTTAAAGATGAGCTCAAGGCAGTCGATTCTGGGTCATTCAAACTTCATAGCTCCAGAAAGCATGGAGTCCACGGGAATTTGAAATGTTGTTCTGCATTTCCCCCCTTTTGGCCAGGATTCCTCTATAGGATCGTTGCTCAGGATGATTTGTGATCGGAGCTGGGCACCATCCAGTTTTAGTCTGGCGGCAGAGGAGGCAGTCATTCACGGCCGCACTAACCCATGCATCTTCTTTCAATTCATATTTAGAAAAACCTGTTATACAAACTATGGAAATGTGTCCTGGGGCAAAAAAAAATTTTTGACCAAGGGTGTGACTACTCAATCTTTGGGTAAAGAAATTACACCTGTTACTGTTTAGGCCAGCGGTTCTCAACTTTTTTATGGGGGGAGGGCGGGGTCACCACCACATGAGGCACTGTATGAAAGGGTCGCTGGCGTGAGGAAGGTTGAGAACCACTGCGTCTGCAGGCTAAAAGGAAGAGAGAGAGCGCACCCAACGAATCAAGCTGCCTGCCTCTGGAAATAGTCTAGGCAAGAAACAGGTCAATGGGTGACTTGGTTGCAAACATCTGTTCTCCCCAAAAAGGGAAGGCACCCTCCATCCCTGGGACAGTTTGAAGGTCAAGAGAACTGGTAGTGGACTGGGGTAGGCAGGTCTGTCTCCCTTTCAAAGGGTGGGGAAACTGCTTTCTAGGTTTCAAAGGGAGAAAGACAAGACTTTCTGCTCCTGCCAAGAGTTAGTCTCAGAAACTCACAGGGGGCCCTCCGCCCTGTCCGGTAGAGTCACTGGCACTGAGTTTGTTCTGGATTTTTTGGTATGTTTCAAAGCTCTGGGGGCACAGTGGCTAAGAGGGGAAATTGCTCATTGAAAAGTTGGTGGTTCACACTGGGCAGCTGCATTGCAGGAGAAACGGTGCTTCTGTACAAGATTGCAGCCTTGGGGACTCTGGGCGACAGGTCAGCTCTATCCTGTATTGTCATTATAAGTTGGAGTCGATGACAACGGGTGGATTTGGAAGAGCCAAGTCTCTCCTACCTCCATTCTGGAGGAGGCAACCAAGAGGACAGGCGGCTGTCCAAAGTTGGGGCTCCCATGCCCAAGGGACAGGAGAACAGAGCCACCCAGGGACCACCATTCAAATGGGACAGGAGAATGCAATGACCCAAAGTCCAGGGAACTAGGTTGTCATCCCAGCAGACCTGGAAGGTGGCTAGAGCTGACTCCCAGGAACCCAGAATCCGGAGAGCCTGGCCAACAGCCAGCATCTAGAGAGTGAGGCTACTGCCTAGGTGATCTGAAAGAAGAGAGGATCACTCTGAAGCCTGGAGAGATAATAAAATTTTCTCTGCTAAGTTGTAGACTTGCTTGATGCCAGTGAGCCCTTCCTTCCCTCCCGTTCCTCCCATGCGCAGTGGGACTGCCTGCCTATCCCATGTCCGTTTACCCCACTGTACTTTGGAAGCAGATAACTCGTATTCTAGGTCTGACAGATGTACCAATGGAGAGAAAGATTGCCCCAGGATGGAATACATCCAGAATCTCATCCATGTTTAGTCTAGAGGATTCAGAATATCACATTTTGAACTTGGAATTGATCTCAAACTTTTGAGGTGATGCGATAAGATGAATGTGTTCTGGAGGACACGAATGGATGGAGGTGAAACAAAGGGTAGAATGTTATAAATTGACTTGTGTCCTCCAGAATTATGTTTTTAAAAATTCCTTACCCCTCCGCTGGTGGATATACAATGCCATTTGGGACCAGGGCTTTATTTATTATGTTAATGAGGTCGTATCGGTTTAGGGTATTCTTCAATCAATCAGTTTTGAGGTGTAAAGAGAGTACACTGGGCACCGGGGCAAGGAAGCAGCAAGAGAGAAAGTCATATGTCACCTGGAATTCTCCAAGGAAGAGCAGGTAAAAGGACCCACCCCTCTCCCCACTTCCCCCCCCCCCCTTCGTTCCCTACAACAGACAGAAAGAGCCTTCTCCTAGAGCCGCCATCCTGAACTCGGTCCATCCTCCTCAATTGTGAGGGGGAAAAAATTTTTTTTTCCTGTTTGTTAAAGCAACTCACATATGCCACCTGTGGGGAGAGGTCAGACGCTTACAGACATCCTCCCCAAAGGCAGTTAGTCACCAGACTACAGGGTAGGCCTCTACGATATGGCAGGCCTCACTCCCTGCTCCTGGGGACAATAAGCTATTCCTCCCTGAGACCTGCGACCAAGCATTCTCGCCCTACCAATAATGCTCTCTATCAACTGAGTCAGGGAGCAGGCCAAACTGACTCTGGGACATGTATTGCATGTATGTCCCTAGACCACCCCCTCTCATTACTGTATTACCTATGGCACAGCCCCTCCCTGTGATGTATGTCCTCACCTGTAATTAGGGGGCTTGCATGTCCCCAGAGAATATAAAAAGCCTGGGTTAGCATTAAAGAGCTCTCTCTCTCTCTCTCCCTCCACGTGGACTATCAAGTGGTGCTGAGGTGAGCATGCTACCATGAATCATGTCTGACTCCATTTATTTCAATACTTCACTTCTATCTCTCATGCTCTCTATAACTTTACTATGATCTTTACTTATTATCACTGTACAATTGCGCCTACCGGACCCGTAATGATGTGTTAGGGGCTGGCTTCCCCTGACATATGGTGCCCATCACGTGGGACCCTGTAGGAAAAGAACTCTCTTGAGTTACATCCCGTGTAACAATTGTACGGCCTCATCGGACAGTGAGGGTGAATCGGGACTTTTGTTTGTTTGTTTGTTTTTGGTGCCGAAACCCGGAACGAACCAAAGGGACATTTTTTTTTTAGTTTATTTTTTTAAGTGTGTTTTTTAGTCCGAGTGAGATATGGGTCAGGCAAAGGGCAAGGATACAGAGTATGGTATCACTCTTTGCCACCTCTTGAAGAAACAAAATGCAGTAGTAAAGAATAAGAAAATGAAAGAGTTTCTTCAATTGGTAAAGAAATTTAATTCTTCTTTTCCGGAGTCAGGAACCTTTGATATGGAGATCTGGGAAAAGGTAGCCATTAACTTAAGAAAAGGTCACAGGGAAGGACAGAGCATACCCATGGAGACCTGGGATCTGTGGGTGCAGACTAAAGCAGTGTTGGAGCCGCTGCAAGGTGAGAGAGCAAAAGATGAAGACCAGCAGAGTAGTGAGAAACCTCTAAGCTACGCAGACTTAAATCAGGTGAGAAGCAGGCAGAATGAGTTTCAGGCAGATGAGAAAACTTTAGGTGTATTTGAGAAAATGAAGCTTGAATAAGGAAACAGCAGAGTAGAAGCATCTGCCCCGCCAGAGTATAGCGCAGGGAATTACAATACTACCAAGCAAGCCAGTGCTGGAGGAGAAGAGATTAGATCCAAAGGAATGCAAATAGGGAGATTTAACCTAGCAAGTGAGGCTGGGAAAGTGAGAGGCAAAACACCTTTGCTCTCACCCGTGGAGAAGAGTATAGCTCGAGAAGCAGACTTAGAATTCAGAATAGCTTATCCAGTTAGAATTATAGACAGGGAGCCCGACAAACAGCACCCCGAAGGGAGTCAAGAAAGGCGACATACTGCCTTTCCCTTTAAGCTACTGAAAGATCTTAAGCAGGCAGTCAGCGATTATGACCCAGACTCACATGTTATAATCAGCATGGTAAGGGCCTTAGCAGAGTCTGAGAGCTGGACGGCTAGACTGGAGAGTTGTAGTGAAAACTTGCCCTTCCTCTTCAGAATCCTTGCAATATCAAATGCTGTGGAAGGAAGCAGCCCTTGCACAAGCACACAAGAATGCTGAGGATGGGATAGATATATGGGGTTCATCAATTGCTAGGGGATGCGAATTATATTACAGTTGAGTCTCAACTACAGTTTACTGAACAGACAATAGGACAGATACGTGAAGTTTGCTTAAGGGCCTGGGAAAAGATAATTCCATCAGAAGAGAAAAAGCCGAGTTACACGGCTATAAGACAGCGGAATGATGAGCCTTATGCTGACTTTGTGTCCCGACTGGAGGATGCTATTTCCAAATGTGTGAAGAATGTGCAGGCAGTAAGAGACCTAGTGCATAAGCTATCTTAGGATTTCTCTAATAAGGACTGTAAAAATGCCTTGCATCCCTACAGGGAACAGGGCACGTTGCTAGATTAATCTCAGGATATGCAGGAATGTAGAGGCAGAGGAATACAAGGCAGACCTCATGGCAGCGGCCTTGGAAAATTACATCAGACCTAGAAAAGAGTGCTTTAGTTGCGGAAAGATGGATCATCTTCAAAGAGAGTACAGACAGCACAGGCCGACCAGCCTGGCCGTGAAAAGCAAACTGCAGCCTGCACCAGAGCATGGGCCAGGGCCACCTAATTGCGGTTTAAAAGAACCTGAACTCTGCCCCCGCTGTAGGAAGGGAACTCATTGGTCGAGTCCATTTAGCTCAAAGTTCAACAGTGAAGGGTTGCCATTAGCAAAGGTTTTCCAGAGGGAAAATAGAGGAAGAAGCTCGATCTAAGTCCTGCCTAACAGCGCAGAAGGCAAGGCCTCTGGCTAACCCAGCAAGAGAATCTTTGAATGGCAGAGATCGCAGGTATCTCCCAGTCTCACAGCAGGAGACCAGACCTAGCCAAACAGGCAAAAGCCCAACCTCTGTTCTCACTGCAGTTGGTTTGAATAACCAAGAGATGGCTTAGAAGCCCTTGCAGCAGCCTATTGATTCTAAAAAGCAGGAACCTCCTATTGAAAGAGTAATACAGTTTCTATCAGGAAGATTCAACCTAAGTACTCAGGGAATTAAAACCGATACTGGAGTTGATCAGAGTTGTGAAGTAAAGCCAAAAGCTGTAATTGAATCAGAAATTATTAAGAGCAGTAATTGGGGGTCGCTACCTGAAAGAAGTATGAGATGTCGATTAGGAAAGTGTAATGTAAATTCTCAAGGTGTTCTGGCGGTTGCTGGAATGATTGAACAAGATTATGAAAAAGTTAAGGCAGTGATGAATTCTGATATATCATGGTTTATAAAAGAAGATCGCTTAAGCCAATTTTTGCTTCCTTGCGTTTCTAGAGTTAAAATATATGTCTATCAGGAAAGAGTACTTGAGAAGTCTGACCACCCTTTAAATCAAGGGGTCTTTTGGAATGCTGTTGTGGGGAAACGACAGCGCCCCCACATGGAATTAGAAATTGAAGAGAAAGGTTTGTAAACTTTGGATGTAGGCTTATTTCCTTAGGGCATTCAGGAGGGCCTAAGACCCTCCCATTAACTTTCCCTAAATCCAGCTTGGTAAGCATGAATGAAGTTAACCAAGAGAGACGATTGCAAGATTGTAAAATCATACAGTGTAAGAAGCCTGAAGGGCAAAGCGGCTTAATTGAGCCTGTAACCTTATTGGTAAGCTTGGAGAAAAAAACGTCTGTTTGATAAGTTACTTAAAGAACAGATGAACAAATGTATTAAGAATTTTTTCAGTCTTTCAAAGTATGGTAAGTTTCCCCAACTAGTCAGCTCTCTTAATTCTCTGAGAGCTGGAAGCAAAAATTTACATAACAATGAAGGCTATCCAAAGTGGGTGAACAAGTAAATGTGGTGAAGAAAGCTGATGGTGCCCGGTTATCAAAAGAGATAGTGACTGAGGTCTTAAAGGCTTGAAGATAAACAAGCAGCTATCTAGCTCAGAAGCAACAAAGCCCACATGGAAGAACACACCAACTTGTGTGATCGCGTGGTCCCGAAGGGATCAGTTACCAGGCATCAAAGAACAAAAAATCATCATATCATTGGCTGCACACCTCCATGATACGATCGCCGAAGACAAATGGGTGCATAAGCAAATGTGGTGAAGAAAGCTGATGGTGCCCGGCTATCAAAAGAGATAGTGTATGGGGTCTTAAAGGCTTGAAGATAAACAAGCGGCCATCTAGCTCAGAAGCAAAAAAGCCCACATGGAAGAAGGACACCGGCCAGTGCAATCACGAGGTGCCAAAGGGACCAGGTATAAGGCATCATGCAAAAAAAAAAAAAAAGAATATGTGTGTGTGTGTGTGTGTGTGTGTGTGTGTATACATATATACCACATTGAATGAAGGGGGAAGTGCAGAGTGGAGACCCAAGGCCCAAGTGTCGGCCACTGGAGATCCCCTCATAGAGGGGTTTAGGAGAGGAGATGGGTCAGTCAGGGTGCGAGGTAGTACCGACGAAGAGCACAGCTTTCCCCCAGATCCTGGATGCTTCCTCCCACCAACTACCATGATCCGAATTCTACCTTGCAGGGCTGGATATGGCAGAGGTTGTACACTGGTACATATGAGGGCTGGAGGTACAGGGAATCCAGGGTGGATGATACCTTCAGGACCAAGGGTGTGAGGGGCGATGCTGGGAGAGTGGGTTGGAAAGGGGGAACTGATTACAGGGATCCACATGTGACCTCCTCCCTGGGAGAGGGACGGCAGAGAAGGGGGGAAGGGAGACTCCGGATAGAGCAAGATATGACAAAATAACAATGTATAAATTACAAAGGGCACATGAGGGAGGCGGGGAGCGAGGAGGGAGGGGGAAAAAAGAGGACCTGATGCAAAGGGCTTAAGTGGAGAGCAAATGCTTTGAGAATGATTGGGGCGGGGAATGTATGGATGTGCTTTATACAATTGATGTATGTATATGTAAGGATTGTGATAAGAGTTGTATGAGTCCCTAATAAAATGTAAAAAAAAAAAGAAAAGGGAAAAAGAAAAAAGAAAGAAAGAAAGAAAAGAAAATGATTAGGGCAAAGAATGTACAGATGTGCTTTATACAATTGATGTATGTATATGTAAGGATTGTGATAAGAGTTGTATGAGTCCCTAATAAAATGTAAAAAAAAAAAGAAAAGGGAAAAAGAAAAAAGAAAGAAAGAAAGAAAAGAAAATGATTAGGGCAAAGAATGTACAGATGTGCTTTATACAATTGATGTATGTATATGTATGGACTGTGATAAGAGTTGTATGAGCCCCTAATAAAACGTTTTAAAAAAACAACAATGAAGGCTATCTAACTAGCCCTTATACTGAGTCAAAGGCTAGCAAATTAACTGAGATTGTCAGCAATGCTTTAATATTTACATTGTCAAAACAGAAGGGGGAGAAGAGGAATCTTATGTGTGACAAAGTTCATTTAGTTATTTTAACCAAAAAATTTTTCTCCTTACTAAAAGTTTGTAATAAAATTAGGGAAGATAAACACGTTTTCAATTCTACAGAGAAAATTGATCCTAAGAAATCCGAAGATGATGGAAACTGCGTTTGGGATCCAGGTCCATTTACCTGGAGAAAAGGCTATGCAATTATGTTTTTACAGAAGAAAGCTGTGGGCCTCTCCGTAGAAGGACGCAACCATGTTTGGAGAAAGATGGACAGGGAAGAGATGGAGAAGCCACCCACTATTCATCATAATTCCTTTTTCAGGTTAATTACACCCCAAAGAGAGGGGCTATTTGTTTATATTTTCACAGGCAAGGGAGATAGGTGGATTTCTCATCAGCCAGCAAGGCCCAGAAGAAAGCAGAGCAGCTGATGTGTGACCAGACCCTGTCCTGTTGCTGAAGTTATTCAAAACGTCAAGGAGACCTGGCAGATTGCTGAGTGCTGAGTTGTTTCTTCCACTGCTGACACTGTCTAAGACTGCTCACTTGCATTAACCATGCTTTGCTTGTAAACCTTTTGAAAGACAGCATCCTCATCCTAAAGAGCAGGATGGGGGTGTGGATCCCGGTGGAGATGACGTGCAGACGGGAGAGCAGTCCGGAATCGTCCTTCCTGATGCAAGTGGTGTCGGAGATGCTGAGGAGACCTCGCCGATTCGTGGGAATGCTGATCGCAGCTATAATTGGACTCATAGCCATTGCCACCACTGCTGCCATCGCTGGGGGAGTGCTACAGGAGTCCATCAAAACTGAACATTTCGTGCAGAAGTGGCAAGTGGACTGGCATCAGCTCTGGGCCACTCAGGCAAAGGTGGATGATGAACTGTGGGGGAAAGTAGCGGAGCTGCAGCAGACTGTCCAGTGGCTGGGAGATCAAATCATGGACTTGCAACATCAGTTGATATTGAAATGTGATTGGAATGTAACTGACTTCTGTGTGACCCCTTACCCTTATAATAAGACATTGCACGATTGGGATTTGATTAGGAAACATTTGCAAGGGTTTAAGGGAAACATTTCGTTAGATGTTGATCAGCTTAAAAAGGATATTTTCTGTACATTCAAAGACAGGCTCGAGGCATCTCCTGGCTCTGACATAATTAAGCAATCGGTGAGGGGCATGGAAGGATTGGACCCCTGTGATTGGGTTCAAAGTGTTTCTCATAGCCTGGGTTCCAGCCTAACAGTGCTGCTCATTATCACAATTTTTGTCCTGGCGATCACGTGTTGCTTCTATAGGCAGCTAAGACGTATGAAGGAGAGTCACACGGCCTCTATGGCATTTTTGAAGTTCATGCATAAGGCAAACACCGTGAGGAGCAGAGAACGGGAAGAGAGTGTTTAAGGACGAATCCTTCATTGTCTCGCAAAGGAGCCTGGAAGGCTAGGTTTCTAGTGGTAGAGGGGGACCTCCACCCTTGTGAGTTGTAGGTAAGTCCTAATCACATTCTCATGGCATTGTTCCTCACTTTACCCTCCTGTATGGTGCTGCCTGAGATTGTCTCTTACAAGCACAGAGCTGGTTGCTGTGTGGCCGGCAGCTTCGACTATAGAAGCAGGCATTCCTATTTGGCTCTATTTCTTCCCGCCGTGGTATCCAATCTCTCGCATGCCTTCCTCTAACAGCAGATGGACATAGGGGAATTTTATTCTCCATGCCTGGATTCAAAATGTTTCTACTAAGCCTGAATTTTTGGCTATATTAATTGGATCATGGAGTTTTGCCTTGACAGCTTTTAATGTATAGAAAATAACCATGTTGCCCATGTGGCTTTTGAATTTTATATATAAAATAAGAGGGGGGCAGCCGTGGCTCTCCAGGCGCCGCCGCGCTACCCGCTGCAGCGCAACGCCTCGCCGTCTGGGCCACCCATGGGCAGCGGCGAGGGGCACGATGACCGACTACGGCGAGGAGCAACGCAACGAGCTGGAGGCTCTGGAGTCCATCTACCCTGACTCCTTCACAGTATTATCAGAAACCCCACCCAGTTTCACCATTACTGTAACATCGGAGGCCGGGGAAAATAACAAAACTGTCCAGACTACGCTCAAGTTTACATACAGTGAAAAATACCCGGATGATGCTCCCCTTTATGAAATATTCTCACAGGAAAATTTGGCAGAAAATGATGTTTCAGACATTTTAAAGTTACTAGCATTACAGGCTGAAGAAAACCTTGGCATGGTAATGATCTTTACTCTAGTATCAGCTGTGCAAGAAAAATTAAACGAAATAGTAGATCAAATAATAAGTAGAAGAGAAGAAGAAACAGAAAGAAAAGGAAGCAGAAGTCGAAAAGCAACTATTTCATGGCGCTCCTGTTACAATCGAGAATTTCTTAAGTTGGAAGGCCAAATTCGATGCAGAACTCTTGGAAATGAAAAAGAAACGAATGAAAGAGGAGGAGCAAGCAGGAAAAAATAAATTAAGTGGGAAACAGCTATTTGAAACAGATCATAATCTTGACACGTCCGACATCCAGTTCTTGGAAGATGCTGGAAATAATGTGGAAGTCGATGAGTCTTTGTTGCAGGACATGGATGACTTGGAACTGGAAGATGATGAGGACGATCCAGACTCTCCTCCTGCTGATGCCGAGAGTGACTCAACCGACTAACGGACTGGTCCTCGGCCGAGGTGCGCCAGCACTGCACCTGTGGCTGTGCCAGCGGGCTGGGGTGTGCCTTCCTTTTTTCTGAGAAAAAGTCACTTTCAGGAGAATATGCTTCTGATAACTTTCGTCACTGAACTTAATAAACTGACTATGAAATTTTAAAAAAAATAAGAGGGGACCTGTGGGGAGAGGTCAGATGCTTACAGACATGCTCCCCGAGGGTGATTAGTCACCAGACCACAGGGTAGGCCTCTAGGATATGGCAGGCCTCACTCCCTGCTACTGGGGACAATAAACTATTCCTCCCTGAGACCTACAACCAAGCATTCTCACCCTACCAATAATGATCTCTATCAGCTGAGTCAGGAAACAGGCCAAACTGACTCTGGGACGTGTATTGCGTGTATGTCCCTAGACCACCCCCTCTCATTACAGTATTACCTATGGCACAGCCCCTTCCTGTGACGTATGTCCTCACCTGTAATTAGGGGGCTTGTACGTCCCCAGAGAATATAAAAAGCCTGGGCTAGCATTAAATCTCTCTCTCGCTCCACGTGGACCACCAAGTGGGGCTGAGGTGAGCATGCTACCGTGAATCATGTCTGACTTCATTTACTTCTATACTTCATTTCTATCTCTCGTGCTCTCTATGACTTTACTATGATCTTTACTTATCATCGCTGTACAATTGCGCCTACCGGACCCATAACGATGTGTTAGGGGCTGGCTTCCCCTGACAGCCATCCTCACTGCTATGCAGTCGATTCTGGTGCAGAGAGACCTTCCAGGACAGCCGACACGGCCGACATGGGTTTCCGAGACTGTAACTCTTTACAGGAGTACAAAACCTCCTCGGTCTCCTTCGGAGCAGCTGGTGGTCTCGGACTTTGAACTTGAAGTTAGCAGCCCCACTCAGAAACACTCTGCCGCCAGGGCTCCTGCTTCTTCTAATCCTGGCGCGATCTAATTAAGGCCAACAGGATAGAACCGATGTTATATGAGTGACTCAAACTGGGATTACAATCATGGGTTTACGTTTAGGGTTGAGGATGGGGATGAGCTGGTTTCGAGACTAGCCACAGAAACAAGTTGAATTGGTTTAGTGTCTTTGGGGGGCTTATTTATCAGGATGTCTTTAGAGTTGAGGTTATGGTTAAGGTCGAGGTTGAGTCTGAGTCGTGATTTGAGTTGAGGTTGAATTTGGGCTCAGGTAAAAGTGGGTATCGAACCTCATTGAGCTTTGAGAGCTCTATTCAGATTTGAGGTCAATGTCATTTCAGTGTCCTCTGGAGGCCTCGGAGCTGTCACTTCACAGTTTCTCCACAGAGACAGCAGGTTCCTGAGGTTGGGCATCAGACTCCAGTCATCAACCCTCCCACCCAGGGAAAGCCCCAAGCCAACTCCTGGCCTCCCCATGAAAGAAACTGAATTTCACACAACCTCTGAAACTGAGATTGAAACTGAGATTGGCCCATCTCAAGGAGCCCCTTCGGCACATCGCAAGTGCTCACGACACAGAGCTTCAGATGCCGCTTGCCTTCCTTCCTCTCTGTCCCTCATGTCATCATCACTCCTCCTTCCTGCCCTCTTTCTGTCCCTCAGTGTTTCCGTAGCCAGTGACCTAATGTTCTCTTCCCCCCTCTGCTTCGAACTGCGGATAATAATGCTCGTCTACCGTCCCCGTCTAGCCTGGCTAGGACCCCTCAATCGCTCCCTCGCACCAGTGGAGAGGGCAGAAAGAGAGATGTGGAAGGAGCTTTCCCCAGAGCTCAGGAAAGAAGCAGAGACCATGAGCGAGGCCCACAGTGACAGTGATACAGAAAGACTAAAAGAGGAAGTCAAGCTACAGATCGAGAAATGTAAAAGAAAAAGAAAGCAATGTGGAGAGACACCCTTGACTTCTCTTTTTGTGTTCCGGCTTTGGTCAGCCAACAGGGCCTTTAGATTTTGCTTAGCAACTCTCACCTCCTCTCTGTTCTGGCGCCTCAAGTCCTTTTCTCCTCGAGTGATGGCCAAACTTTCTGAACTGGCTTCCATGGCTCTGCTTTCCCCTCCAGCCCCTCAAGTATCCCACCCAACCCATTCTTCGCGGAAGCAGCAAGCTCGTTTCTTCTGAATGGGCCGCCCCCTTACTTAATACCTGTGATGTTTTCTTAGGAGTTCCAAACTTCTTTGCTTGGTTTTAGGATGTTCTCAATGTACTTGTCAGACCTCACCTCTGCTCCTTCGACTGATACCCATTACGGGTCCCGGCACACTGAATGATCTCTCTTACCTCCAGTGTTTGCACATACTGGTCCCTCCATCTGGAATGTTCTTATCCATCATCTTCGTCTCCACAATTGGCATCAGCCCACCAGGCCAGGACTGAGGGCTTTCCTATGGGCTTCCGTAATCCATAATCACGGAGTTGGTCTCCTCTTACTGTAATGATCGGACAACCTGACCGCCTGTCGTACTGGCCCTTGAGTTGCTGGCGGTCACGACCGGTTTTTCACATCTGCATCCCCAGTGCCTTGTACAGATGCTGCTGAGTGGACCCCAGTTCACAATGATCTCAAATGTGTCAGACCCAAACTACTACGGTTTTCAGTGGTTGGTTTTTTTAAAAAGTGGACCGCCATGCCTTTCTTGCAAGGCACTTTTGAGTGGACTTCAACCTCCAACTTTAAGTGATTTATTTTCTTTTGACTCCCTATTTAGCTTCCTCTCTATCCCATAAACCATGCATTGAGCACTTTGTGCGGGGCAGAGACTCTGGGTGGGACAATTAATTAATGCACAGTGCTGCATGTTTGTGGAATAGAGAGGAAGTGAATAGGGAGGCTAAAAAGAAAACAGCTCGCTAAAAATATAATGAGACATAGATAATATTGCAAGAATGGAAATTCCAAAGCTCTTCATTGTGCTCATGTGGCAGCTAGACTTATAGATGAAGAGGCAGTTGCTAAACGAGGGGGAACTGCGTGAGTGGAAATCGAGAAAGGTGTGCAGCAGGGTTGCATCCTCTCACCATACTACTTTAGTCTGTATGCCGGGCAGAGAATCCAAGACTCTGGACTCCGTGAAGACGAACATGGCAGCAGGGTTGGGGGAGAACTCACTGACGACTGCACGTGTGCAGCTGACATGACCTTGTCTGCTGGGTGGAAAGAGGATTCGTTGTGCTTGCTTCTGAAGATCAAAGACAAAAGTCTGCCGTATGGATTATATTTCAATATAGAGGAAACGAAAGTCCGGCCAACTGAGCCAATAAGCAAGATCATAATAAACAGAGCAAAGACGGCAGATGTTGAGGATTTCACGTTACTTGGATCCACAATGATCAACACCCCCGGAAGCACCGTGCCCCAGGCTCCTCCCTCAGCGCTTGCCTCGATAAAACATTCAAATGAAATCATAGCAATGGCAGCCAGAGGAATGAAAACGGCCCATTGGCAGCTTCTCAATTTCTCAATTTTTATGAAACGCTAGTGTCTTGAATTCTATAACAGACAGGCTAAGTGTACACTGAGCTGTGTTCCTATCAACTTTTTCCCTATGAGCCCCAAACTGGGAACAAAACAAATGCTCATCAATAGAAAAATGGGCCAATACATTAAGAGTATATTTGTGCAATAGGATATTACACAATTAAAAAAAAAAAAAAAGCAAACCACGGCCCATGCACTCAACCACAGGGATGAGTAATAGAACCCTAGCATGGCCTGAGAGAAACGAGGCCCCAACGAGCACCTTTGGCATGATGTCATCTACGTGAAAGTCAAGGCTATCCTCATCCTCATCCATACGAATAGCGGTCAGAGAGTAACTGGGCACTTTTGGAGGGTCTCTAGAAGGAGTCCGTGGGGAACCCTTGGAGTTCTGAACATATGTTGAACTGGGCGGTAGCGATGTGGCTCTGTGTGTATCCCGACACCCGTCAACTGTGCCCTGACGAGGCACAGCCATCCTTGTATGGTCTACCAAGGGAAAAGTTCTTAAATTTAAAAAATTATATATATATATATTTTTAATATTGGCTCTACAAATGCAATTTTAAGATCATTCTTCCACTCTCCCCACCTCATCCTAGGCCATCACCCGCCCGTGTAGAATTCCAAAGCCTTTCTTGCCAAGAACCTTGGAAGTTGACCATCCCGTTGCTTGAGTCGGGAATGTGGATTCTCTCTCTTGTCACGAGGGCCGCCTGAGGGCAGAGCGAGGCTGAGGATGCCCTGCAGGAGTGGGCTCAAACTCCATGGTATAGGAGGGCAGGACATTGTCTCTGGATAAGGTGGTCCTAAAGATGTCTCTCCTCAATCAGAATCCCCTTCAGAGCAAAGGGGGTCTCCTGTCACAGGGCCGCCAGAAGGACTGGCATCGGCACCCAGGATGCCCCTGGGCAAGAGGTACAGAATGGCACTTCCTGCCAGACAGCCTGCAGGGATACTACTACTCACTGGGACATGTGAGGCTGGAGCAGGCTAGGGAAAGGGCGGGGTGCAGGAGAAGGACATGGAGGCAGAGGAGCCTTTCATCTGACAAGGGTCAAGGGTGCAGACTGACCCTTGTCAGTCAAGTGTTCCAAATGACCACTCTTGAGGGAAACGGGCCTCCAACCCACACCCCAGTTACTCCCCGCATTCCCTCTCAGAATTGGCTACCCCTTCTCTGAAACTCCTAAGCTTGACCCCACACCCTGGCCCTCAGCCCCGACCCCACCACCTTTCCCAGAACTCAATCGCTCGAGTCCCCTGACTGCGGTTCTCCTAGGCCTCAGCCTTTCCTGCCTTCGACTGAATCAGCAGCATCTTCTAAGTCCTGGGGGCTTCCCCGCGCCCCAGTCTGGGTCTAGAACCGCCCGCTGCCTGCCACACTGCCACTGCCGCTTCCTCTATAAAGAGACCCAGGCGTCCAGGGCCCCCGCACAGCAGGTGAGACTCCCACCCCATCGCCTTCGCAGCTGCTGGACTCCTGCCCCAGCACCCTGCCTCTGGGCCCACGCCTGACCCCTGCCGTGCTCAACCCGCCTGGGGCTTGGCCTGGGTGCGTTTGGTGTGGTTTGTTCCCATCTCTGACTCTGCATGTCTGTCTCTTGCTGCATCTGACACCTTCTCTGTTGTTACCACTCTCTTCCCTTCCCTCCCCACCTCTGTTTCTGCCCCCTCCCCCGCCTCCCCCCCCCACCTCCCCCTTCCCTCCCACCGCCACCGCTTACCTCAGGGTTTCCCTGACTGCATCGCCATCCCCTATCTGTCTGTCGCCCT
This sequence comes from Tenrec ecaudatus, assembly GCF_050624435.1. Lineage (NCBI taxonomy): Eukaryota > Metazoa > Chordata > Mammalia > Afrosoricida > Tenrecidae > Tenrec > Tenrec ecaudatus. The sequence goes on from NC_134536.1 coordinate 160,328,265, forward strand.
GTCTGTCTTTCGGGGTGGCTGCCCCCGAGAGGGAGCCGGAGGCCCTCTTGTGCAGTGCGCCCCGCCCCGTTCACTGGTTCACCATCTCTCTGCCGGTAGGTTCTTCCCATGACACGACCTGGGTACCTCTACCTCCTGTGGGGGCATGCCGCCCCCTTCCTCCTCCTCCTGGGGCTGCTGCTGGCCCTGCCATCTGGGACTCAGGTGAGACGATCAGAGAGCAGGAACTTCTGCGGTGACCCAGTCAGACAGTGGGTCCAGCGACCCACTAATTCTATTCTCTCCTAGGGGTTTCCTGGGGTTGGCCTCTCACCCTCAGCGGCTCAAACTGCCCACCAGAGCCCCCCGAAGCACTTCACTTCTGGCAACCACAAACCTGCTGCTCACCTCGTTGGTAAGCACCCATCCACCTAACCACCCAGGCATCCAGCCCCACCCTTCCTCCAGCCCCACCCCTCACCCCAGACCTCCAGCACCCACTCCACCTCCGCTGTATTTTCCTGTCCCCCAAGGACAGAGGTGTACTGCCTGCCCCATTTCCCCCCACCCATCCCTGGGGGACTAGTCATGTGGTGCCTGCTTCCCCAGGGAGTGAGACCTCAAGACCCTCCAGACACCCTGACTCTTTTCCCCATGACTCTTCCTTCCTAGGAGACCCCAGGATGCAGACCTCACTGCGCTGGAGAGCCCACACAGACCACGCCTTCCTCCATCATGGCTTCTCTCTGAGCAATAACTCCCTTCTGGTCCCCACCAGTGGCCTCTACTTTGTCTACTCCCAGGCGGTCTTCTCTGGAGAACACTCTCTGAAGAACGTTCCCACCCCGCTCTACTTGGCCCACGAGGTCCACCTCTTATCCCCCCAATACCCCACCCATGTGCCCCTCCTCAGCTCCCAGAAGTCTGTCTTCCCAGGGCCACACGGCCCTTGGGTGCACTCAGTGTACCAGGGGGCTGTGTTCCTGCTCACCAAGGGAGACCAGCTGTCTACTTACACCTCCAGCATCTCCCACCTGCTGCTCAGCCCCAGCACTGTCTTCTTTGGAGCCTTCGCTCTGTAGAACTTGGGAAACACCCAGAAAGAAAAGGAGGGGGGGAAATGGTGTCGAGGCCCCCTCCTCATTGGACTTCCATTCTGGCCGGTAGTTTCAAAGGTTACCACCACTTCCCCTTCAACCATTCCAACAGTCTCCAGTCTTCCCCCACGAAAGTCATCAGGAGCTTCCAAGATGGCATTCTAGGCACCACACCTGCCAGAGCCGCCCCGGATGTCCTGCCAAGGAGCCCAAGCCTGCTTAGAGATTTCCAGCCCAGAGCTGTTTGTCCTGCTGGTCTAGGCGGGGCCGAGGTCCGGGCACCGGAGAGGACTGGACCTGCGCGGGAGCTTGAGTGGATGCCTGGAGGTGGGGAGGAGTCATTATTTATGATGGGGAAATTAAGTTATTTATTTATAGAAGATGGAGAGAACGGAATAACAGGGGTATCCGAAGCGAGAGGAGAGCGAGAAACAGAGCCGGAGGGTGAGGGATGAAAGGGCACCTGCCCAGGCTGGTGCGCACCAGAAGGTCTGGGGGAGGAAGGGGCACTTGACACGGGAAGTGGAAGGTTCTTAAGAGCTAGCCACTGCTTAACTAGACACCCCCAGCCTCCCCCCCAAAAAACACAATAAACCTCTCTCCACTGAAGCGGTGTCTGTCTGTCCTTCTGTGAAGGGAGCATGCCTCTGGTTTCTGTGTAGAATGGAGGGAGGGGCAGGGACTCAACAGGGGACCCTGGGGATGTGCTGTGACTTCCAAGGGGGCTGTGCCCGGCACACACAACGATGAGGAACCCAAGGGAAAAGCTGAGAGGACCGAGGGGAAATGGGGTCCACGGTCTGAAGGGGTAGAGGCCAGAGGCCTCTGGAAGATGAAGTCCCATGAAGGGGCTCTCAGGAACAGGGGGGCATGAGGTCTCTGAGCCGCAGTGACTCTACCCAAGAGGGGTAAGATCTAGCACCGGGGAGTGGGGTGTGCCCAGGGTCCTGAGGGGCCGGAGAAGCTCCAGGTCTAGTAGGGTGTAGAAAATGGGTGATGTGAGGAGGACGTGGGGCACACTCCGAGGGGTGGGAGTGTCCCCAGGAATCTAGGGAAGGGGGGGGGACCAGGGGTCCTCTAGGAGACAAGGGCCATGCACAGGCTGTACTGTGGAGACTTCATGAAAACATCAGAGCCCTCGGGCTCCCTCTGTGGAGACCAGACTGAAAGCCACAGCTTGAGTCTCAGGGTCAAAATGAAAGGAGAAGACCTACCCTGTGGGGTCTGTGAATTCCCAGGACTGGTTTCATTCCCTCCCTCTCCCTCGGGGGTTGTCCCAGGCCTGTCCCTGCATCCACATCCCTGTCTCAGACTGCTCCCCACCCCCACCCCCACCCCATCAAGTTCCTTTTCCCTCAGAGGACTAAGCACACACCTCCCAACTCAAGACTCAGACCTTTGTCTCCAGTCCCCATCGCCACCCCCCAGAGACCCAGCTTTCTGAAGCCCCTCCCACCCTGCCCTCTGGAGTTCTACCCCCACAGGAATCCCCCGTAGAAAGTAAAGACCCCAGACAGCAGTCCTCAAGAGGTGGGGACTGTAGAAATGGAGGGGCCGCTGGGGTCCACCCTCCAGGGTCCTATGCACATTTTGGTCACTGACTCAGAAACACTCCCCCTGTCCCCTACCCCCCCCCCAAATCCAAATGGGGAAGGTGGGAAGCATCCTTGATGCTTGGGTGTCCCCAACTTTCCAAACCCCGCCCCCGCAATGGAGAAGAAACCGAGACAGAAGGTGTAGGACCCACTACCGCTTCCTCCAGATGAGCTCATGGGTTTCTCCACCCAGGAAGTTTTCCGACGGTTGAACGAGAGAGCTTCCCCCGCCCTCCTCTGCCCCAAGAGCGTATAAAGGCCGTTGTTGGCACCCCAGCCAGCAGAGCTCCCTCGGAGAGGACACCAAGGGACCAGCCAAGAGGCAGAGCAGCATCCCCAGATCCCCCGGGGAAAGAGCCCATCAGACACCACACTCCCAGACAAGCAGTCAGACAAGCTCCCAGCCTGCTCGCACACCCCGCTCCCATCCGCCAGCTGCGCTTGAGCCCCGTGCACAGGACGACATGAGTACCGAGAGCATGATCCGGGACGTGGAACTGGCGGAGGAGACCCTTCCCAAGAAGTCCGGGGCCCCTCAGGGCTCCCGGCGGTGCCTGTGCCTCAGTCTCTTCTCCTTTCTGCTCGTGGCAGGGGCCACGTTGCTCTTCTGCCTGCTGCACTTCGGGGTGATTGGCCCGCAGAGGGAAGAGGTGAGTGCTCAGCCTTCATTCAGAAAGGGGGGCTGAAAGGAGAGGGTATGTCGATGGGGAGGGTGGGCAAAGAGCGAGAGAGAAAGAGAGAGAGAGGCGGAAGGTGCTTGTCCCTTGGAAGGAGCTCACTAACCTGTTTGCTTGAATGACTAAATCAACAAGCAACTGAACAATCAACAAACAGCCAGAGAGACAGAAAAAGAGATCGGTAAAGCGATAGGGAGTGCAGGTAGAGACCTGGGGAAGAATTAAGCGGATGCACACAACACTGATAACACAGAACAGAGATGTGGGAGATTGGAGAGATAAGGGGAGAGAGAGATGAAAGGAAAGTTATAGGAAAAATGAAGATGTGTGTGTGTGTGTGTGTGTGTGTGTGTGTGTTGCGGATCAAGTTACTAGAAGGCTGGAGGTATGGGTGGATAAATGAATGGATGGATGAGGCAAAGCAGGGGCATCTGAACAGAGAAAGCAAGAGGGGCAGCCCAGTCACACCCCATTCCCTTTGTGGGGCCTCCACTAATGCCAACTCCTCCTTCTTCTCCTCAGCAGTTCCCGGGCAGCTTCCACCTCATCAAGCCCTTGACCCAAACGCTCCGTAAGTATCACGCAAATATCTAAGTCACTTTCCTGTTTCTGAATTTGGCTGGCGCTGGGAGATAGTCCTGAGATGAAAGCCATTGCTTGTTTTTATTTTTTGAGCGGGAGAGGGATTTCAGAGTTTTGGTTTGGGTGGGGAGGAACAGAAGTCCGGGTAAGAAGATCTGTTCTCGGGAAGGTTTGAGGGTCTAACCTTCCTCTTCCCTCTCTGCTACTCAGGGTCATCCTCTCGAACTCTGAGCGACAAGCCTGTGGCCCATGTTGTAGGTAAGCATCCTGAGGGCAGGTCTGGGGGCTGTGCTGAGAGAGCACTTGGGAGGTGGAGGGAGAGGATTGAGGGTCTGGATGGGGTCCAGGGGAGACAGTGTGCACTGAAGGGGACAGTGGAGAAACAGCACAGGCCTTCAGGGGGACACTGAGAACCTCATGGCTCAATGGGATGTGGGAGACAAAGGGGACAGGAACCGGATGCCAGCGTGGGAGTGGGCAGGGCTTGAGGGCCAGGATGTGGAGAGTGGAACTGACTGTCAGGGTCACCCTGACTCACACATCCCTTTCTCATCTTCTCTCTCCCTCCAGCAAGCACCCAAGACGAGGGCCAGCTCAAGTGGGTGAGCAAGGTTGCCAATGCTCTACTTGACAACAACGTGCAGCTGATAGACAACCAGCTGGTGGTGCCCTTGGACGGACTGTACCTCATCTACTCCCAAGTCCTCTTCAAAGGCCCTGGTTGCCATGGGACATACGTGATCCTCACCCACACTGTCAGTCGCATAGCTGTCTCCTATCAGGCCAAGGTCAACCTCCTCTCTGCCATCAAGACCCCCTGCCACAGGGAGACCCCTGAAGGGTCTGAGACCAAACCCTGGTATGAGCCCATCTATTTGGGAGGGGTCTTCCAGCTACAAAAGGGAGATCGACTCAGTGCTGAAATCAATCTGCCCAACTACCTTGACCTTGCTGAGTCCGGGCAGGTCTATTTTGGGATCATTGCCCTGTGAGGGGGATCCATGCAGATCATTCACCACCCAGCCCATCGCCCTCCCTGTCCTGCCATTCCCTTTGGGCCTCCTCGTCCCCTCCTGGCTTAGAAAGGAAAGGAAGGGCCCGGCCTGGCCTCCAAGTTATCACCCTGAACAACAACAACACTTAGAACTTGAGATGCAAAGTTGTGTGACCACCGGCCGCCTGGAATCCAAACTGGGACTCCCAGAACCCACTGACTGGGTCTCCAGATGCAAATGGGGACACCTGGAATGTGGAGGTCTCCGCTTTCACTTCTGAAGATCTGAGGACTGAGGAGTCCTTGCCCAGAACTTGGAATGACTTCCCACCTCCCTTGCTCCAAAAGTTTCAAGACTCTTCCCTAAGACATGAAGGCCCTGCCACGCGGCACTAGTCAGCCCTCTCTATTTATGTTTGCACTGAGAAGTATTTATTATTTATTATTTATATATTTATTTATTTCCTGGTGAATGTATTTATTTAGGAGGTCAGGGCTCCTGAGGGATCCAGTGTCGGGGTTGCCTGAGCTCACACATGTTTTCTGTGAAAATGGAGCTGGAATGTAGGCTGCTCCCCCCCTCCTGGCCTCCTTACCTCCCTGTGCTTGTGGATTTATCAATCGAGTTATCTGAATAATGCTGATTTGGTGACAGACTGTTGCTGTATCGCTGAACCTCTGCTCCCCAGGGGAGTTGTGCCTGTAATCGTCCTACTGGTCAGTGGCGAAAAATAAAGTTTGCTTAGAAAAGAAACATGATCTCTTCTTTAGAGTACTGCAGCCGCCTCTCCTGGGTGTTGGGGATTCCCTCCCTGAAGTCCTCCATCCCCCAGGACCCAGCGCTCGCGTCCTTAAACTCACTCATCCGGGTTCAAGACACCCCACACAAACAAAGCCTGGCAGAATAATTCCCGCCCCCAAGAAACAGAAGCCACAACCCTGAACCCAATTACCTGGCCCTCAGGGCATGGGAATTTCCGACTCTGGGAATTCCAATACCTGCTGGGAAAGTCCTGCAGCTCAGGTAAGATTTCCGGCAGTTGCTGCAGAGCAGCCGGAGAGCTCCTGGAAGGAGCTGCATTCTTGCGCACCTGAATCACCGCCAAGGAACTTCCAGAGATTCAGGTGTCTGGGCTCTCAATCCCACCCCCACCCCACCCCCTCTGGGCCACCCAGCCAGCCCTGTCCTAACTGTGCAAGCAGAGCCAGTACCTGCCCCTCATCTAGCAAACGGAGATGGGAATGCCCACTGCTTCTGGGTCACGTGGGGCAGAAGGACTAATGGCCTCAGGGCACTCAGCAATCCTGAGCCCCAGGTAAGCAGTAGGACCAGGGAGACTTGCTTCCTCCAGCCCCTTCCATGCTCCCTATCTCCTTCCATTCTCTCTAGGAGCAGAATTGAAGCCACAGAAACACATACAAGCAATACTAGGTGGGTGAAGGACTACTGTGCCACGTGGGTCTCACCAATGTTGAGTCAAACGATGAAGAAAGAGTAGGAGGTGGGTGACCTGAAGAGAGAACTCCCTAGCCCCAGGGGGCGCTCTGCCCTGGAGATGACAGCAAAGGCAAATGCGGACCCAGTTGAAAGCTCCTGAGTGACCATCTAAGGTGCAAGGATTGGTCCTTCCCTGACCGGCCGGCCGGAGGAGAGTAATGACAGTGAAGACCACCTGGAAACCTGAGTCCAGTGGGCTAGTGGAGCACTTGACCGTCAGAGTCTGCATGACCCTGGAAGCCGAAGAGCTAGAGGGTGCTGGTCACCACTGCCGCCTTCCAGGCAAGGGATCATTAGAAGGTCTTGGAGGGAGCATAAGAAAAATGCGGGGTAAAACGTAAGATGATCATCGAGATCAGGTTTACCCGTTGGACAGAGTGGTGGGATCCCTGAGAGTCTGTCCCTTAGAGTCACCCTTCAAGCCTGGAAATGAGCTCACCTCTGTGGCTCAATTTTCAAGCAGAGGACAGACAGGTCTCTAGGGGGACAGTAACAGCAGTGAGGAGCATGCACACCGGAATAGCCAACCGTTTAAAATCCAACGTGCAGCCCTCACGCAGGAGAGTGCAGAAGGGTTAGGAGAGCAGAGAAAGGAGACGGCCAACATCAGGGGGAGTAGGTGGGATGGTCCATTGAGTGCATCGTCATGGAGGAGATGAAACAGGAGGAGAACAAATCCTTGAATGGAAGACGGATCTTCTCCGTAGACATTTACCCCAGTCACAATTTTTTTTAATTAAATGATCATTTTATTGGGGGCTCTTACAAATCCATACATCAATTTTATCAAGCATATTTGTACATATGTTGCCATCATTCTTCAATTCACAATTAAAAAAAAAAACTTAAAACAGAAAGAAATGGGAGCCCAGAAATCAAGGGTCCCCACTGGCCTCCGAAGTAAGCTTCTTTCTGGCTGGCTGAGGGTTGCCAGGATGGGGAAAAACCGTGTGGTATGCTAACACCGGGTGAGGTGTCCCACAGGGTGACCTAGATAGAGCCGCAGGTCCCCCTCTGCCTCCTGCAGGCAGGAACTGAAAGTCATGGGGGGGCAGTGCCCCACGGGGCGGACTACACTTGCCTGAAGTGTGAACTAGAGGTGAGACTTTCCACCGCACTCGACATGACCAGGGAGCATCAGCTTTTCCTTGTCTCTCCCACCCCCACCCCCTCTCCCTCCCCCCCCTCCCCCGTCCTCCAGGACAATAGGCTCCCCCACGCATCCTCCCCAACTTTCTCCATCAGCCCCTCCCTTCATATCCTGAGCTACGGGCTCCAGGGGCCTTCAGGGAGCCAGCAGGGGAGGAGGACTGGGACCCTTTCTGAAGGACCCCCCCCCATTCTTTGTATTTATATATGTTGCCTGACTCTGGGGGAGACCCTGTGGCTCTGTGAATCACGCTTGGGGACGCTTTGGGGTTGGGGGAGATCTTCCCGCTCCCGCAGCTAATGCGGGGTGACGGGGGTAGGGGGGGTGGCGCTGGTCAAGACCGGAAGACCACCACCCCAAGGATCACCAAGGAGCAACGCCCACAAGCGGTAGAATGAATGATTGCAAGCAGCTGGCCTCCCAACACCACACCCACCCTGGAGGGGAAAAAAACGGAAGGGGGGCGGGGAATCTAAGCAACGCTTGTGTGCCCCCCTCTTGATCTAAGACATTGTTAACTTCTCATTATTTATAACGGCAGCATGACGGATTCAGATTCTTTTATTTTCAGCAGACGCAAGATCCGTTGTGTCCAGCCTCCTACAGGTTCCCTCCCAGGCGGGGGTGTCCCGATGTCTGGGTCCCCGACTATGGGACCGGTCCACCCGGACGTCCAGTGGTGCCGTGTCGCGGGGTGCCCTCACCCCACCATCACAGCCCCGAAGAAGGTCTTCCCTCGCCGGTAGTCCACCATCTCGGGGTGACTGATGTTGACGTACACCCTCTCGCCCTTCCGGAGCTGCGCCAGGCCGCCGAACCCCACGCTGGTGAACCAGAGGGGCCCGTACGCTTGCGCGTGCGCCGGGTCCCAGCCCGCGGTCACGGTCACGGTCTCGGCGCCCTCCAGCAGCAGCTGCGGCGCGCCCGGGCCGTAGGCGCCGCCCGCGCGGTACAGCGAGCTGCGCAGGGTGACGGCGCGGCCCGGCGGCGCCCGGCCGGCCAGGGGCGCGCGGCCCCGGTAGCCCACGCCGCAGTACAGGTAGTAGAGGCCGTCCTGCGGGAGCGCCAGGCCCTCGGCGCCCGAGAACTGCGTCCCGCTCCCCAGGAACGCGTCCTCCTTGGTGGTCTCCCAGCCGAGCCCCTGCCCAGTCTTCCAAGAACCTGCGGAGGAAAGGATCGGGCGGCGCTCGCGGAACCCGACGCGGAGAGGAAGGGCAGAGCCGCCCGCAGGGGAGCCAGGACGCCGCCCGGAGAGTGGACCTGCGGACGTGCGCGGGCAAGCTGCGGGCGGAGGGGGTTGCGCGTTCCTGGAAGGACGCCCGAAGCCAGGGTGGGGCGAGGGCGGGGGGCTGGGGTGGGAGGCCCCCGAAGGGGCTTCATGACCGCAGGCCGGCCGAGCTGGCTGCCCTGGAGTGGGCCGAGCCCGCTGCACACTGACTGATTCTGAGGCTGGGACGGGGTACACGGGTACCCAGGTTTCCCACGGACTTACCTATGAGATGGGCAGCAGGCAGCCTGGAGCTGACCACATCTGTTTCCGACTTCTCCCCCGGCAGCTTCTGGAACTCTAGATGGGGTGGGAAGTTCGTGGTTGGCGAGAAGGCACCCCTGCACGGTCAGTCCGCCCAAGAGGACAGGGCACCAGGGCCCAGCATGGAGCCCGGAATGCCTTGAGGAAGAGGGGAGAGCCACAAGGACAAGCACTGGGGTCCCCGACGGGCGACGGGCGGAGGGGCGCGGGAGGTGATCTGTTCTTACCCACTTGTTGCTGGGTCTGTGCCCCCTGAGCAGCAGCCTCTGTGACCTGGGTGGGTTGGGTGAGAGTGCTCAGAGTCCTGATTCAGTTGATGCCAGTCCCACCCCGTCCCCAGGACTCCAGCTTAGAGCCTGGGATTTCTCCCACCAGCCTCACCCCAAAGCACGGGGGGGGGGGGGGGGGGGCAGGGCAAGCAAGACATGTCCTTGGACCCAGTTGTGTCTTGGGAAAGAAAAGGGAAGACAGACAGGAAGGAACTTGGAGGCCTCACGACCCAACAGCATCACCAAAGCATGGAAGGAGAGCCAGCAAAGAGATCGGTGTGATAGTTCATATTCACACCAAGGACCGGAAGAGAGCTGAGCAGGGCCAGGCAGGAGGCCAGAAAGCAAAACCTGGGAGTGGGTGAACTTGGTAGGATGCAGCCTTCTGGTTGCCACCACTCACCAGTCCTCCCCGCTCCTGGGGTACCAAGGCCAGCACAGTCAGGACAGTGATGGGCACAGACAGCACCACAGACCCCAGGACAATCGCCCCAGCCACAGCCAGCAGGAGGCAGCCCCTCCCCTGGGGCCTTCCACCCTGACCCTCCAGCCCCAGTGCCTCCATGGAGACTCTGACCCAGTGCCCAGGGCAATGGGCTTTCATACCCCAGGGTGGAACCACCCCCCTCCCCACAGACCTGTACACCTGGCTGGGACTTTCCACACAGCCCTGCTCCCCCCCTCACCCAGCTTCCTGTTTACCCAGAGCTGGGGGGTGGGGCAGCTGGATGTCTGGGTTCTCTGAATTGGGGAAGGAGTTGGGGTGGGGGGGAAGACAGAGGTCGTACTGGGTACTGGAGGGGGCCTTTAAAATCTTCTGGTTCAGCAGGAGGGCCACCAAAGCCCAGGGAAGGCGGGCAGCTTGCCGAAGGTCAAGTAGCAAGACTGCAGTGAGAACACAGGATTCCAGATTCCCATCTGCATCCTTCTTCACCATCTAGGTACGTGTTAGAGAGAGGACTATCCCCACGTCCCTGAGGTGGAGGAGGATAAGAACTGGGGTCTTGAGGATGGGTGTCCGGGTCTCCAAGAAGAGCATCCAAGGAGCTTCCGAACGTTGGTGGGAAATTTTGGTTCTCTCTTAATTCCATTGGTCCACAAACCTTTCGAAGTCTTTCCCTTCTCTGGCCTTGCTGCTTCCTACTCCTTGATGGTGGGAAAGGCAGAGCGAAGCTAGCCACAGCCATGGCCACTACGGAGGGTCTCAGCCTCACTACTGCCCACTGATTCACTAGGGGATGGGGGGTGGGGATAGCAACGGAGTGAGGCTTCCCTTGTCCACGGAATGCAGCCAAGAAGGAACGGAGAACTTCTGCGTCCAGGGGAAGCCTGATCCATTTGTAAGTACTTATTAAATGTCTATGAGTGAGCAAGAAGATTCACGAATAAACGGATGGGGGGGGGACAACAAAGCAGCAAGGAGGTAGGCAGCAGAGTAGAAGTTATAACGCTGGTGGGATAGCGACCACTCATTGGGCTGCAGTCCTCCTGTCAGCAGTTCAAAACTATCAGCCATCCCTCAGGAGAAAGACGGGCTTTCTGCTCCCTTAAAGAATTACAGTGTAGGAAACACGCAGGGGCAGTTCCAGGGTCCCCGTGAGTGGGAATTGGCTTGGTGGCAGCGAGGTAGCAGAAAGTGAATGGAGAAAAGGCTGGGTCTGTGGAAGGTGGAGGTGGTCCCAGCTCATATCTCCTTGATGATATCTCTGTGCATCCAAGATACTTTAAATACTCATGATTACTATTGTTATTAGGTGAACAGCATTTAACATGTGCCCGACACAGATCTACACACTTACAATTCTTCTAATCCTGACAGGACACTGGGGAACAGAGAAGCAAACAAAGGAATTTATGGAAGATGACAAAGTAATTGACAGACCCAACGTTTGAGCCCAGGCAGACACAAGGCAGCTTAGTCTAACACCAATGAAACATCCAACTTTCCTCTAGTTCTTCATTGCTTCCCCCCCCCCCCACTATCATGATCCCAATTCTACCTTACAAATCTGGCTAGGCCAGAGGATGGTGTACAAATCTGGCTAGGCCAGAGGATGATGTATAGATAGGAACTGGAAACACAGGAAATCCAGGACAGATGAACCCCTCAGGACCAGAGGTGAGAGTGGTGATACCAGGAGGGTGGAGGGAAGGTGGGGTAGAGAGGGGAAACTTGATTACAAGGATCTACATGTGACCTCCTCCCTGGGAGATGGACAACAGAAAAGTAGGTGAAGGGAGATGTTGGACAGGGCAAGACATGACAAAATAATAATTTCTAAATTATCAAGGGTTTGTGAGGGAGAGCGGGTGGAGAGGGAGGGGGAAATGAGCTGATACCAAGGACTCAAGTAGAAAGCAAATGCTTTGAGAATGATGATGGTAACAGATGTACAAATGTGCTTGACCCAATGGATGGATGGATGGTGATAAGAGTTGTACAAGCCCCCGTTAAAATGATTTTTTTGAAATTCAGAATGAACTTCAGATTTGTACACTTCAACTGTATGTAAATCTTACCTCCCCCAGAAGCCACAAAAAAGGGGAAACAAATGCTAACCTCCAGTCCATAATAAGCATGCTGAAAGATTTGAGGTGAAGCGCACTGATGCCTGCACTTTTGAAAGGCATCCCAAACTGAGATGAGTTGGTGGTAAGACATACAATCAAGCAAACACAGCAAAACGTTCATTGTAGAATCCAGATGGTCCAGATGCAATTTTCCTTTTCTACATCTATCACATTGAGGGTGGGCCTTCCTGAATTTGGAGAAGGAAGAACAAGTGCATCCGGGACCCAGATACCAGCTCTCCTCACCCCGCTCCTCCTCCTGAGAGTGCCTACATCCTCCTCGAGGACTGGGTGTTCATCCTGTTTCTTCCTCATCCTAGTTGGGACCGCTCTTTGGCCCTCCACCAGGGCTCTGTTCAGGGGCACTATTTCCCTTACTTGGTTCTGTGCTCCTGCAGAGGCCCATCTGGATTGCTTCCACATCCTTTCCCAAGCACCAATTCTTCCTCAACTTACTGCCCTAACTTGTCAGCAATGCGTTTGCAGTTTGTGAATATCTGATTTGTTAATCAGCTAGCCAGGCACCTTACTGGATACAGTCCCCAAATACCAGACAAGGGATTCCTCATCTCTCAGAGCTCTACTGACAGGAACCAGGACGGGAATGCGTACGCCCATGCCTCTTCAGCAACACCACGAACTCTTGGAATACGGAGTATAAGGAACAGGATTCTGAGTGCTCGTGAAATCTAGTTTCTGGGACCGTTGGGATTAAAATGATCCACCGAAAGCCATCGTCTAGAGGTTGTCTTTCAGGGAACCAAAACTGGTCCCTGAAAGTCATTTTTAAACCAAGCAATTAAGAAAAAGCAGAAAAAAGTCTGTCCCAAGTCATGGCACCCCTGACGGACAGAGTTGAACTATCCCATAGAGCCTTCAAAGATTGGACACCTTTCCCCCTGGGAGCTGCTGTTGGGCTCGAACCGCTAATCTTCCTGTTTGCAGCCAAGTGCTTGACCACGTACCATCAGGGTGTTAGGTGTTAGGTGCTGGTGGGCTGTTAGGTGCTGATGGGCTGTTCTGACACCTACAAGAGATCGCTGAAAGAAACAAACTGCACCCCTGCTTGCTTCCCGTCTCTCCTCTACAAGACATCAAAGGAGAGCAAAGCCAGCAGGCAGAGAGGATGCTGACTCCCATCAGCAAACAAGGAATCCAAATTCACTGCAATTGCTCTTAGCAATTTCTGAGACTGTTTAAGGGAGTAGAAAGCCCAGTCTTTCTCGTGTGGAGCTGCTGCTGGTTTCAAACTGCCTGCCATGCAGATTTCACCCAATGCATAACCACTATGCCACCAGGCTCCTAGGAGACAATCATTTCCTTTGAAGCCAAGATTCCTGCCCTGGAAACATTCTTGACTCAGTAAAACATGAATGCCCAGACACGGAGATCTCTGAGGAATGCAGGCACCTCAGATGTTGAAAAGAGACCAGTACTTTCTACAGCCAACCTGTTGAGAACCTTATTTTTTTAAACAGCCACGTCTACATTTCTTTGTCCTGTACCTCAAGGAAGACAGAATAAAGTTGTCTTTGTAAAGCCAAAAAAAAAATAAACCTGCAGGAAACTCGCCCAGTCCCATGCTGTCAGCCTCACAACCTGCCCTGTGCTTGAGTCCTGTGCTGCGGCCACTGTGTCACTCCATCGCCAAGAGGGTCTTCCTCTTCCTGGGTGATGTGCTCTCCTTTACCAAACATGATGTCTTTCTCCAGGGACCGGACCCTTCGGGTAACATGTCCACAGGACGTGAGACACAGTCACCCGTCTTTGCTTCTAAGGTGCATCCTGATTGTACTTCCGCCAAGAATGAATTATGGATTCTTCTGGCGGTCCACCTTAGATTCAGTATTCTTCACCAACATCCGAATTCCAATGCATCGTTCTTCTTTGGTCTCTCACATGCATACGGACTAAGAATGGGCTACCTGTAGCCCTCCACATAATGTTAGATCTCTCGGGGGAGAGATACACCTCGGTCCTTGGATGCACACGAGAAGGAATTCATGACCAAGCCTGGTTCATGAGCCACGTGAGTGTAGAGAGAATAGTAGCCATTTCAGGTCCTACAGTGAATGGAACACAAGCCAGACAGAGTCCGCGGTACAGTTGTGGGACCGCAGCCTGGCTGTGCTACATTGTGTAGCAGCAGCTGGGAGAGAGAGAGAGAGTCAGAGCAAAACCTCTGGCTTTGCAGGGCCCCGTTGGGGGGGGCGTGGTCAGCAATACTGGTGGACCCCATTGGCTGAATCAAATTCACCTGGCTTAGATGGGCAAATCCAGGTGCAACACCCACCTAGGTGTACCATCCCTTCCTGGCCAAAAGCTCAAACCTCTGAGCATCCATAATGGATGCCCCAGTCCTTATGCTAGCTACCTAACATTTCCCCCCTGAAGAGATATGGACCCAAATCTTTGGGGTACTGGGCGACGACATCTCTAGCTACTTCCTGCTGGCAAAAGGGGCAATGTGGGGTTTGGGGTCCATAATCTTCCTATATGTTGGAAGGGGTTATCCATTCAGGGCTCAAGATAAGGTCGAGGTGGACCAGGAGCTGGTGGTCCTGGAGCTGGCACACTTGGTTCAGAGGCCTTGGTAACCTGAGAATTTCTGGGAAAACAAACAAACGGACAAACAAGTGAGCAGTTTAAGTGAGACAAGGGTAAGGTTGTGAGGTGGCAGGGCCCTTGAAGTTAGGTTAGTTTCATAGGAAATAATTTAAAATCTTAGGATTAACAGGCACGAGTGTTTATTCACTGTGAACACAGGAATGGGGGTAAAGGCATGCACAATTTCCCCTAGGAAGGTACAGGGGTTTGGCACTACTGGGTACAGTGGGATCACTGCTTCATTTATGATCCTGAGGTCTTGGGCCAGCCGATAAGACCCATCTTTCTTTTTAACTGGTAATATGGGGGTGCTACAGGGGGAGTTAACGGGGACCAGAAGTCCATGTTGGAGGAACTTACTAAGAAAGTGTAATCCTTTGATGGCCTCAGGGTTCAAAGGATTCTGTCGCTGATGGGGAGACTGGGTAGGATCTTTTAGGAAAATCTTTACAGGGGTAGCATACTTAGCTTTGCCGGGGACTCTTGCGTCCCAAACTTCAAGGGATATGGCTTGTTCCCACGGTTCCTGTGGGGGGATCTGTGGCTCCTCCACTATGAGGAAGATTTGGAAAGCTGCCACATTGATGCTCACCCTAGGCTCCAGACCAGTAGCGGCTATCTCTTGCTGCTGGACCGTCCGGACCAGGCACCTTCAATCCTCCGTTAGCAGCTGCACGTTGGCCTGTGGGTGCCCCTCCTCCGGGTTTATGGCCCTAGGACAGAGGCCAGCCCAGTGGCTGGTCTGCTTGTGCAATGGAAACATGGTGTTCAAGGTGACTCGTTCTGGTTAGGGCAGTTCCAAGCCCAATGACCCGGTCGCCGGCAAATGTAGCACTTGGTACCTGGTCCAAAGGTCTGGGAAACCTGGGAGGCATTCGATGGGCGTCTGTTACCGAATGCAGCTAATACCTGGGCATGCCTAATCTTCTTCCTTCTCCCGGGCTCGAGCCTTCCCTTCCTGCTCCCCATTGTAAAAGGCCGTAGTAGCACAAGCACCCACCTCCTCTAGGGTAGCTCCTTCAGGTTTCTGCACTAGTTTTTGGAGCTTTTGTGAATGTGCAGTAGAGCCTGTGTGAGAAACTTGTCCCTGATTAAGACTTGCCCCTCAAATGATTCTATATCTATGGCAGTACGATTCTTCAGGACCTCCTTTAGCCACTCTAGAAAGCTTACAGGAGACTCCGTAGGTCCCTGGTGACTCGCTGTCACCTTGGCATAATTAATGGTCTTTTGCCTACCTGACTTCAGTCCACTTGTGATGCACACCAGGAAACGTTCCCGTGCCCACTTGTCCTGAGGCTCACTATGATTCCAAGCAGGGTCTATTAAAGGTACAGCAGTCTCCCCTACAGGATACTTTTCATTCATCACATGTAACTCCTCTGCAAACTTCCTAGCACCTTTGAGCACTTGCTCTTTCTCAAAGTCTGTCACAGTCTGTCCCAGTATGACCATTACATCCTTCCAGGTTAAATCATGGGCTAGGGTAAGGTGCTGGTGTACTGTTCGGGTTTGTTAGAGTGACTGCCCAAGTCATTTTTAATTTGCTTGAGTTCAGTTAGAGTGAAAGGCTTGTAAATTGCCTAGGGACCAAAGTCCCCTGCTGCCTCTACTACAGGTAGAATACTCAGGGCTGTTTCAGGGTTGGGGTAATAGTTGCCCCTAAGTCCAGAGTCCCTCAGGGGTCCGGGGTGCACTGGGAACGAAGATCTTTGCTGCTCCTCAAAAGGAAAAATGCTCTAACATAAGGAGCTCCGCCCACTTCCGCATTCTTCCACAAAAAATGTCCTAGCTGGTTCAGGGTGGAAGGGAAAGTGTACCATTCTCTGGCCGTGATTCTCCTTTTTCTAAAAGATATTGTGGCCAAATAAGAGTTGCAAAATGGAATCAGCTGCTCCTTGTCCAGCCTCTCCGGATCAAATCTATCCCAATTAGACAGGCTACATCTGAGGAGGGCAACTCCTGGTATCAAACTGGTAAGTCCCATCTAGAAAACACACAACAAGGAGGTCATTGAGAGCTTGATGCCTCCAGGTCAGTAACTGCTGCTTCACCGTGCACCTTTCGGGTGCCATGAATCTGGGGATCAGGCAGGTGCTCCCGCCCGAGGGAGGGGTCAAAGACCAGTCGCTGCAGCTGACGTTAGGTCCGACGGTTTTCTAGACCACAAGCTAGGAGGGCCACTGCTTGGTGTGGCCCCCATGGCCTTCAAAGACTCCTGCCTGCAGGAGCAGACCCTCAGATCTCTGAAGGGAAGGGACGTCTATCCGGCAGCTGGAGGAACCTTTAGGGAAATTGGAATTTCTGTCTGGAACATCACGGCAATGGAGCTGAATTAAGAGCTTTCCCCAAAAGTGCCGGAGGCAGTATTGCTGAAAGGCGAAAGCCATCAGTCCCTCGGGCTAGGCTTCCAAACGCCTTTGACCTAAGCCTGGGCCACAGAAAACCAGCCGGCAGCAAAAGAACAAACCCGTGCTGGTAGAACACTAAAGCAGCTGGTTTGTAAAACCAGGAGAAAGCTAAAGGGAATGGAGGGGGAAAGGGAAACAGTCAGCTCTGGAACTAGGCTGGGTTAACATCTGGGCACAAGCAACCAGCTGCCTAGGCTCTGCCTCCCACCCACCACCCACCCCACAGGCCATACTGCCAGGGAACGGAAAGTCACGCAGTTGGGAAAATGGCAGCCACAGGTGGGGCCTAGTCAAAAGTCAGTGGGGGGCCAGGCACAGGAGCCAGAGTCATGCAGAAACCAACAGGGTTTATGTGGGCGTGCCCAGCCTTCTAGCTGGCCAGAACACAAAGCAGACCACTGAAAATCAAAAAGGCATAGAGGTTCCATCCCATCCCAGCAATTGAGGCTGGGGGGTGCAAGAAAGCCCCTGGAAAAACAGAAAGACAGACGTAAAGTCCTGTGTACCGATAAGAATAGACAAAAAGACAGACACAAGAGCATGAGGCTTCTGTAATACATTAGGTGTGTCCCCAGGAGTCGGTTCGGGGGACCATCCACCTCCACTGTGTTTTGGCAGGAGTTCAGCCCGGCTTCCTTTCCAGCTTACATCCGAGTCATGGTACCAAATTATGTTAGCTCTCTTGGGGGAGAGATATACCTCGGTCCTTGGCTCCACGCGAGAAGGAATTCATGCCGAAGCCTGATTTGTGATCCAAGTGGGTTTGTAAAGAATAGTAACAGGTTCAGGTCCTACAGTGAATGGAACACAAGCCAGACAGAGTCCACGGCACACTTGTGGACTGCAGACTGGCCGCTCCAGACCGCATCCTGGCTGTGCTACATGGTGCAGCAGTCGCTGGGAGAGAGAGCACCAGAGCAAAACCTCTGCCTTTACACGGGTCCTGTTGGGAGGCGTGGTTAACAATACTGGTGGACCCCATTGGCTAAATCAAATTCCCCTGGCTTCGATGGGCCAATCCAGGTGTAACACCCACCTAGGTGTACCACCCCTTCCTGGCTGGAAGCTCAAACCTCTGAGCATGCGCAATGGACGCCCCAGCCCCTCTGCTAGCTACCTAACAGTCACATCTTTGCTCTTTAAGACTTTGAAGACGTCTTTTGAGGGAGATTTGATATCTTGACCAGTGCTTTCAGAGACCTTGATTGTGGATCCAAGTAAAAGGAAATCTTTGACTGCTTCAAAATTTCCCCCTCTATCGTGATGTTTATTGGACCAGTTGTGAGTCGTGTTTCCGGAGATCGACGGCTGTAGTCAGACGACCAGCAAGCACTGAGTGCACTTTCAACAAAGTTTTATCATCTGCATATTGCAAGCTGTTCATTGGTCTTCCTCCAATCCGGTTGCCATGTTTTTCCTACCACTCAGCTTTTTTAATTATTTGCTCAGCATCCAGGTTGAGTAAACGTGGTCAGCGTATACAACCCTGAGGCCTATTTTTCCTGATTTTAAACCATCTTGATACATGTTGGGACAAATTCAGGCTGTAGAAGTTGGTAGAATTCTTCGATTTCTTCGTCTTTGGCTTTAGTGGTTGTTGTGCAAATGTGAATGATACTTACATTAACTGGTCTTCCTGGTGGACAGATGGATAGTATCCTATCACCGATGCCATCGTACTTCAGCACAGATCTTGAAAAATGCTTTGATGATGAATGTAATGTCATTCCTCTTCAATTTTCGTTCCCGGTGAAGTAAATGATTGTTTAATTCAAAATGGCCAATATCAGTCCATCTCAGTTTGCTAATGCCTGAAATACCATCGCATTTTATTTTTGACGAATTGTAATTTTCCTAGCTCCATACGCCTTACACTCCACGCTTTGACAGCTACTGGACATTTGCGATTGTCCTATCATCAGCCAAAACAAGGTCAGCGGCTAGCTGAAGAACAGACCATCACGGTTTATATGCCAGGTCAGGTTGAAACTGAAGACAATTTAAAACGAGTTCACAAAAGCCAAAATACAGCTTCCAATATATCCCACCTGCATTTAGAGAGCGTCTCAAGAACAAGCTTTTGGGGTTTGTTGTTGTTATTGTTCTAATTAGGCAACTGTCCTCCCCTCCTTTTCAGAATTGTCTCAATTCTATTAACATAAGCTTACTGTCTCCCCCCCACCCCCACAGGATTCTTCATCTGGTCTTTCAAGTTGCATTGTTAACACTAGAAACCCTTTGAAACTTTTCATTTTCAGACCAAAAACGTGTAATAGCTACTCAAAATTTTCCACTAAGTTTATTTACTAATTTCTCTGAATGGCTGCATAACTTGACTAAGGAGAAATCATAGCCTTGACTTTGTGGGGAGGGGGGAAGACTTTTATAAAACCTGTATGAATACATTTTTTAAATTTTCCAATAAATGTTTGCTAAGACATTTTCAGCAAATGTATATGCTTTATCATCATTTGGTATTAGCAAACTCATCAATAAGTCTGGCAAATGTTTTATTCTCTGCTGTGTAAGCTTCATTGTTAGGTTGTACTAATCCTTTTCTGGTTTTCTGTTCTTAAAGAGTTCAATAAATGCATTTGCCTTTATTTTAAGATGGAATTTTTTAAATGATGGCTCAATAACAGCACTTATCACAAGTAAAAAAGAAGTAAAAGAGCAACTTTAGAAACTCGTAAAAGATTTTGAAAATGATGAGGGCAATGAATGTATAGATGTGCTTTACACAATTGATGTTTGTGTGGATTGTGATGAGTTGTATGAGCCCCTAATAAAATGATTTTTTAAAAGAAAGTTATAAAAGAAATAATAAAATATGCTTGGCATTTTGATCTGCAATTTAGTCTCTGTAGAGACGTGTATAATAATATTAAAATATAATCCAATGTTTTCTGGTTCTTGGCTTACAGAATGAATCTTTTAGACTAAGTGGTCTACTACCTTGTTTTGTTTCCTCTTTTTAAAAATAAGTTTTCTTTATATTCTGTCTTCGGGGTGTAGGCTCCAAGGATTGGGGGTTGGCCTCTTTTGTGCACTAATTCAGTCACAACCCCTAGAACAGTACTGACCCATAATTAATGTTAAATCGATATTTGTTAAATAAATCTGTGAGCTATTCGTTTTTCTCAAAACATACCAAATTAGAGGCATTGCTATTTTAGTTAAGTAATTTGTGCACACTATTCATTTGCAGGAATCATTAAAATTTTGACTAGCACTTTTGTTTTGAAAGCAAAAGTATAACAGCCCAAAGAGCTCATCTCTTGTCTATAATTTTCTTCCAATCTGTTACTTTCAATAGTGTTAGGGAGAAATAGAAAGTTTTGCTTTCTAAAAGAAACTCGAACGTTAACTAATGTTGAACAAAACTCATTTTCCAAAATGTAAACTGAAGGCCCCGTAACCCACTTTTACTCCACGAAGAAAATTATGGTGAGCTCTTGAATTAAGCACTTGAATTAATCATTATAGATGCTGAGGTCCTTAAGGGGCTAGTTTATAATGCTTTTATGCACATACACGCAAATGAACAGAACATTTGCTGGTCTGAATTTCAGTGCTGCTGAGACTCATATGCTATGGCCTCCTAGTCAGTTCAAATTCTGCTCAAAAGGAATGACATATTCTAAAGTCCTGGTGCTGAACATTTCCTTTCTGGGGTAAAAATATTGCTTTTATGGGCAGAGGAAAGCACATGCTCTATCAAGTGTCATATTACTTCCCTAAATAATGCTCCAAAATTAGTATTCAAATCAGGAAAGTACACTATTGCACATATGTGTGTTTGTGAGTATCTATTCCCCCCTCCCCCCACCTCTTTTCATTGACCTCATGCCCCTAGCTTCCCTATAATCCCTCAAAGTCTACTTCTTGTGGTTTAAAGACCATTGTTTCACGAAGAGGTTTGACAAACTGAGCATTAATGACTGATGACCTGATGACAGGGGGACAGGAGGAGGTGGGGGGAAAGGAGTGGGGAGCCAACAAACCCAGGGGCAAGGGAACAACAAGAGATCTAAAACTGAGGGCCAGGAAAGCACAGAATGCCTAGTGGGGCTCGATCAAGTGCAATGTAGCCCAGGGGATATTCAGAGAGACAAACGAGGGTCAAACATGAGAGTGGGGCAGGAGGAAAGTAAAAGGAAATAGAAGAAAGAACTAGAAGGAGGCAAAAGGCAATAAACATAGGCATGTACATATATAAATATATTACTATATGATAGGGATATAGGTCTGTGTACATATATTTATAGGTTAAGTGTTAAAGTAGCAGACATTAGGCCTCTACTCAAGTCTTTCCTCAACACAAGAATGCTTTGTTCTAATAACCTGGCATTCTGTGATGCTCACCTGGTTCCAACAGGATCGATGAAGACAAAATGGGCACATAAGCGAATGTGGTGAAGTGTGGGACGCAAAAGGGCTTTCCCCAGGTCGTCCCCCACATATTATAAGGCACATGGTAAATGACTGTACACTTGGAGCTCAGCTGCTCAGAGATTATCTCCCTGAGGGGATCGGCCATCTAGAGCAATCAGCCCCTATTGTCTGTCCCACCCCCTGCTGATAAGGATAATGGATTGTTTCCCTGAAGGAGAGCCCAGAGACAAGATCAAGCCAACTCCAGGACAACCAAGGTTAGGCTACCATCTTGAATCTGGGATCTGCCCATCTTGTCTATGTGTACTCTAGCACCTTCCCTTCCTATTGCATGTACACCTCTAGCTGGTGCCTTTCCTGTTGTGCGTATGCCTATTGGACAGCCCCTTCCTGTTACGTGGGTGGTTACCTGTAACCAGGGGGCTTGCATGTCCCCTAAAGGTATATAAGCTGTGATTGGAAATATATTCTCTCTCTCTGCGTGGACCTGGCTACTGAGATCATGGCCGTCCAGGAGGTGAGCATGCTACCATGAAATGTGTCTGACTCCTTTATTTTACCCTCTCTCCTGTCTCTCCTATCTTCCATGACGTTACTTTAACCGTTATATATTATAGCCGTACAATTGCACCTACGGACCCTTTAGTTGTTAGAAGCTGGTGTCCTCTGGCAATGAAGAAAGCTGATGGTGCCTGTCTATTACAAGATATAGCTCCGGGGGTCTTAAAGACTTGAAGTTAAACAAGAAGCCATCTAGCAGGGAAGCAACAAAGCCCACATGGAAGAAGCACACCAGCCTGTGTGATCACAAGGTGTTGGTGGGATCATGGATCAGGCATCAGAAGACGACCCCAAGCAAACAACTATTTCAATGCAAATGAGGGGGGTTGGAGTGGAGTCCTAAAACCCATCTGTAGACAATTGGACATCCCTTTACAGAAGGGTCATAAGAAAGGGAAGAGTCAGCCAGGGTGCAGTATAGCACCGAGGAAACCCACAACATCCCTCTAGTTCTTTAATGCTTCCCCCGTCCCCCACTATCATGACCCCAGTTCTATCTTACAAATCTGACTTTGTACACTGGTATAAGACCAGAGCATGTACATGAATACAGACAAGAGCTACTGGTACAGATAAGAGCTCTCAATGCACAGAATCCAGGACAGATAAAAACCTGGGGGTCAATAATGATCATAGAGATACCATGAGGGTAGGGGGAGAAGGGGGGAACCGGTCACACTGATGGTCATGCAACCACCACCCTCCCCCAGGGGGATGAACAACAGAAAGGTGGGTGAAGGGAGACAGCGGATGGTGTAAACTATGAAAACAAAAATAATTGATAAATTATCAAGGGTTCATGATGGTGGGGGAGGGAGGGGGGAAAGAGGAGCTGATACCAAGGGCTCAAGTAGAAAGAAAAGATTTTGGAAATGATGATGGCAACCTATGTGCTTGATACGATTGATGTATGGATTGCTACAAGAGCTTTAAGAGCAAAAATAAAATGATTTATTGCATTTTTTAAAAAAAGAACATCAGACATAAAGAAAGCAAAAGGTCATTTAAAAGATCTGAAAGAGTCGCTGTTCACCTGGCCCAGCACCTAGCTTTAGGTCAGATCAGAGCATCTTTATTGGCGCTTGACTGGTTCTCCCGGTGCCCCTGGACCACATGCCTCAAGCTCTCACCATCTCAGTTGCTGTTGTTGTTGTTAGTCGGTTCCAACTCACAGCTGCCTGATGCATAACAGAAGGAAACACTGCTTTGTCTTGGGACTTGGGACTTAGGGAAAAAAACCCAGATTCTTAGGATCAGCCAAAGCCAGGAGGGTGAATGTTGGAATTAAGTCCTGAGAATCCTCCTTTATCTTGGAGAATGTTTTATTAGAAGACATTCGATTATGCTCTAATTTAAAGAGACTAGCACAAAAATAAATAAATAAGTAGATAGAATAGCAGACTAAATACCCACGTAATCAATAGATTCAGTCATTATCAAGATTGTATCACATTTGTTTGATGTCCCTTTTCAATTTCTTCTTCTTTGGTATTTTTAAAATGAAGTCCAGAAACTTGATCATTTAAAAAGCAGTGAATCGTTTGTTTGATTGACTAAGGTAGGAAAGGAGGAACAGGCCATAGTAAATGTCAGAACTCTACAGTTTGCTCTTGGGCAGAGAGGCATGCAAGCCGATGGAAGAAGTGATGAAGCAACAAGAACTGAACAGAGAAGGTCAAAGGGCAGCCAGAGACGACAAAGCAAAGCAGAATAACGAAATGGGCCAACCATTTCAGATGTCACCATCAAATTCAACAGTAGAGATGTCACTAAAAGAAGGCAAGAGGAATGCACAAAGTCACTGCCCCCAAAGAATTGGTCATTAAACCATTGCATTGTATGGTATGTGAATCATATGTCAATAAAATGGTTTTTCAAAACGAATCAGTCATCGTTCAGCCATGTCAAGAGGGAACATGTGCACTGAAGGAAAACTTCCAAGCTGCACTGAGAACACTAAAGAAAAACATGTCTCGAGGAATTGACAAACGCCAACTGGAAACACTTCCTCATTGATGCCCCCCAATTTGGAAGCCAGCTACCTGACCAACTGACTGGGAGATCCATATGTGTGCCCATTCCAAAGAGAGGTGGCAATTATTGAGCCATATCATTCATATCACAAACAAGTAAAAGTTTGCTGTGGGTAATTTTTAAATGGGTGCAGCAGGGAGCTGCCGGAAATCTAAGCCAGAATTCAGCAGAGGGTGTGGCATGAGGGATAGCCTGGTTGACGTCAGGTGGATCTTGGCTGAAAGCAGAGAATTCCAGAAAGATGTTTGCATGTGTCTTATGGATGCCGGAAAGGCATTCACCTATGTGGAATCATAACCAGCCGTGGATCAACTTAAGAAGAATGAGAATTCCACTACACTTCTTTGTGCTCATGCAGAACATGGACATGGACAAGAGGAAGTTGCTTAAAAAGAACACGGGAATGGTGCGTGTTTTAAAGTCAGGAAAGGTGTGTGTCAGGGCTGTATTCTTTCCTTTTTTAGGTCATTGTATTGGGGCTCACGGAACTCTTACCACAATCCATACGTACATCAATTATGCCAAGCATATTTGTACGTGTGTTGCCCTCGTCATTCTCAAAACATTTGCTCTCCTCATAAGCCCTTGGTATCAGCTCATTTTTCCCCTCCCTCCCCACCTGCCCACTCCCTCATGAACCCTTGATAATTTGTGATGTATGTCCGACGTCTCCCTTCACCCACTTTTCTGTTGTCCGCCCCAAAGCTGTATCCTTCTACCATACGCACTCAATATGTATGATGAACAGATAATCGGAGAAGCTTCATTATATGAAAGAGACCATGGCATCAGGATTGGAGAAAGACTGATTAACAGCTGCAACACACAGATGAGACAACCTTGTTTGCTGAGAGTGAGGACTTGAAACACTTGGTGTGACGATCAAAGGCTGCAGCCTTCAAGACAGAAAACCAAAATCCTCACCGCTGGACCGACAGACAACAGCACGGCAAATGGAGGAAAAGCTGACACGGTCCAGGAGTTCATTTTACGTGGATCCGCAATCAATGCTCGTGGAAGTGGCAGTCAAGAAACCAAAGGAGAGGTTACATTGGGCGAATCTTCTGCACCAGGCCCCTTTGGAGCGTTGAAGAGTAAGACTGTCATTATGAGAACCGAATTGCGACTGACCCAAAGCATGGTCCTTTCAATTGCCTTGTGTGTGTGTGTGTGTGTGTGTGTGTGTGTGTGTGTTGGACAATGAATGAATAAGACTGCAGAAGAAGTGATACATTTGATTGATGGTCTTGACAAAAATGTGGACAGGACCACGGACTCCAGAAGAAATACATCTCTCTTGGAAGAAGTCCTTGGAAGTGAGGCTGGTGAGATCTCATCTCACATACTTTGGGCATGTTATCAAGATGGAGTCTATCCGATCAACCAAACTCTAACCCAAACCAACCTCACTGCCATTGAGTCATTGCTACACACAGCAACCCTATAGGACAGATCAGCACTGCCCCGTGGGGCTTCTGAAGTTGTAAATCTTTGTGGGAGCAAAGGCCATAGATTTGTCCCCATGGTGGGCTCAACCTGCTGACCTTGCAGTAAGCCCAGGGCATAGCCCATGATGTTACCAGGCCTCCTTGATGAGGATAGGCCAGTCCCTGGAAAAGGACATCAGACTTGGACAGATGGACACCGTCACTCAAGCATACCAATGGTGAGGATGGCCCGGGGGGAGGGGATGTGTCACTCTGTTGGACGTAGAGGCACTATGAATTGGAACGGACTCCACCGTGGCAGCTGCCAATGACAACAATGTGCGCGGTCACTTTGCAAACAGCAATTCCGAGAGTCAGACCGGAAGTTACGCTGTGAGTGAGAACTTGAGTTGTTCTTCAAGAAGGGGTGGATGGCGTCTCACTATCCACAGGTCATTCTGTGCACTCTGTTCTGTTCCCGTGGTTATCGCTGTTTCCCATGGCGGTGTGGAATTACTAGCAATTGTGGTTGGAATGGGGTGCCAGCCCCCCACCACTAATCACGGGCTCGATGGGCACAATTGTATGGTTATTATAAAGCTATAGAGAGCTTGAGATATGGGACAGTCAAATAATGGAGTCAGACACATTTCATAGTAGCACGCTAACCTCTTGGATGGCCATGATCTTACCGGCCAGGTCCATGCACAGCGTGGGCCGAGGCGAGGTGGGGCATAGACCCAGCAGGAGGCTGGAGGACCCTGTTTATAGCGAACCAAGGGTTATGTCTACTTCAGGGGGCGTGATTGCAGGTAACCACACGTCACAGGAAGGGGCAGTACAATAAGCGTACACATTACAGGAAGGGGATGTATAGTGACAGGAAGGGGATGTATAGTGACAGGAAGGGGATGTATAGTGACAGGAAGGGGTGTACACATGATAGGAATGGGAGGGACTAGAGATATACAAGTGACAAGATGGGCGGACCCTACATTCATGATGGCAGCCTAACTTTGGTCACCCTTGGGCAGGTTTGACCTCTCTGGGGTCTCCTACAAGGAAACAATCTACTACTATCCTTATCAGAAGGGAGTGGCCCTACTTGTGGGATAAACAGTGGCGACTGCTTGCTCTAGATGGCTGATAACCCTTGGGGAAAATAACCCTGACCTACTTCTGATGACCTCCAAGTGTATGGTCATTCGCAAGTAGCTAAGTTGGGCATATATTTTGGGGAGACAGCTTGAGAGAAATCGTTCTGCTTCCCACAAGCAATACATTTTTAAAACAAGAAAGAAAGAACCTCATGGCTGTGGAGTCGATTCCAACTCATAGCAGCAGGAGAACAGGGTGGGACTGTACCTGTTAACAGGAGTAGAAAGCCTCGTCTTTCTCCTGTGGAGAGGCTGGTGGTTGTGAATGGCTGACCTTGCAGTTAGCAGCCCAGTGCCCAGCCACTACGCCACTAGAGCTCCTTGTTGTTGGGTGCCATGGAGTTCCCTCTGACTCATAGCGATCCCATGTCCCGCAGAACGACACCCAGCCCCGTGCCATCCTCACGATTGCTCGCTTCCTATGCTCCATTGCAACAGTCCCTGTGTCAATCCATTTCTTGGAAGTCCGTCCTCTTGTTCGCTGTCTCTCTACTTTCCCGAGCAAGATGTCCTTCGTCAGGGACCGGTGGCTCCTGAGTGCCTGGTCTTGGCACAAGGAACTCCATTTTGAACCCAACACCTCCACCTTAGCTCTCAAACTCACCCCTTGCTGCCCTTCCCCTCCCTCGGTGAACACCCCTCTCGGAATAACCACAAAGGGCAGGATGACCGTGGTCAGCACGGAATGTGCTCAGAACACCAGGTATCCCAGGCAGCCTGCCAGCTGCACCTGCTAACAATAGAAAACCCCCACCCCCACCCCCTGCCTTCTCTCCGGCATATAAAAATTGCGCCTTGGCACCTGTGG
Organism: Tenrec ecaudatus; assembly: GCF_050624435.1. Lineage (NCBI taxonomy): Eukaryota > Metazoa > Chordata > Mammalia > Afrosoricida > Tenrecidae > Tenrec > Tenrec ecaudatus. The sequence continues at coordinate 160,355,608 of NC_134536.1, forward strand.
GGCGCAGCTTCAATAGCTCGATACCCTGAGTTGCTGAACCTGCCCGCAAGCTCCTCAATAAAGCCTGCTTCTAAAACTTTGCCAATTAGATCTTTGGTTCTGTTTCGCGCCGCAGTAAACCTTACACTGAGAACATGTCCAAAGCACAGGAGACGAAATCCGGCCTTCCTTGCCTCTAAGGAACATCTGCTATATTTACCCCAAGACAGATCTGAGGTCCTTTGGGCAGTCAGCGCACTTTCAATATTATTCCCGGCACCGTAATTCGAACGCATCGATTTTTCTTCGGTCTTCCTTATTCCATGTCCAGCTTTCACATGCAGATGAGGCCATTGAATATATGGCTGGGCTCAGGCACCCCTTAGCCCTCAAAGTCACATCTTTGCTTTTCAACCCTGTGAAGAGGTCTTGTGCAGCAATTTGTCCAGTGCAGTGTCTCTGTTGATCTCCTGACTGCTGCTTCTGTGAGCCCTGCTTGTGGATCCAAGCAAGACAAATCCTTGGCAACTTCCATCTCCCCTCCGTGAATCATGAGGCGGTCTGTCCAGTTGTGAGCATTTCGCCCTTCTTTACGCTGAGTTGCAATCCACGCCGAAGGCCACCCCCCTCGAGCTTCATCAGCAAGTGCTTCGAGTCCTCCTCGCTGTCAGCAAGCAAGGCCGTGTCCTCTGCAGATGGTAAGTTGTTAATCGGCCTTCCTTCCGTCCTAACGCCTTGTTCTTCTTCATCTCATCCAGCCTCTCTCATTATTTGCTCAGCGTAGAGATTGAAGAAGTGTCATGAGAGGCTACAACCCTGATCCACACCTTTCCCGATTGTAAGCCGTGCAGTAGTTAGTCCCTTGTCTCGTTTGGACGGCTGCTTCTTGGCACGTGCACTGGTGCCTCAGGAGGGGCCAGGACGTGATCTGCAGTTTCTATTCTTCTCCAGACTCCAGAGCTTGTTATGATCCATACAGCTCAATGCTTTGGCAATAGCAAACGAAACGCAAGTGAACATCTTTCTGGTAATTGTTGCTTTCAGCCAAGATCCATTCAGACCCCTCGTCCCACGTCTTCCTCTGAACCCGGCCTGAACCTCTGGCAGCTCCCTGCCAATGCCCTGCTGCAACGGCTATTGGATGAGCGTCAGCAACATCTTAGTTGCTCAGCAAGAAACGAGGGCATACAAATCTGCAAAGGCCCTCTCTTCTCCGCAACACTTTTGACTCTTTAGGCCAGCGGCTCTCAACCTGTAGGTCGCAACCCCTTTGGGAGTTGAATGACTCTTTCACAGGGGTCGCCTGATTCATCACGGTAGCAAAATGACAGGTATGAAGTAGCAAGGACAATAAGTTTATGGTTGGAGGGTCGGGGGGGGGTCAGCACCACAGGAGGAACTGTAATAAGGGTCGCGGCGTTAGGACGGTTGAGAACCACGGTTCTAGGCAGACATGGCTCCCCGGTTTGCAAATTGGATCTTAAAGAAACTGCCATCAATTTCCGTCATTGACTTCACATTGATTTTATTCTAACACCGGGGGTTAATCAGGGAAGGCTGCCTGGAGGTCCAAGATCAGTAGAAGGGTTGGAACAAAGCAGGATTACAGGCCAAGTAACAGTCCCAGAAGCCTGGAAGGAAAGATGTTGCTGTCCCAGGCCCCAAAGCCTGAGTTCCTCTTCCAGCAGGACCGTGACATCATGCTGGGGGAGACAGGACAGCCACAGGGGTGGGGTGTGGAGGGGGGGAGGCGGGGGCAGAAATACCGGAGGTGACTGCATTCTCTCCACCCAGGGAGCTCAGGTCACTTGGGAGTCTGTCCAGCCCGCACGCCACAGGCTCTGGGTCTCTGGGTGTATTGGGGGGCCCTGGTGGTGGTGGTAGGGGGACTCTGGGAAAAATGACCCTCACACCCCAACTGAGACTAGATGGGGGAGGGTCCTTGAATCCTGTAGAAAGGAATCTTCTCTGGTTCAAGGGTGTCTATGCCCCCCTCAAAATGAAAAACAAAACAGCACCCAACCTTGCCCCACTGTTTCCCTCGTCAGCGTCTCAGGTTCCCCCTGTCAAGTGTGTTTCTCCTCTGGACACCTACACGTCACCGTCCTTCTTCTCGGACCCTGGAGGGGCCTCAGCACCCAGGCTCTAGTCGGCTCCTCTAGCTCTGAGGTGAAGTCCACACGGGCCTCCGGAACTACCAGCCCTCAAACACGAACCAGTGGTTGGAGGGCAGGAAGTGGCTGAAGGGAAGTTATGGGGCCCTTGACACGCCCTCGTGTCCCACTTCACCCCCCAGTCCAATGGGCCTGGGAGGAACAGCTTCCCACGCCAGCCAGTACTGGCCCCTATGAGGGGCTAAGAGAGCGACCCCACGTGGGGTACTGCCTTCCCTCTTTTCCACCCAGTTCCCTCACCTTCTCCAGATCCTGGGTGCTCCCCTCTGTGATGTGAGCTCCCTCCCCAGAGCCCACCTAGAACTGAGCCACACTGGAAAGGCACCCAGGAAGGCCCTCACCGGCCTAGGGCAGAAAGACCAGAGCGGGCTCTGCAGCTCCACTGAGCTGCCCTTGAACCCCACGTCTCCTACTTCCGGCCTAAGCCTTCCTGTAAAAGTCAGTGCCTTGAACTTCAGGCTCCTGGCCCACCCGCCTGTGGAAAAGGACACTCTCCCCGCCCTATGATGCCCTGAAGGTCAGCAGGGACCCATGAGAAATGTCCAGGCCAGGGCTGGACAGAGGAAAGCCTCCTTAGCCTGGGAGGCAATTGCAGCAGAGGGCCCTCGAGTTACCAATGAGGAACTCACCCGGGCACGTGACATCCAAGGCCATTAACCTGAAAGAGCCGGGCTAGGTTTCCTGGCCTCCCGGCCAGTTCTCAGTCCACCGCGGGAGGCAAGCAGGCGATGCCATGATAGCCTTGGGCGGCTGTAAGACAGAGTCTGGTAAGGAGCCTTTTTTTCCTCTCTGGACTGGAAGGTTTGCTGGTCAGCGGGTCAGTGAGGAATGAGAAGAGACAGGCCAGCTCACTAGTAGGCTGCCCAGGGTCTCAGGATGCTCTGGCAGGAGGTCAAAGGGGGTCGGCGGCGGGGGGGGGGGGGTGGCAGAGGCAGCAGGGAGCGCTGTGGATGTGTCTGAGAGGAGTGGGCAGGCTCAGACAGGGCCCGCTGACCAGTGAGGGCTGACATGTCTGGTGGGAAGTCAAATGAAGCAGTCTGGGGCAAAGTCGCTCTGAGGAGCCATTTGGCCTTGCAAACTGGAGTGGGGGCTGGGCTGTGCCTGACACATCAGGGAGATGGGGAAATCAGGGAGAGAGGACCCTTTAATCCATACCCCTTTCCCTCCCAACAGAACATCTGTGTCCATACATATATGGGGGGCTGGCACTTGGAGGAGTCCTGGTCCTGGTCACCATCCTTCTGTCCATGTGTCTGTGTTGGCTCCACCGGAGAGGTAAGTCCCTCTCCTCAGCTCCCCCCAATTCACCCCACAGCCCCATCCTCTCCCAGGACTTTCCCTAGGGCCTTTCCAGAAGGCTCCATTGATTCAGACAGGCCCTGGAGGATGGTGGGAGCTGGAGGTGGGATCAGGTGGGGAGATATCTAAGGTGGGAGTTGGAAGGGGGGACGGGGTGTGTGTGTGTGTGTACGGCATGGAGGAAGGAGTCCAGGTCTGATTGTGGCCTCCGGAGGGGAGGGTAGTGCCAGGGTCCCGCTGATCTGTCCCTTTTCTTTGCAGTGAAGAGGCTGGAGAGGAGCCGGGTGAGTCTGGGACAGGGGCAAGAGAGGGAGGGAGGGGATCCAAAAGGGGGCTGGGGGCTGAGATGAGGGCCAGGGTCCCAAGAGGGAAAGAGAGGGGGCGTTGGGTGGGAGAGCAGGAGAGAGAGGCCGGGCACAGGCAGGTGAGAGCGACAGGCAGAGAGAGAGAGAGAGAGAGAGAGAGAGAGAGAGAGAGAGAGAGAGAGAGAGAGAGAGAGAGAGAGAGAGAGAGAGAGAGATAGCTGGATGGAGGGAGGTGCGGAGACATGAGAACCGAAAGGCTAGAAGAAGGTGAGAGACATGGGAGCGGGAGTCGAAAATGAAAGAGATGCTGGGAGGGACAAGAAAAAAGACAGGAAAGAGTGTGTGTGAGGGGGGGGGGGGGGAAGAGAAATATCTCAAGCAGAAAAGGGCCAGAGACTGGCAGAGAGACGGGTGGGGTGGGGGGTGTCCGAGACAAGAACGGAAGAGGCTGCGGGGGCAGGAGAGCCTGCGGAGGAAGCATTGAGAAAGGCGGAAGGTGGGGCAGAAACCCACAAGGAAGGGAGGGAGGGAGGGAGGGCGGCCTCCCCCTGTGCCCACTGCCAACCTCCTCTGGGCCTGCCCCAGGCCCGTCCCTCGGAGGAGCAAGAGCTCCACTACGCGTCTCTGCAGAAGCTGCCGGTCCCCAGCGGGCACGAGGGGCCTGACCTCAGCGAGGGAGACGGGGAGGATGCCAAGGAAAACACTAGAGCCGACTACGCCTGCATCGCCAAGAAAAAACCCAGCTGAGCGCACGCAGCGGCAGCCGGCGGGCACAGCAGCCCGGCAGCTCCCGCAGTAAAGGCCATGGTCTCCCACCTTGTGTCTCGGGCTCCTCTGTCCATCTCCAGCCCCCCATGCAAAATGCCTACCACTGTCAAAGCCTACCGCCCCCACTCTCACTCCCCGTCCAGTCCAGGGATGAGGGATTGGATGGAGGCGGTCAGGACAGAGTACTGGTCTGTGGGCCTGTCTAGACTAAGGCTTTTGACAGGCAGAGGTCAGAGATGCCATCGGCCCCCTGAACCAGGGAGAGGTGGGTGTACTGAACCCCAGGATGGTGGTGGGAGGGAATTATGGGTCTGAGGTCAGGCAGCATCCTTCTTAGGCCTGTTTGGGCTGATCTTGGAAGGGACGGATAAGAACAAGCTTGTGGAAAGGTGGAGCAGGGAGGGGCTTGTCAGGGTCTCTTGAAGAGGGCTGGGGATCACAGGTGGATCTGCAGGCACTCCGGGGGCAGCAGGACATTCTGGTTCCCATGTGACAGGCGCCTGGTAGGAGAGGCCACAGGCGTGGCACTGCAGCCCCTGGTCTTTTGGGCCTGCCTTGCCCTCCCTGGCCCTCCACCGTCCCTGGGGGCACCGTTGCTTACCTTTGCCCTGATCCCAGAAGGCGCAGCCCACAGCCACGGAGAGAAAGCTGAAGGCACAGAATGTGGCGCGAAGCAGGAGGAAGGAGGCGCCGGATCCTGAGTGTGGGGCAGTCAAGAGGAAGGGGCTGGGTGACGGAGACCTCCAGGAAGGAGCTTGCCCAGGCTCATGGAAATACAGGAGGGGGGGATCTCCGCTTCCAGGGACGTAGCCAAGGAGGGTCCCCCACCACAGCACAGAGGGGCCGCCTCCCAGAGCCTCACCTTTCTCCACCACCAGCCAAGTCCCGTTTCCGGTGGCAAAGCCCAGGCCTAGCACCTCCACCCTGCACAGGTAGACTCCAGCATCGCCCATGCGGGTGTTGGTGATGCGCAGCTCAGCCTGGTGATCATAGAGGAACCGGGCAGAGCCAAGGGGGCCCAGGCGGCCCTGGAACTCTGGGGTCTCATTCCTCACTACCTTCCGGGGATCCACCTTGTCCCGGTACCATGTGACAAAACCAATGGCAGGTCTCCCTCTGGTGGCATTAAAGAAGCAGGGCAAGAAGGCAGTGGCGCCCTCACGAGTTCGAATCTCAGGGGGCTGGGTCACCCAGAGAGCACAGGATCCTGGGGAGAGAGAGGAGACCCTGATAAACACCTCTTTAGTTATGTCAACGTGGGAAGGAGAGGGCTCGGAGTCAACTCTCCAGTTGTACCACCATGGAGGCCGCCCAGGGACAAACACTTTGCATGGCAAACCTGCTCTATTCCACCCTCTCCTCTTGCCGTATCTAATCTCTTAACCCTGCTTGTCAAATAGATTTTCAAATTATTTTCCATACCAAATATCCCCCTCCCCTATCATTCTCCAGCTCCATTCGCGAGGAGCTTGTCTTCACTGAAACCTAACCAGCCACAGTTAAGTTATCTTGTTAACGAAATACCGTCTCCTGAACTAATACCACCGTTGACATTATTCCAGGAATTTGTTTGGTCCTAATGACCGTTCTCACTACCAAACCCACCGAACCACTGCCACTGAGTCAATTATGACTGGGCGAGACCCTACAGAGAGTTTACAAAGCTGCACATCCTTCACAGAGCAGGTAGCCTCTTTTTTCACCCACTGAGAGTCTGGCGGGTTTGAACCTCTGGCCTTGCAGTCAGGAGTCCACTGTGTACCGATGGCAATACTGTGCTTTCTGTTTAAGAGCATTCGCTAATCAAATCCCCCACTCGAAGGCTTGACCCTGACTAAGTCATCCAAGTCGATTAAGTAAAGTCACGCATTCCATTTCCTAGTCGGTGACATTCACTGATAATTCTCCCACTTCAGTGGTTCTCAAGCCCAGAAGTTTGGTTCATGCCAATTCCCTGGCCCTACTCCCAGAGGTTTTGGGGCTCAGCCTCAGGGACGATTCAGCTGCTGGTTTGGAGCCGCGCCCAGGAGAGAGGTCCTGACGGAACAGGGGTTGAAAGGCTGTACCGCTCTCCCCAGTGTTGGCGCGTGGATATGCCAGTGACTCACGGGTGGCAGCCTGCTCCTGGAAAGATGAGCGCCTTGGGAACCCTAAAGAACAGCAATGAATCAGCATCGCTGCAATCAGCTCTGGGGTCTGGAGGCCCGGAGCGGGGTTCCCAGTCATGCTGACGCTGCTCACTTGGGATCACACTTTGAAAAGCATTGTACCGAATTCACCGATATTTTGATGATTAAAAAGTCTCTGTTAATTAAAGTCTGTTTCCTGAAGAAATCTATTTCAATTCATTAGAGTTCTGAAATTCCTAATTAAATACTTAAACTCTAGACAATCGGTCTGATTTCATCGGTTCTTTAAGCCCGTCAAATTAAAATTGGCCCTTCCAAAACCCAATAGCAAAACCGGCTCCTGCCTTCAAATTTCTCCTTCTTTCAAGCCCACTGAGGAGGCTAAGAAGAAAAGGAATCGGGGCTCAACTATGACTCTCTCAACCAGGTGGGGAAAACGCCCAGTGTGGAGCAGGAAGGGGCTGTGAATAGGGGAGCCACCTGGGTGTCGTCTCCCACACCCCGCCTCAGGCCTCAACGCTCAGTGCTCCCGCAAACCTACTCCCTTAGGCGATCATGCATCCAACGTCCCTCCCCCTCCCCGCGCGCCCTACTTCCCAGCCCCATGTCCCTTGAAAGCTGTCACCTGGATGGACCATGATGAAGGTGAGCAACAGAATCCAGGTCATGCTGTAGGATGGGGAGGTTAGTGACAGGAACCTGAGCAGGGAGGTCTGGGTGGCAGAAGAACAGTCCAGTACTTGGGGCCAAGCCCACTGTCACCAATGAGGGCGAGGAGCTTCCTGCAACGCACAGGTCTCCCACATCACTTGTGAAGAACCCCAATTGCCTGGGACTTCAAGCACCAAATGCTTACTTCCCTCGGGAGAGAAGCTGCCATCGCTGCCGCTGCCTGGGTCTTCCATGGCTCCAGCATTTCTCCTGTGGGCGAGTTGCCTGAGCAGAGCGGGACTCAGATGTCTGGGAAGGAAAGGGTGGACAGGATGATAAGCAAGCACTGGTGAGAGGATGTGGTTCTCCACACCTTCTCGGGTTTAGAAGGCGGCCCTTTACCCAGAATATGTTTCCAGGACCCCTTCTAGACACGGGTGCTAACCTATTTCCTGTCCCCTCGCACCACAGTGCCCAAGTTCACCCTGGCTTTTTCCTTCCATCTGGCCCTCCTGCTTGAACTGCTGCAGAAATTTATACATAAGGGGGGAGTGGGGCGAGCAACTGGTGTTGGAGGGAACAGGGCTGGAGGCGGCTGGAGACGTTCTCTGGGAGCTGCACTGGCTTAGTGTTGACTTGGGTAGCTTGGTGGGATCGGTTTGGATTGATTTAAATGCAGATCCCCATGAAAGAGCTACACCTGCACCTGCGGCAGAGGGCCACCTTATCCAGGGCATTCCAGAGGGATACATCACCCGCTGGGAAATCCACTCGTTTGTTATGGTCTTCTCCATTGACCAAGCATTTCCTGAGAACCTTCAAAGGGCCCGTCACACGCAATCGATAATGAACTTTGTAGACACAAAGGAAAGACATTGCTTTACATGTCATGATCAAGGTTTTCTGGGGATTAACACAAGTACCAGTATTATACAAGAGTACATTGTAAAGAATGACTTAACTACAGGTCATATGTCAAGGGGAAACATGTACTCAGCCCTCTCCATACACTCTCTTTGACTCCTTTCATATTAGTCCAACGTTTTCATTGTGTTTTCACCGATAGGGTCCCTCATAACACTGAATAGATGGCCCTGTTCCCATACTCTGGGCACAGTGATTGGACGCTTTTTTTTTCCCCTCCAGAGGCAGCAGCCTAATAGTAGGGGATAGAGTCAAGGTCAGTTTAAATGTCAGCGGCCCACTCACTGGTTCTCTAATCTTCTTTTCAAATTTATTTTTGTTGTTTAATCTTGAACTAATTACTAGCCTTCCTAGCCATCTGCCCAGCTCACTGGCGGTGTCCGGCAAAGATTCTAACTGCCCCCACAACCACCCCCCAAAAAAGAATTCTCACCTACGAAACCCCATAGGGCAGCTCTACTCTGTCCTGTATGTCACTGTGGGTGAGAATCGACTCCAGGAAACCCAACAAGTTAGCTGGAAAACTACCCAACAGCAAGATCAAGGCCTAACACCTGTAGAGCTGTTGAGTTTAAGACCAGATGGCAGTGCCAGGGCAAGGCAAAGGCTGCCCCCTGGTGGTCATGGAGAATGAGGCCTGCCTGAGGCGCCAATTGGTGGCTTTGGCGGTGGGGGTGGGTGGGGGGGCCTGTCTCCAGCCCTCCCTCAGCTTCTTTCCTGTCCCTTCCTTTGCTTTATTCTGTCGACGCACCATCGCCAACCGAAAAAGTCTATGTCTCTTTGGCTCCCACTGTGAGAAGCCCAAGGGTTGAAAGAGAGAGGCGAAGTCACTTTCCCCAGAATCGCAGAGTGGACTGAATGGCCGGCCTGAGGCTGAGACCCTCTGCTTCGACCAAGTAAACTCAATCACGTGGGACTACTGCATGAGGATTAATGACTCCGTGTCCCGGGACCGTGTGACTTAGAAGTCAAGCCAGCCTGATTGGGCTTTGACTCGATCCGGCCGAACGAGAATCTCCAGGGAGCATCCAGACTCCACGATACTGGGGGCTGTGACCCCCAAACTCAGCTGTCTACCTACCACTGCAGCAAAGCGAAAATGCTCCAAGAACTTTCGGAAAGGAGAAAGACAACTTTCTATGTGCTTCCTTCATCACACACACACACACACACACACACACACACACACACGGGGTTTAGTTTCTTCAACTCTCTCTCCAAACAAAAGGAAAGAGAATTTTACACTTTAGGGAACGAAGAAAAGAGGAGAGGCTTGGGGAAGGACCACTGACAGCCTCGGATCTCTCCATCACAGGCCATGAGCCAGCAGACATCCCATCCTCTTCCGGAGGCTTGGCCCTGCCACTGGAAGGCCCCAGGCAATGCACAGTGGAGCAACTTCTCTTGTCTCTTCCCAGAACTTAGGAGAAACATCATTCTACCTGGTTTTCAGCAAGCATTCCTAGCTGCCCGATTACAGTCTTAAACTATTTGCCTTAATTCTTAACACTTGGAAAACTGAAAATGAATCAGACTGAGATCATAAAGCTCTTAATAACGTTAAAGCTCATTCATCTTTTTTTGTTTGTTTTTGATCATTTTATTGGGGCTCATACAATTCTTATCACAATCCGCACATACAGCAATTGTGTAAAGCACACTTATACATCCGTTGCCCTCAGCGTTCTGAAAATTCCCGCTTTCGGCTTGGACTCCTGGAATCAGCTCCTCATTTTTCTTCCCCGCCTCCTCCCCACTCCCCACTTCCTCATGAACCCTTGATAACTTATAAATTATTATTTTATTATATCGTACACTGCCGGCGTATTCCTTCACCCACTTTTCTGTTGCCCATCCCCCAGGGAGGAGGTTATATGTAGATCCTTGTAATTGGTTCCCCCTTTCTACACCCCCTTCCCTCTTCCCTCCCGGTATCGGTATCACCACTCTCACTGTTGGTCCTGTGAGGTTCATCTGTCCTGGATTCCCTGTGTTTCCAGTTCCCATTTACACTGTTGTGCATCCTCTGATCTAACCAGGTCCCCAAGGTAGAATTGGCATCATGACAGTGGAGGGGGAGGAAGCGTTTAAGAACTAGAGGAAGGTTTTGAGTTTCATTGTTGCTACACTGAACCCTGAGTGACTCATCTCCTCTCCCCTATCCCCCTGCAAGGGATGTCCAGCTGTCTACAGATGGGCATTGGATCCCCATCGCGCACTCCCCTCATTCACAACGATATGATTTCCCCCCTTCCCCTTTGGTGCTTGATACCTGGTCCCCTTGACCCATCGTGATCGCACAGGCTGGTGAGCTTCTTCCATGTGGGCTTTGTTGCTTCTGAGCTAGATGGCCGCTTGTTTACCTTCAAGCCTTTAAGTCCCCAGATGCTATCTCTTTTGATAGCTGGACACCATCAGCTTTCTTCACCCCACTTGCTTATGCACCCATTTGTCTTCAGCAATCATATCATGGAGACGAGCATGCAATGTAATGATTTTTTGTTCTTTGGTGTCTGATAACTGATCCCTTCGGCACCTCCTGCATCTAGACCCACTCCAGCGCCTCCCTGTTCAGGGAGAAGCGTTTCATCTCCGACTCTCTCACTCCCTGCTTGCACCTCTCCACCCTGTGCTCTCAAGCCCAACACAACGGCTACTCCTGCTGCTGGCGGATTTTTCCTTGAGATTTTTTCCTGGAGGCATAATGCCTTCTTGGGAGACAGTTTCAGCGCCACTCCTTTCCACCAACACCCGGCCAAAGAGGGGAGGAAACTTTCTCCATGCCGGTCCTGCCAGGATGCTTGGGCAGCCGCAGCTCGTCTCCTCTCGCGCTCTTGGAAGACAGGCTTGGCGGTCAATCTACTCCCAAAGGGTCACCGACAGGAGCCCCATGGAGGACGGGTCTCCTCCACAGCACTCGGGGCCACCGGGAGGGCAGTAGGTTGAGTTGTTGTGGTTTTGGCTTTTCAGTAGCTGTGGGATTTTTGGGTGATGCCAACATGCTCGGGTCCTAGCCTAAAGGTCGGAGGTTCGCGTCTGCTCAGAGGCACCTCAGAAGAAAGGCCTGGCGATCATTAGCCACCGAGAATCCTACTGAGCACAGGGCTACTCTGACATTCATGGAGCCGTCACTGACTTGCTGTAACCAGCAGATTCATTATTGGACGTGGAGTTACAAGTTACGTGCTCTTGTGTCTGAGTTCTTTCAGCCATCTAGAGCAATCAGACTGCATAGTCTGTCCCACCCTAAGTAGGACCCATGCACTTGTGATAAGGGTAGTGGATGGTTCCCCTGAAGGAGAGCCCAGGGAGGTTAAGCCCACTCAAGGGTGACCAAGGTTAGGCTGCCATATTGAGTCTAGGCTCCGCCCATCTTGTCACCTGTGTACCCCTAATCCCTCCCCTTCCTGTTGCGTGCACACCCCTACCTCATCCTCTCCCTGTCACATGTATGCCTCTCGTACATCCTCTTCTCGTGACACATATACTTATTGCGCAGCTCCTTCCTATGATGTGTGTGGTTACTTGTAATCACGCCCCTAAGTATCTATAGGCCTTGGTCAGAAATAAAGGGCAGAGACGCTCTCTCCTGCCCTCCCCATCCTCCCGCATCCCACGTGGACCACCAAGAAACGTGTCTGACGCCTTTGTTTCACTCTCTCTCCTACCTCTCCTACGCTCTGCAGCTTTACTATGATCTCTACGTGTATTATAGCCGTACAGTTGCGCCTACTGACCCCGTGATAGTGTTAGGGGCTGGCTTCCCCTCACACTTCATCTTCTCCACTCTACCCTTCACCTGGACTTGATGACCAGCGCTTTGGATCTTGTCACCCTGGTGACTGCTTCACTCTGTTGTCATGCCTTCCTCATCCGTAGGGAAAGTAAATGAGCCCAGCCCCAAGTCTCTTCCCTCTGCCCCCTGCATTGCCTCCCGTATGCTACACTCTTGTTTGGGGCACCGTTTTCCTGTGGCAGAGAAGCCCTGGTGGTAAAGTGGAGTCCATATTGGGCTACGAAATGCAAGGTCAGTAGTTCAAACCCACCAGCTGCTGTGGGAAAGGAAGACAAGACTCTCTGCTCCCCAAAAGATTTACGGCCCCGGAAACCTACAGGGGCAGGTCTACTCCGTCCCTAGGGACACTGTGAGTTGGAACTGACTTAACTGGCATGGCGTTTGGCTTGATTTTCCAGTTGGACCAGGTTGGGGTTGCTTCCTCTCACTTTCCCTTGTTATCATGTCTTACCCGGACACTCCTGTCATGTCCACACCACTGAGTCAGAAGGGACTTGGTGGCTGTGGGACTGTTATCTGCTGAGGATCCCTGATGGTACATTATTGAATGCCTTGCTGCAAGGGATAAAGATTTGGCCAACTGCTTCTAAGATCACACCTTGGGAGCCCCACGGGGCAGTTTTCTCCCGTCCTGTAGGATCCCGGAAGAAAGACAGCATGCATGGTAAAGGAGAGGGGCAGTGAGGAAAGGGAAGGCCCTTAACAGGATGGATTGACTCAGTGGCTGCAACAATGTGCTCAAACGTATGAACAATTGTGAGAACGGCCCAGGCCAGGCAATACTTTTTCCTGTTCTGCACAGGGGCACAGTGAGTCTGAACCGACTCCATGTCACCCGACAGCAACAACGATAGGGTTCTTCAGAGTTGGATTTTACTCACGGACAACGAGTTCTGTTGTGTCCACACCCTACATCTCCAACCCAAACCTGTTTCTTGAGATCGGGGTGCAGATCTCTAACTACCCTCTTAGCCAGTATTGGGCATCTCATAACTGTTGCCCACCCATACCACGTCCCTATTTCATTGAATGGAAACAAGATCCACCCAATCGCTTAACACCAAGACCTGGGATCCACTCCATTCTCGATTTTCTCTCTTATCCACCATCCAAACAATATCTTACGTTCTGTTCATTGTGCCTACACTGTGCCTGCTCTCTTCCCTGCCTCTTCATTCCCATTGACAGCGAAGGCTGCCGTCACCTCAAGGTGAGGTGAGTACAGCTGCTTTTGGATGGCTTTTGTGGTTTCTTCGCCATGACTATTTGACCCCTCTCTCACGGAGCAGTGAGTCTCATCCATCCGTTCAACCGCACTGTTCTAAACTAGCTTCCATGCGTCAGAGATGGCATCTGTCACCGCTCCTTATCTCTCTTGTGTGCCTCCCGCATTTCTGGCCAAATCTCTGTCACCATCGTTGTTCATATCACTGTTACTTCCCCACATCTCCGCCACAACTCCTATCGCTCTACCCATCTCTACACACACACTTCTGTTTATTTCCTTATCCCCCCCTCTTTCTCACCACATGCATGTGCACACACACACACACACACACACACTCTTCACTGATTGACATGGTGAGATGCCGAAGACCAAGCCATTGTGTGAAAATCGGCAACATTGAAAACAGAGGGGACACATCAGATCACAAAATGGAAGGTAATCACACTGTTCCATAAGTGCCAAACCACTGAAAATCATGATTCGGCCAAGCTGACGTATAACCTTAATATCATAGCCGGTGTTACTCGTGCTTCGAGTCTTGGTGTTTGGTACATGATTAATGTGCAAAGTCGGACAGCAAAATTCTTATTGTTTTTTTGTTGTTGTTGTTAGCAAAATTCTTATTGTTGTTGCAAGTGCAGAAGGATGTTTATTTGTGTTTTGTGGCGCGTGTGGATTATAGCTAATTGTGTACGGCTTTACAAGAACTGGGAATTCCAGAGCACTTCACGGTGCACTTAGACTAAGGACAGGGAGGTCTTCCCACTAGAACAAGTAGATGCACGGTTTCAGATCAGGAAAGGTGTGCGTCACGGTCCCGTCCTTTCACCGTATTTGATTCAACCTATATGCTGAGCAAATCATCTGAAAAATTGGACTATTTGAAGAAGGCTCGACATTAGAGGAGAGGAGGAAGACGACTCCACAACCTGTACTAGGCAAGTGACGTACCTTTGCTTGCCGAAAGCAAAGAGAACGCCAAGGCCCGACAGGAAGAACAGACCACAGACGTCAATAAGGCTTACGGCTGAATGTAAAACTCTTACAACTGGACCAATAAGCAACACTTATCATAAACAGAGAACAGATCGAAGTTGTCAAGGATTTTCTTTTATTGGAATTCATAATCAATTACCCATGGAAACAGTAGTCAAGAAACCAAAGGATGTATCTATCCCATCGGGCAAATCTGTGGCACAAGACCTCTTTAAAGTGTTAAGGAGCAAAGATGTCACATTTTTCTTCAAGCACAAATATATTCTTGTATGAACACAAAGGATGATCCTAGTTTTAGCAACATTTAGAAGTACCGTATATACTCGAGCAAAAGCCGACCCAAACATCAGCTGAGTGTTGGAGGCCATTAAGACTCAGCCTCGAAACGGCTGAGCATTATCATGACCGATGTGTCAGTGTTTGCTGATTTTTTTCTGTGACTTAACATTTTGGACAGACTGTCAAGAACAAGAAAGTAGGCAAGGTCTGGAAAAACAGGTGGTTTCATTTTCTCAAGGATGTCTGGCTTGGCAGAAGATCGAGTCGCTATGTGTATCAAATGTGCTTGCTTAACAATGAGATCACTAACCCCGGGTGGTTTCTGCATGGATGTAAGGAGGTTGTAGAATAAACTCGGGTGCTTCAGTCCATCAGACTGCTGCCCTCCCAGTACTTTCTGTCTCTCTTTTTATTCCTTAATGCTCACTCCCCCTTTCAGGACTGTTAGACCCATCAACTGGCTCCGACAGCAAAGGCACCTAATTTTACCACAAAAACTGCATTAAAAATGTGCTGGAAAAGGCTCGGCTTAAACACGAGTATCTACAGTGGTTGTAAGCTGTGATAGAAGTAACAGACTCCAAACATGGGCCAGGGGCGAGAAAGGCAGCATGGGCTCATAGGAAGGATTTTTGTTGGCCATGCTGGAGAGAGCTAAAATCAGCGGCTTCCTGGTGCTCACAGGGAGGCATGCGGTCTCTGAGTCTCTGAGACTGTAAATGTCTAGGGAAGTAGACGACTGCTAGATCGTTCTCCTGTGGCTGCTGGGTTGGAACCACTAACCCTTTGACTAACAACCAATTGCTTTGACCACTGCACCACCAATGTCCCTTCCTTCAACTAATAGTTCAGAAAAACCGAACTCATGAACTATGAGTAACCAAAAGACATGACCAATTCTAATCAAATCGTCAAAATAAAAGGCGAAAAAGAGCAACACCGTTTTCTAATCGGTGAGGATGAGACATCAGAAATATGCTGCCGAAACAAGAGGGAAATTATAATCCCTGAATCCCACTGTGAATGGAACAAAACCAAAACCAGACAACAAAACTTGATGTACCATTTTAGCTGTGATGGAAGAGCACCAACTACAAGGTAAACACTTGAGGCTAAGACAGCAGCTAGCAGGGCCTTGTGAATGCGAACCAGAGGAAAATCTCAGAACAGTAGCAGAAAACGACTTCATCAGGGTGCGACGTAGCACCGATGAAGAACACAGCTTTCCTCCAGATCCTAAATGCTTCCTCCCCACCAACTACCATGATCCAAAATCTACCTCGCAAGTCTGGATAGAGAAGAGGCTGTACACTGGTGCAGATAGGAGCTGGAGACACAGGGAATCCAGGGCGGATGATCCCTTCAGAACCAGGGGTGTGAGGGGCGATACTGGGAGAGTGAAGGGTGAGTGGGTTGGAAAGAGGGAACCGATTACAAGGATCTACATGTGACCTCCTCCCTGGGGGACAGACAACAGAAAAGGGGGTGAAGGGAGACGTCGGACAGGGCAAGATATGACAAAATAATAATTTATAAATTATCAAGGGCTCATGAGGGAGGGGGGAGTGGGGAGGGAGGGGGAAAAAAGAGGACTCGATGCAAAGGGCTTAAGTGGAGAGCAAATGCTTTGAAAATGATGAGGGCAAAGAATGTATGGATGTGCTTTATACAATTGATGTATGTATATGTATGGATTGTGATAAGTGTTGTATGAGCCCCTAATAAAATGTAAAAAAAAAAAAAAGAAAACGACTTCAACCATGAACACTGAATTTCACAGAAGAATAGTATTGTAGTTACAAGATCTGGTGCCAACTTGATACTATTAAGAGTGAAGGGGTGCATTTAGACTGTCAATCAGGTCGCAGCTTGATGACTTCACTTGGAGGCACTGAGGAGATCAATAGCTCGCTGGAGGTGGGATACACTCTCTCCCTGCAAGACATTCTGTTGACAAGCCACATGGCAGCCAGGGCCCTGGAGCTGGAGTAGCCACATGGAGACCCACACCAGCTGGAGGTGCTTCCACCACCACTGGATCCACAAGACCTTCCACCCACTGGCCTGTGACCTTCCTGCATCCGGCACTATTGCATGGCTGTGTGAGTGTGAAGGAGAATTTATAGACTGGTATTGGACATATGGGCTAATACTGGGCATATGGACTTGATCTGGGCTGGGCTGGCTTTTTTCTTAATCTACAATTACTCTTTGCTATCAAGGTCTTTCTTATACATATTTTAATGCCTCTGGTTTTGTTTCTAGGGTCGACCCAGACTAACACAAATAGAAACACGAAAACCAGAGTCAAGGGCAGCTCTTGTCATCGTCGGGTGCTGTGGAGCCCTTGAGTAAACAGCAGCCCAACAGAGTAAGCACACAACAAATGTAAATAAATAAAACAAAATGTAAGTAATAAATAAACTTAAGCCAAATGGAAATTAAAAGCGGGGACAGAACACCGGATGAGCAACAGCACAACAGAATGAAACCCCCCTGGGGGGGGTCTCCCTCTTTTTCTTGGGCTTTCTACTTCAGTAAGGGGCTGGTCTCTCCTGGGAATATATGAAAAATAGACAGTGAAAGGTCTCCATCCTTGTTTCTAAGGAGAATTCTGGCTCGACTTCTTCCGACAGGGATTCCCTAGTTATTTTGGAAGTCTGTGGTCTATTTCATATCCTTCAACAACACCATAATTCAGAGACGTCCCTCCTCCTCCAGTCTTCTTTATGACTTGACCAGCATACACAGGGAGTGACTGACCACGTCAGGTGTCAGGCCAGGCACACCTCCGTCCTCACAGGGACGACTTGGCCAAGTCCCACTCACCTGCCGGCCTTTCCTCGGCCGGCTCTGCACACCTGCTTGACGCCCACCCACCCCCACCCCCAGCAGCTGGAAGATGGTACCTGATAGCCAAGCCCTTCACGAACACATGTGGGAATGGCCCTGCGGAAATGGGTGCAAGGGTTAAGTTCGGCTGCTGCATCACGGGACTTCCCAAACCCTGACCGTGAAAAAACAGCCCCGCTTGCTTCTAACTGGGCAGAAACTGCAGCCGATGGTGGGGAAACTCAGGCGGTCTTGCTGCTTCCCAGGTGGCGCAGTCGGTCGGTCGGTCACTGGGGGACAGGAGGAAAGAGGAAGAAGCCTGGAAAGTAGACGATTAGGGGTGGACTCTGACAGGCTGGCCAGTCAGCGAGAGGAGGAGAGCCAGCCCTGAGCCCTGCCCTTTCCCAGCGCATGGCCCCAGCTGTCGGGCCTAGCCTGCCTCACCCACACCTGTGAATGTCTGCTGCCCTGGCCCAGCACATGGGCAGTTCCTGCACCCCAGCCTCAGCCAGGCTCCTGACCCGGAAGCATCACTACCCTGGCCAGCCCACTCCCAATCCCTGTGCCCCCATCTCTCCCCAGTCTGGCTAGGCAGGGGACATGGGCTTGGGGTGGCCTGGGTGCGGGCCACTGCTACTGGCCTCCTTGGCAGCAAATACCCATTGGAAAGCGACCCCACCCAACTTCCTCTTGCTGTTCTGGAATGTCTGGGGGGGTCGGAAATTCAAAACGGGGGAAAAAATAAATAAATTCCAAAAGGGGGAGAAAAATACATCCATCTTTTCTCAAAAATAAAAGAGAGAGAGAGAGATTTACAGTCTCAGAAACCCGGCAGGGGAAACCTGTCCGTGATGAGTGGCCCTTCTGGCTGGTCACTGAACCACTAAGGCCAGTGCTTTCAAGAGTCACCGCAGCAGGACAAACCGACAAAGGACGGCGGATCCCATGGGGCGTTTTATAACACATTTTTCCTCCACTTTCTCCGATCTTGAATCTGTTTGGCATTTCCCTTTCAGGGCGAGGGGTTCCCTCCAGGAGCGGGTATCTCCTACTGTCACCAGGAGCTCTCCCTGAGCCCCAGTGGGCACTGCCCGCTCAGCGTGCCATTTGGTCGTGCGTGCAAGTGCGCATGTTGATGTTGGTAGGCTCTCCGTGTCTTATCGTTTCACTGACAATGATGTGTGTGCTCTAGAAGGTCCTCGGCTGAGTGGAGAGAAATACGGGACAGGCTAAAATCACCAAAGAGACCAGACTTACTGGTCAGCTAGAGACGGGTGAGACGCCCCCCTCAAGATGAAGGTCCATCCCTTCAGATCCGGGACTAAACGCTGCTCTGTGTTTAAATTATCAACCATTTACGATAAAGAAATTATCAACCATTCATGATAAAAAATTTTATTTAAAAATATTTTTTGTAAAGGAAGGCGGCCCTGATCCAAGGACAGAGAGTTCAGAGGACTGGGAAAGAAGGACGAATGGAAGTGGGAAACCCAGGAAGTGGGATACGCGGCTGCACCTTGAGGGGACTGCAATTGGAGGGGTTGACACAAAGCATGTCTGTAAAATAGGGTCTTCTCTGTCCATCATCACCCAATTCATCTAAGACGTGTGTGTGTGTGTGTGTTTGCTTTCTCTCTGTTGCACTACCGTCGACGGTTTCCAGGAGCAAAGGAATGGCTGGTTTTCATATGCAATACCCTAAAACCAAACTCACTGCCGCCGATGCACAGTGACCCCTGTGGGCTTCCGAGACACTAACAGTTCAGGGGAGTAGAAAGCCCAGTCTTTCTCCCAAGGAACTGCTGGTGGTTTTGAACTGCTGACCATTTGGATCACAGCCGACGCATAACCACTGCATCACCGGGGCTCCTTGTGCAATAACGCTAGGTCACTAGATTAAGGAATAAGGGGGGTGTCTTCCCTGATGACTTCACTAAAGGAAAATCAACTGCCCATGCCACAATAAAGGGGTTGCCCATGCTAACTCGACGCCTATGGGAGAATCCAGAACTGAGCATGCGCAGACCCAAGTCACCTAGGCCCACGTGGGAGGTCCACCTGGACACACCCACCTCAGGCACCAACAATATTACATCACCCAGGTGCACCTAAACTCAGCCAATGGGATCAGCCAATGTCCTCCACCACACCTCCCCAGCCAGTGTTTTCCACGCTCCCAGGCATCCCTGCACGCTTCCCAAAATTAGCGTGTACCTTTTGAGACTGTACTACCTGAAACTTCCCTTACAAAAATCACCTGGATTTACAAATGTGTTTCTGCTACGTTGCCAAGCAAGAACCAAGACTATTAAAAAAAAAAGAACCGAGGCGTACCACCCCAGAAACCTAACCATAGCATATCCTTTTATTTAAAAAAAAATGTGTCCTTTTTTAAAAAGCTGGTTTTCCTGATTATTAGTGTTACATACACATTTTAGAAATTTTATTTAAAATATGAATATATATATTCCTTTCAAGGAACTAAATATCAGCCATAATTTTACACCAGCCAGGTAATCACTCTGCGGATAGTACACTCTAAGCATTAAACCTTGCAAAAGAAACTTCAAACTCACTTGCGTGGAGTCAATTCTGACTCCTGGTGATTCTATAGACAGTGTTGAGCTGCCCTGTCGGTTTCTCAGACTGTCACTCCTGACAGGAGTAGAAAGTCCCTTCTTTCTCCTCCAGGGAGGCTAGTGGATTTGAAAGGCCGTTCTGGGATTAGCAGCCCAAACATGTAAGTTCCTACACCACCAGGGCTTAGGCATGACACTTTAGGTCACAAAAACATCTGCATTCTACTCGGAGGTGCAAGCTGCCTTCTTTCAAGGTATTCAAGCCTGTTTCTACAGAATGAAACCTATTTTTAGAAATCATTTTATTGGGGGCTCGTACAACTCTTATCACAATCCAGCCATCCATCCATTGTGACAAGCAAGTTTTTAAAAATCATTTTATTGGGGGCTCATACAACTCTTATCACAATCCATCCACCGTGTCAAGCACATTTGGACATTTGTTTCCCTCATCATTCTCAAAACATTTCCTTTCTACTTGAGCCCTTGGTATCGGCTCATCATTTTCCCCCTCCCTCCCCGGTCCCCACTAAAACCTATTTTTTTTAAAATACCCAACTAGAATGAAATATGGTTTCTTTACAAAGTAGCTACCTATAAAATCCCCATTTTCCAAATGTCTATGAGTCAGAGACTTTAGAACAGACTAGCAATCATTGATTGAAATAATAATGGAAAAAATTAAGATAATTAAAATTAAATAAGCAATGGAAAAGAAGAAAGGGCAAGAGTTTGTCTTCCTTTGTCTACTCTGCTCCTGCTCTTGGTGCTACTAGCAACAGGGTTGGCAGGGCGCCCACTTTTCTTCCACTCTGGAGGCTTTTCCATCTTAGGGGCAGTAGGCAGGTGGGGAAGGGCAGTCTGGGAGGGCATCGCGCTGGGAGCTATTATCCCTTGGCCATCCAGTCCCACTGGTAGAGCAAGTAGATCATGTGGCAGTGCTTTCCCCCCTGAGCTTAGTGGAGTCCCAGTCATTGCGATCGCGCCATCGCCTGCCTTGGGAACGGTGCACCGTCTCCAAAGAGACAAAACTGTGGCGTAAGCTTCTGCTGCATTCCCTTCAAAGCCCTGGATGGCGAATTTGTGGAAAGGAAAAGGCGTTGGGCCTCAGGGATATGGCAATCACTGATCCTCCTTTAACGGGATTGAACCGAATCATTAATAGCACTCCAAACCGCACCGCCATCAAGTCAAGGCTGACTCACCGTGAGTCCTGTGGGTTTTCCAGAGTGACACCTTCTAAGCAGCTGTCGGTGGCTTCGAACTGTCGGCGGTGGGTCGCACGACACCACCGGGGTTCCCAGGAGGATGGACTGCCTTCTGTAGGCTCGGAATCAGGATTTGCTTTCCCTCCTCAGGGTCAGCCTTTCATTTCGAAGCCCGTGACTTGAGTCCAGAGCCCAGTGCATACTAGCATGCTCGTCTGCTTACTTACAAAGAGAAACAGCCAGTCGCGGAAACCCACCCCTTTCCCACCAACTCCCTGCCCCACATCGACACACTTATGGACACTTTCTTGGCCAGGGCCACCGCCCCCACAAAAAAAGAGACAGCAACAGCCTCTAGTGAAATATAACAATGTTAAATATACATAATAACAAAATAAGTCAATTCTACCGAGTTCCAGTTATCAAAATATTTAGCAAAACCTTGTGGTAGCATAGATTATAGACTTAAAAAAACCATTTTATTAGGGCCTCATACAACGATCCATACATATACATACATCAATTATATAAAGCACATCTGTACATTCTTTGCCCTCATCATTTTCAAAGCATTTGCTCTCCACTTAAGCCCTTTGCATCAGGCCCTCTTTTTTCCCCCTCCCTCCCTGCTCCCCCTTCCCTCATGAGCCCTTGATAATTTATAGATTGTTATTTTGTCATATCTTGTCCTATCTGGAGTCTCCCTTCCCCCACTTCTCTGCCGTCCCTCTCCCAGGGAGGAGGTCACATGTGGATCCTTGTAATCAGTTCCCCCTTTCCAACCCACTCGCCCTCCACTCTCCCAGCATCGCCCCTCACACCCCTGGTCCTGAAGGCATCATCCACCCTGGATTCCCTGTGCCTCCAGCTCCCATATGCACCAGTGTACAACCTCTGCTCTATCCAGACTTGCAAGGTAGAATTCAGATCATGGTAGTTGGGGGAGTTTATAGACTTTCTTCGTGCGTTGATAACAACACATGGATCATACTGATGAGTCGAAGTTAATTTTAATAGAGATCAGTGGAAAGGATAGTGTTGTGTATCTGTAAAGAAAAGCTTTTGACCATGAAGCAGTCTCTGACAAGACAGCACACTTCCTGTAAGGAAACGATGTACCCCCCCAACCCCCCGACCCCCAGCCAATTTCATATACCACTTGCAATCTACCCGCAAGGCTACTGGACGTAAGAAAGATAATCCCGGAGAACAGTTCTCCAAGCAAGCAGCATTGCTCTGTCTATCCTTGGAAGGCCGCCCGGTGAAAAGGTAGCCAAGGAAATGAACTTGGCTTGTCAGTATCCTCCCTCTTCCTGCTTGGCCTCATCCTCTTCCTGCTTGGCCTCCCCAGTGGCCTAACCAGCTGGAAGTTAGAGGGACTCCTTGATGTGGTCTGTACAGGTTAGTGTCCTGGGCAAAGAGCTGAGTGGGAGAGGGGCATGGAAGGGCAAACAGAAGACGCCCAGGGCACATACCCGGACCAGCTTTCTGCCATTGCCTTTCTGTGGATGCCTTCCACAGGGCCTAATTCTGCACCGCAGATGCTCTGGAGAGCACGGAATCATAACAAAGGCTCTTAGCAACCCAGTTTCCGTTCCACTAGGGGCTCAAACCTCACGGGTATGCTAGCAGGTCTGTTCCTTGACCACTTCAGCATGCCTCCCCTGGCCATGTTGGCTGCTGCTTACGAGCGACCCCAGCCTGGGTGAGTCTTTGCTGTGTGAGTCTGAGTACTTTAGAGAAACAAATCGCAGCAACTCGTATGTATAAGAGAGAGTTTTATATAAAGGTTAAGTGCACATCAAGAAAACATCCCAACCCAGAGCTGTTCAAGCCCACAAGTCCAACATTAACCCATATGGCTGACACCAATCTACAGAGTCCTCCTCTATCTCAAAACACACGCAGTGACGCCAACTACAGGAGAAAAGCCGAGTCAGAGAATGTGTAAGCATCTCAGTACCGGCAGGGGTCTCCACACGGCTGCTCCAGCACCCAGGGCTGCGTTGGGGTAGGACCATGTGGCTTCTGCTGGGGATGTCTTGCTGGAAGTGAGCCTTGCCAGCTGAAGCAGGGAACTGGCTAAGACAGCTGCACTCTGGTCCAACCATCAGAAAGCAAGAGACCCGAGAACTAGAAAGGTGAGGCTCACCAAGCCATTTATCCCTCCGCCTTTCAATTAAGCCCACATGTGTTTATTGGCCAGGTTGGCACAGTGAACTTTAACTAACTCACTTTCCTCCAAAGCTAACCCACCACCCATGGGCCCAGTCTTAAACAGACTTATCCAAGGGTCCTTCCAGCCTTCCAGGCTTAGGAATCATTTTTATTTTATTTGTTTCCATTTTACTTTTTAAAGCAATGACTCTCAAGTTTAAGTGTACGTCAGTGTTGGTTAAAAGCACATTGTTAGGGATCAACCCATTATGGTAGAGAAGTATAAGGTTAAGGTTTAAAACAAAACGTGCAACTGGGGTCCTAGTTCATGCACGAGCAGGTTAACGCAAACAAAATGTGCTTAAAGACGCGCACACACCTCTGTGATCTGTCGGGTGGATGGCTGCAGACAAGGCCTCTCCATGAGACACTTGACTTGGCCTCCTTCAGTGCCTTCCCAAAGAAAGGATACTTTTTGTACTATTGGATGAAAGCGAGTTTGAGGTCAGAGCTAGTTCAAAGTTTTAACAAAATGAAAGTGTCCATCATCCCAAGACCTTGAAGCTTTCCAAGAAGCGGCCCCCACCCACCCCCCCAAAAAAACCATGTATTAAACATGCTCGGGAAGGTTGGGGAGACCTCAAAGATGAGCCAAGAGAGGAAAGACTGTCCTTGGCGGTCGAGGACAGTGCCTCCATTCAGTCCTCGGGGAGAAGACGACGGCTGCAGTGACTGCCAAGGGTGGATGCACACGATGACACCTGGTTCCCTGCTTTCCCGGCAAGCTTCCAACTCTGCGTAGATGCCAAACGCATTGCATGCAAGCCAGCCAGATTGGCGCTCAGGAGGGTGGTTTGGGGAATGATTTAAAACGGATGACAAGTCTTGGATTTACCAGCACAATTGAAAGAGCAAGGTCCAATTCGAACAGCAGTTTCCAAGCGGACTGGCTGCACCAGGTAGAGTTCAAAGCAGAGACGTCCGTTCCGAAGGTTAGGGCCACGATTTGTGGGCTGGGAGATTCCAGAGGAGACATCTGGGGAGTTTTCTCAAAGGACAAGGGGCAGTCAAGGGAGCTTCTCGGGAAGCCTGAAGAAAATTGACAACCAGGAAAGTCTCCCTGAGGAATTTTTTTTCCCCATCGTGACAGTAAACCTGCACATTCTTCAAGGGTAGCGAGAGCTGTCTCAGGAGAATTCTCTTGGGAAATCACACATACATACACACACACACACACACACACACAGCCCTGATCTTGTCCCTTCAGATTTCTTTCTGCTTCCACAAATGTTAAAGGTCATTAAAAGATCACACTGAGTCCCTCAAGGGTGCCAACACAGCCATGGTGGCACGGTGCCAAACGCGGAGCACAGCGTTCTTCAGGGAGCGCTGCGAAGACGGAAAGGCCGCCTTCAGAAGTGTATAGACCTACATGGAGAGGGCATGTCCAGAAATCACCACTTTCCTTGCTGTGATTTGATGACAATGCTTGTTCTTTAACTTATCCTCGTGCAGGGAGAAAGAGAAAGGAGGCTGTAATGGGGGCCTCCAGCATTGATACACCTTGAGAACCTTTCATGGAATGGATCAGCCCATCACAAAAGGACCCAGGCCGTATGACCCCCCTAATAGGAAGCAGACAGATGTGGAGGCACCAGTGCTGGTTAGTGGTTGCCATGGGAGGCCCCACTACCACCACCGGCGACCCCGTCACATCAGCTCGGGAGTCCTGCGAACCCGGCGTGTGTGAGAGTAGAACTTCACCCCAGAAGGTCTTCAGTGGCTGACTCTGTGTGGTTTGGGGATTTCACTGTGCCGAGAAGAGAAGAGAAAGCTCTTGGTAGTTGGGGTGGTAACATAACCTGGTGTCAATCTGAGGATTAAGAGGGTAGGGGTGGAGTCTAGCCTGTCAATTGGGAGATAGCCAATGAGGCCTCTGTGTGGGCATGGCCTTCTCTTGAGGATTCTGGGAACGCCTGTGTTCCGTCCGTGGAGGCGGGAGACAAACTCTCTCTCTCCTCAGTCGCTCTGCGTGACATCCCTGAGGAGAAGCCACATGGACCTAGCCTGATGCAGCCCCAGTCCTGGGAGCTGGAAAAAACACCTTAAGACCCCTGCCAGTGCTGAGATACTTACAACACGACTGGATCCACAAGACCTCCCGCCCAGTGGCCTGTGATCTTCCTGCATTCGGAGTCATTGCATGTGTTGTGTGAGTCTGAAGAGGAACTTATAGATTGGTATCGAACATCTGGGCTAATATGGGACTTATGGACTTGATCCGGACTGGGCTGGGATGTTGTCTCAATATTCAATTGCTCTTGTATATAAAGCTCTTTCCCGTACACATATGAATTTGTTTCTTTAGTCTACCCGGACTCACACACCCAGCAATATTATTAATTGTGCCACCCAAGCACCGCAGAGGACTCATTGTGTAGGGGCCACGGAGGTTTGTTAACGGTGATGAACTCATTCGAAACACGATCATGGTAATGGCAGTGTAATGTGTTGAGACATAATCACGTCACGGGCCTGTATTGGTAAACATTGGTGAATTGGCAGGTGCATGTGTACCAACTATCACCGAGGCTTCGAAATTCCATTATCTTCTCATTCCATTTCTCTACTCATTTTCTGAGGCCCCTTCAAAGATGTTTTATCTTTTCTTTTTTCTGAAGGAGATTGTTGGTATTATCCCCAGCGTTTCTGATCCTGCATGATGCCCAATAATACGCGCTTGTGATTTGGTTCCAGGTAATGCTGATGGCTGATCAGAAAGACCACTTTTACTTATGACAAAATAACAATAGGTTATGAATTATGAAGGGTTCATGAGTGGGGAGGGAGGAGGGAAAATGAGGAGCCGATATTAAGGGCTCAAGTGGAAGGCAAATGTTTTGAGAATGATGATGGCAAGAAATGTGCATACGTGCTTGACACAATGGATGGATGCACGGATTGTGATCAGAGTTGTACGAGCCCCCAATAAAAATGATTATTTTTTAAAAAGATAACTTTTTTATGAATCCAAACACGGATTCTGCTGCTCTTTGATCGGGCCTTTGCATTTTGTCAGAAAGCTATCTCTTTCCTTCATTTCTGAGTGCTCCGTAGATTTCTGGCTGAAATCCCACAATGCACCATGACAGCTCTCTTACCTAGAGACCACCACCACCCCCTCCTTCAGCCCCTGCCCGCTGTAAGCTGGCGGCCGGCTGTGGGGTGGCATGAGGTGTCTCCTTGGATGGCAGGTCTTCACAGCCTCCCCCACATCTGTGTTTAGGCCCTGGGTTTCTTCCTCTGCCCCTCGCTCTCCTAAACCTGTCGTCGTCAACTTGATATCCGCTCCTGTCAACCCTATGGGACAGCATCGAATTGCTGCGTAGGGTTTCTAAGAGGAATCTTTGCAGGAAGAAGTGGTGGCACCATGGTGAAGCATTCCGACACCCCAAAGTTCCCTAGTTTGAACCCACCGGCTGCTCCCGTGAGCCCTATGGGGCAGTTCTATGAGTTACTGTGAGCTTTATCAAAGCAGACGGGCACATCTTTCTGCAGGGCAGCTGGTGGTCTGAACTGCCAACTTTGCAGCTAGCATTTCCTCACTGTCACCAGGGCGCCTGCCCTGTCCTTCTGGTCGGTGTTAAGTCTTTGCTTTTGTCCCGCAGGCCCTCGAGCCCAGGATTGTTTTCCTGGACAGCTAAGCTCTATGTAGACTACCAAGTCATCCCTGAGGGCAAGACCACAGGCACTCTCACTCAGAATCAAAGCCAGACTCTTCACAATGGCTTTTAAGGCTCTCCCCAATCTGACCTTGACTTATGCCAGGTGCACAGGCTGCTGGGTAGCCGTGCTCACACCTCAGGGCCTTTGCACTGGCTGTCCCTTTGGCCCGAGCTGTCCTCCAGATGCCCGCACACCTTGTCCCCTTCCTCTGCTTGGAACAATTGTTGCATTCATTAACACCTTCTCAGAGACACCTGCACTCCTGGTCCGACTAAAAATGGCAGCAGCCCACTTCTAAGCACTTCCTCTCCCACTTCCCAACTTGGCTCTTCCCCTCAAATGCCCATCACCTTTCAGATACGCATTTATTTCCGTTTTATGCGCTCTCTGACTTGGCCATGAGTCCAAGTGTTTGCTATAGTGTGGCTCACTAGGTCTAGAAGCTTGCTTGGCATCTAGTGCCCAGACCCATAGCGATTGAATCGATGCTGGCTCTCGGCATGCCCAAACCCATAGCTATTGAATAGATCTGGCTCTTGGCAACGTTTTGGGACAGAGCAGAACTGCCCCCCTGGGGTCTCCAAGTCTGGTTAACAGTTGTGGAAACAGACAACCTTTTCTCTTGTCCCGAGGAGAAGCTAATGTGACCTTGGGGTTGGCAGCCCAAAGCGTCCGTAAATATTTGAATAAATATCTATTTAGTAAATCTTTAAATAAAATTTTAAAAAGTAAGCATTCGATAAAGATTTGTTGACTGAACCTAGGAATAAAATAGTGACTTCCCACTTGGCCCTGGGACCATGCGAGTGTGCGTTTGCAGCTCTCTCTTCAGAGGAGGCAGGCAGGTGCAACAAAGGGAAGTCAAGAAGTGGGAGTGCCCCCTGCCCCTCTCTTCCCACCTGCGTGAGTCAAGAAGAGGGGACAAACAAGTGAAATCTTCCGGCTGCAAAGGGGAAGCAGGCTAGGGAGGGGAAGGAGGAGAAGCAGTCTCTCTATGAATTCAGGGCCCAGAGTGGGTGGAAATCTGGGTTGGGCGTTTGGACAGGAAGTCTCAGGATTAGGGAATGTACCGGCCTCACTTCTGTGAGCATCTAGGTACACAGAAAGGTTATGCCCAGAGAAGACCTTGTTGATCAGGTGCTATTAACCTTCTAGAGCCCACAGCAACCAGCACCACTCCATCAACTACAATACTTAGACAGCGATACCTTGGTCGTAGAACTCCAATCATTCCAATTCATGTCCGAACACCGAAACAAGTTCCAGAACAGAACTGAGCCCATTTCTCCCATAAGAAATCACACTGGAGGCGTCCCACCTTCTCACGTGTCACAGCCTCAGGCATGCCTATTGGCTTCAGATTTATCCAAACAGTAACTTTTCAACCTCTTGGATGGTCTGGGATCTTTGTTTCATGGTTGACGATTTCACCCCTTTTGCGACATTGGCCGCCCTAACCGCATTCCCCCTGCCCACCCCGAAAATGTGGTCCTGCCATGTGGTCTTCAGCGGCCAAATCAAACAGCGGTGACATGATTCAAGGTCCACATGGTTTCTCTTGTGACCTCTATCGTGGTTTTCCTCTTAGCTTGACCGCTGGGATCCCTCGCTTTCTTTGGAAACATGATGGTGATGATGAGGATGAGGATGTTTTGCTCACAACAGTATCGTTTTCACACACTCCCACCAGCCCTGGAAGTTGTCTGAGCGCTCAGCCGGAAGCATCGC